>NC_092336.1:126580000-126911666 GCF_046630445.1 Rutidosis leptorrhynchoides
CGTGTTTTGTCTCAGGTGATGATTGAGCTAGCTGCTACTTGCTACTAGATGATTGATGTATACTTTGCTGCTTGCATGGAGTCCATCATTCATATTTATCATTTTGTTTAAGACATTTTCTATTTACTGTACTCTTATGATGTAAAACTTTGAATAATGCTTCTGCTGTTTATTTAATAAATAAAACGTCTCATTTAGAGTCGTTCTCGCTTATACAACTGTGTTATGATATGATTGGTCACAATTACCCCTGGTCCATTTTGGGGGTGTGACAAATCCCAAACCTCGTAGCAAAATTAACACCTTTTATATATTTTAATTATAATAACGTCACCCTCTGTTGCTAGTTACTTTGTTTTTTTTTTAAATTTTTAAAAAAAAATTTAAAACAGATTTGATGTAACAGACGATAAATAAAAAAATATGTATAAACTAAAAATCACAATTCAAATTTAAAAGCGTTTTGGCTCAAAATTCCTAAACGAACTACGTTTTAAAATCTTCCCAAAATCTTTCTGGGTCATTAATTTCAACAGAATCCTTAAAACGATTACTAATTTGGAGATGAACACATATGTTGACTTTTTAGAAGAAATACCTTTGACTTCAAAATTTGAATTCGATACGATGATTTGGCATCTGAAACTTTGCAGCAAGTTTAAACGAAGAATCTACAACAACTTTGCATTTGTATATTTTGAAATGGTTTAAGGATTCGAGGTTTTGATTAAAAAGTTCAAGAACAGGATAACCGTAGGTGTTCTTCCTCTTTTCTGATTTAATCTGATTAAATTGGGATTTGTAAAAGGTATCTGTGCTTTAGTGGATAAGTATTAGGTCGAGTTCGTTCTCTTAACACTAAAATTGATTGATTATAATAACAATTTGGGTCGACAGCAAGAAATCTGTTGGTACAGAAATATTAATAAAAAATAAAGATGATTACGATTTCTAACTAATTCGTACTACAGATTAGGATGTTTAATAATTTAAAAGATGCAAACAAAATTTAAATACTGTAATAGATTGAGATGTGAGCTGAATTTTTGATTCCTTTATATATTTATGTACGTATAATCATATTATTAATTTATAACAAAACTGTTTTATATATATATATACCAGTATATATATATATATATATATATATATATATATATATATATTCTGTTATTAATTAATATCTTACTAAAAATAAATCAGTTAATATATAAATAAGAATAATAATAATTATGTACAAATCAATTGTATCCAATTTCATATCTATTTGTTATATATAATAATATTGATAATACTGATATTAATATAAATATTAATTTTTAACGAAAGTAATAATATTAACATAACAATTATACCTTGTAATCATATAAATACATATTATAAGTTTCTACCTAAGATTTATAAATTATTTATAATATATATTATTTACATTGTTCATATGTATAACTGTATATAGGAATTTTATATATATATATATATATATATATATATATATATATATATATATATATATATATATATATATATATATATATATATATATATATATATATATAATCTCATATATTAATCTACCTTCGTTATTATAAAAATTATTCGTTGTTAACTTCGTTAGGAAAATAAGACGAGTCTTTCTAAGTATTGTATTCGAAGTTCTTAAAATATATTTTAAAATACTATATATATATATTTATTACTTAACAGGTTTTTATTATATAACTAAACAATATATATATATATATATATATATATATATATATATATATTTTAATTAAATAAATTTAATATTTAATCTTATATATATTTACAATTAATAATATTTCTCATTACATAGTATATTATTTTACATATTTAATTTTATTTGTTTAAAGTATACTTTATTAATTCAAATTATTATATATACACTTTTATTTATATTTATATATAGTTACATATTTAATTATACACAATTGTTCGTGAATCGTCGAGGACAGTCAAAGGTCACATGATTTCATGAAAACAGTTCAAAAATTTTCGAGACTCAACATTACAGACTTTGCTTATCATGTCGGAAATATATAAAGATTTAAGGTTCAATGGCGCCGTAGTATAGGTTCCGAGTTCACTTGGGAGCCCGAAGAGTTTGTGTTAGTGTATCTTCCCGCTTGTCATGCGGCTTGGATCGCGAGGACTCGCTCCGATTCAAGTGGGGAAGAGTTGTAAGACCCAAATAATTATTGTACAAAAGTGTAAATAAGATGTGCATGGTGTGTGAAGTGTTGTGTAATTAAAAACTACAAAGAAAGACTGACCGAGCAAATGGAGCGCCGCGCCATGTTTAGGGTGCGCGCCGCGCGACTTACTGTCGACAGATTCCTTGTTTTTATTGAAGTTTAATGAGGGGCATAATGGTCCTTTCACATGGGGCCGGTTTTAGGGCACTTATGGCCAGATTTTTGGTGGTTGAAGCACATTTAACATAACCACCAACTCCATCTTCAATTCCACTTCAATCTAGAGAGAGAAATACTTTAAGTAAGAGAAAGCTTGAATCAAGGAGGAAGGAGCTTGATCCGGGTCAAAACTCAAGTATTAAAGTTGTTCATCTAATCACTAGCTTCGTTGTGATTGTGGTGGTAAGCTCTAATCTTGATTTTCTTACTTTAATTGTTTAAGAGTTAGGGTTTTGGGTTAGTGATGAACATAAAACCCATTTGTGGTGATTTTGGGTGTTCTTGGGTAAGATTGAGTCATGAAGACTCTATATCATCTAAACTTGGGTTTCAAAGTGTTAATTTGTGTCTATGAGTTTTAATTGGTTAGTTAAATACTAGCACACCTAAATGTAAGTAAATGGGTGTTATGTGGGTTAGTGGATGACCCGAAATGGGTGTGTTGACTTTTAAATGGTCAAATGGGTATTAATGGACCTAAGTTGGTTAATGTGTGTGAAAGATGCTTAATCTCGTGTTGAAAAGTGTTTTAAGGCCCATTTTTGGCTAGTGTTAGGGTTTTGGCGAAAGTTGAGCCAATTTTAGGGTTAAGGGTGCAAATGGGTCGAAATTGCACCATGGGTCAAAATGACCTAAGGATGGTGAGTGAGTTGGTTGACCAACTTGAATGAATGATTGATTATGTGTATAATGTAATATGTACGTTACCTTGAAGTTGCAAGCTTGGTTTATCGATTCAGCAAAGGCGTAAGGTGAGTGGAGTAATTATACATGTATGTATATGGTGTATTTATTTGTATGCTATGGTATAACCCACGGATCCGGGAGTGCCATAGTGTGTGTAAATGTGCTATGATGTGAACCACGGAGCCGGTAGCATCATGGTGCATGTTGTGATGTGAACCACGGAGCCGGTGGCATCAAAGTGTGAACCACGGAGCCGGTAGCACTATAAAATGAGGTGTGAACCACGGAGCCGGTAGCACCAAAGTGTGAACCACGGAGCCGGTAGCACTATAAAAGAGTATGACTCAAATGTGTAGTGGCGTGAACCACGGAGCCGGTAGCATCATAGCATTGCGTATGGTGTGAACTACGGAGCCAGTAGCGCCATGACGCGTTTATGGTTAACCATATAGTCGTTTATGTATATGTGTGATGTATCATATTATATTATTACGGAGCTTATGATATTGTTATTGCTAGCTGCGGTATTTGGAGTTTTTAGCTTACTTGGAGTTGTATGCTAATTGTTGTTACTAGCGATAATCTCGGTGTGTGTGTAGGTGTATGCAAGTAGGTATATTATATATGTATGTGTATAATTATTGCATTCACTAAACTTTGCTTACCCTCTCATTGTTTACCTTTTTATATTCTACGGCGTGGACAAGGGTAAGGGCGTTCGTTTGGATTAGCGATCCCGCTTTGTTAAGATAATAGAAGCTTTTGGATTTAGCCTTTTGAAGTTCGACCGAGATATGGGTAGTTTAAACCCCAAACACCATGCTCTAGGTGTCGTTTAGAAGTTAAACTTTTTGTGGCCGAAACTTATATTTTTGTACTAAATTCGTGATTCGGGACGATGTGGGCCCGGTGTTGTAAAATTGGTTTTTATTATTAAAATCTCTTAGTTTTACATATTGTAACATGTTGTGAAAACCGATTCGTCACAAGGTGTCGGGAAGTGGGCAATCTTTTTCGCTAAGTTAGATTTTGGACAGGCCGTATTGGAGCGCCGCTCCAGGCCAAGGTGACGCACCGCGTGAAATGTCCCGTTCATATTGATTATAAACGTTCCATATTAATTGATTTCATTACGAGGTTTTGACCTCTATATGAGACGTTTTTCAAAGACTGCATTCATTTTTAAAACAACCATAACCTTTATTTTATCTATAAAGGTTTAAAAAGCATTACGTAGATTATCAAATAATGATAATCTAAAATATACCGTTTACACACGACCATTACATAATGGTTTACAATAAGAATATATTACATCAAAAATAAGTTTCTTGAATGCAGTTTTTACATAATATCATACAAGCATGGACTTCAAATCTTGTCCTTATTTTAGTATGCAACAGCGGAAGCTCTTAATAATCACCTGAGAATAAACATGCTTAAAACGTCAACAAAAATGTTGGTGAGTTATAGGTTTAACCTATATATTATCAAATCATAATAATAGACCACAAGATTTCATATTTCAATATACATCCCATACATAGAGATAAAATTCATTCATATGGTGAACACCTGGTAACCGACATTAACAAGATGCATATAAGAATATCCCCTATCATTCCGGGAAATCCTTCGGACATGATAAAAATGAATTCGAAGTACTAAAGCATCCGGTACTTTGGATGGGGTTCGTTAGGCCCAATAGATCTATCTTTAGGATTCGCGTCAATTAGTAGATCGGTTTACTAATTCTTAGGTTACCAAGCAAAAGGAGCATATTCGGCTTCGATCATTCACCCATATAATGTAGTTTCATTTACTTGTGTCTATTTCGTAAAACATTTATAAAACTGCATGTATTCTCATCCCAAAATATTAGATTTTAAAAGTGGGACTATAACTCACTTTCAAAGATTTTTACTTCGTCGGGAAGTAAGACTTGGCCACTGGTCGATTCACGAACCTATAACAAATATGTACATATATATCAAAGTATGTTCAAAATATATTTACAATATTTTTAATACGTTTTAATACGTTTTAAGTTTATTAATAATTCAGCTGTCCTCGTTAGTAACCTACAACTAGTTGTCCATAGTTAGATGTACAGAAAATAAATTGATATATATTATTTTGACCCAATCCACGACCCAGTGTATACATGTCTCAGGCTAGATCACAACTCAAAGTATATATATTTTTGGAATCAACCTCAACCCTCTAAAGTTAACTCCAACATTACTGCATATAGAGTGTCTATGGTTGTTCCAAATAATATATATAGATGGGTCGATATGATATGTCAAAACATTTGCAAACGTGTCTATGGTATCCCAAGATTACATAATATATTAGAATACATGTATAATACAATATAAGTTAGCTAGGATATGATTAATATAGATTTGTTACAATATTTCCCGTAGCTACAACAATCAAAAAATATCCAATCTTGTTTTACCCATAACTTCTTCGTTTTAAATCCGTTTTGAGTGAATAAAATTGCTATGGTTTCATATTGAACTTTATTTTATGAATCTAAACAGAAAAAGTATAGGTTTATAGTTGGAAATATAAGTTATAAGTCGTTTTTGTAAGAGGTAGTTATTTCAGTCGAAAGAACGACGTCTTGATGACCATTTTGAAAAACATACTTCCACTTTGAGTTTAACCATGATTTTTGGATATAGTTTCATGTTCATAAGAAAAATCATTTTCCCATAAGAACAACTTTTAAATCAAAGTTTATCATAGTTTTTAATTATCAAACCCAAAACAGCCCGCGGTGTTACTACGACGGCGTATGTCCGGTTTTACGGTGTTTTTCGTGTTTCCAGGTTTTAAATCATTAAGTTAGCATATCATATAGATATAGAACATGTGTTTAGTTGATTTTAAAAGTCAAGTTAGAAGGATTAACTTTTGTTTGCGAACAAGTTTAGAATTAACTAAACTATGTTCTAGTGATTTCAAGTTTAAACCTTCGAATAAGGTTGTTTTATATATATGAATTGAATGATGTTATGAACATCATTACTACCTTAGGTTTTATGTATAAACCTACTGGAAATGAGAAAAATAGATCTAGCTTCAAAGGATTCTTGGATGTCTTGAAAGTTCTTGAAGCAGAATCATGACACGAAAACAAGTTCAAGTAAGATTTCCACTCGAAATAAGATTGTTATAGTTATAGAAATTGAATCAAAGTTTGAATATGAGTATTACCTTATATTAGAAAGATATCTTACTGTAAATAAATAAGATTTCTTGAGGTTGGATGATCACTTTACAAGATTGGAAGTAAGCTAGCAAGCTTGGAAGTATTCTTGATTTTATGAAACTAGAACTTATAGAATTTATGAAGAACACTTAGAACTTGAAGATAGAACTTGAGAGAGATCAATTAGATGAAGAAAATTGAAGAATGAAAGTGTTTGTAGGTGTTTTTGGTCGTTGGTATATGAATTAGATATAAAGAATGTGTAATTTTGTTTACATGTAAATAAGTCATGAATGATTACTAATATTTTTGTAATTTTATGAGATATTTCATGCTAGTTTCCAAATGATGGTTCTTACATGTGTTAGGTGACTCACATAGGCTGCTAATAGCTGATCATTGGAGTGTATATACCAATAGTACATACATCTAAAAGCTGTGTATTGTACGAGTACGAATACGGGTGCATACGAGTAGAATTGTTGATGAAACTGAACGAGGATGTAATTGTAAGCATTTTTGTTAAGTAGAAGTATTTTGATAAGTGTCTTGAATTCTTTCAAAAGTGTATGAATACATATTAAAACACTACATGTATATACATTTTAACTGCGTCGTTAAATCATCGTTAGTCGTTACATGTAAATGTTGTTTTGAAACCTTTAGGTTAACGATCTTGTTAAATGTTGTTAACCCATTGTTTATTATATCTAAAGAGATGATAAATTATTACATTATCATGATATTATGATATATTAATATATCTTAGTATGATATATATACAGTTAAATGTTGTTACAACGATAATCGTTACATATATGTCTCGTTTCGAAATCATTAAGTTAGTAGTCTGGTTTTTACATATGTAGTTCATTGTTAATACACTTAATGACATGTTTACTTATCATCTATCATGATTAAACATAGTGTATCAATATCTTAATATGATTCACATGTATTTAGTAAGACGTTGTTATAACGATAATCGTTATATATATCGTTTTTGAGTTTTCTTAATTCAATAGTCTCATTTTTATGTATATACTGTAACGTCCTCCTAATAGGGTCTGGAAGAAACGCTACTAATATCAAATAAACCAACATATTATAATACGAGAACAATACTAAATGAGAAAATTTAACTTTATTGAGTACGCAGCGGAAAATGAAATGTCGTTACAATAATGGAAATAACGATAAAGTAATTGTTCATATGCAGAAGTAATAAATGCAATATCTCTTGATCCTAAGTCCAAGTAGCATCACATAAGTAGTAGATAAGAAAGCTTGAATCAAACAGCACCTGAGACAAAACATGCTAAAGTGTCAACCAAAAGGTTGAGTGAAGTTCATAGGTTTAACAAAAGTAGTTATCGTTGTTTTTAGACCACAAGATTTAGTTGTAAAGTTGATCTCCCGCAGGATCAAAAAGTAGATCTCGCAGATCCAAAAGTAGTACTGATTCGTGATATTTTAGACTAAACGTTTGTTTTGTTGCCCCGATGATAAGTTGGCAGTACCTTATCACCATGTTTAAATCATTATTAAGTAATACAAAGACATCACGGTCAAATGTATCGGGGACGTTACTCCCGATAGGCCTACCCCCAATAATTAAGAATGCCTTATCCTGAAAGCAATTAAAAAATATCACTGTGGGGTCTTAGTAGCATAAGCTAGTCATAGTACAGTTTAGGTTCGTACTTGTGTCTAAGTTGTTTAAATTATAAAAGCAGCATGTGTCTCACCCCAGTAAGTATAAAAAGTGCTATAGCAATAAGAGTGGGGCTATGAAAGTCACCTTAGTAAGTAGAGAGAGAGTTATTCCTCGGAATAAAGAGTTGAACGAGTGAGCAGGAAAGTCAACCTATTGACATTTAAGAGTAGTTAAGTGTTTTGCCCATGTTTAAGTTTAAGTATGTGTTTAAGTATAGTTTGTTTTACTAAGTTTCTATTCCTAGTAAGTTACTATTTTTATAAAGTTTCCATTTTTAGAAAGTTTCTTATTTTACTAAGTTTCTATGACTAGAGAGTTTCTACTTTTATGAGTGTTTTTCATTTTAGGATACTTGCCGTATTAGATAAGCTTCCAATCACCCCTTTCCCTTCGAATGGCTAATTTAGATCTAGGGGCTTGAGCCATAGGACCCTTTAAATCGGAAATCCAAACCCTCTGCCTAGAATCTCGTAGAAACCATTCGTCAAGAAAGTTCGAAGATCTATACATCTCTAATACATATCCCAAAATGTTTTTGTGCTACAATATAAGTAGTAGGTTATAGGTGCTAGTAATAGTAATAGTGTATACATGTTAAGTACTAGTATAAGTAGTATTAGGGTTTAAGGTTTTAATATGTATATGTATATATAATTCGTATATATACATAAAAATATTTTTTTTTACATGTATATATGTATATATAAATCTAGGAGTGTTTATGTATATACTCATGAATAACAAGTTTATAATATGAATATGAATTAACAAAGATTAAAGTTTATGTAAATAGTTTAGGGTTTATGTTATACCTTTGAAGATTCAAGATAATTAACAAAGAAAAGATGAACACGATGAAGATGGAAGATCAAAGCCTTAAAAATCTTGAAGAACTCCTTGAAGATTCTTGAAGAACACGAAGAACAAGCTTGAAGATCCGAATACCACAAGAGAGGGAGAGGGAGAGATTGTTTTTGAGAGAGGATTTTGGTGTGATTTGTGAATGAGAAACTAGGAGTCTAGGAGTGTTTATATAGTGCAAGTATTAGAGTGTTAGTCAACATAAGGATGTTCTAATTAATGATTTTATTTTATTTTATAATTTTTAGTCAACAAAAGGTGGTACTAGTTTATAATTAGTCAACATAAGGATGTACTAGTTTATACTTTATTTTTAGTCAACATAAGGATGTAATTGTTTAAGATTCTTTAGTCTCATTATTATTACTATTATTATTATTATTATTATGTTTATTATTATTTTTACATTTACTACATGATAAGTATTATTTTCTTTTTACTAATTCATGACTTGTATTTATTTTTATTTAGTTCCCAATTGTTTTATTATTTATATAAATGTCACTTTTTATTTATTACTTATAGATTAATAGTTATAAATAATAATATTGAAATGCATAAATTTTAATTAGCAGTGAGTGTCGAATAAAATTTTATTATTTGGTCAACGTTAAATTGATTGTGTATATAACAACCCTTAAATAATTAATACGTATAGTCAGACAGTAAATCCTAGGGTCATTTCAGTAATTTCAGAAGTCAAAAAGTGAGGGTTGTTATAGTACCTCCCCGTTAATAAAAACTTCGTCCCGAAGTTTTAGGTAGACTTCTCGGATGCATCAGCAGTTGAGAAGAGATGGGGATATTTCCGTTTCATATGGTCTTTGCGTTCCCAGGTATATTCGGGGCCTCTACGCGAATTCCAACAGACTTTAATGATAGGTATGTTGCTTTTACGCGTTTGTTTGACCTCTCCTTCCATGATTTCTATAGGTTCTTCAACGAAGTGCATTTTATCATTAATGCGAAGATCATTCAAAATGATGATGTTATACAAGTTATTTCAGTAAATTGGATACATGAAATGTGTTATGAATGGTATTGAGCTCATTTAAAACCTTGAGCATTTTATGCCACAATATTAGGGCAGACAAACAGAGAGGAGTTCGTGAAAATCACAGTCATGAAATTTGATAGAGATCTTCATTGTTTACAACAAGAATATTTTAATGATGAATATAAGTTGAAAAATAAAGTTTTATCACTATTGAATAATATGGATAAAACGATTCGTTTATAGGAAGAGTATAAACGAAGCTATCATAAAAGAGTGAAATGAGAAAATTAAATGTTTGCCTTAACTTTTGACGTAGTCACGATTGATTTCCGAAATTCAAGGAATTAAAGGAAATCTTCGTAATCTATAAGATATGATTCTCCGATATTTACGAAATTTTGAGATTTGTTTGATTAAATGCGGTGATTTGCCTCGATTGATGTGTTTGGAATTTTGCTATAAATTAGCTTCTTCCGTTTCATTATCTTCACCACTTCTATACTTTCTTTCTCAATTCAAACTTCCAAAAGATTAAGAAAATGCTAAATCCAGTTCTGATCCTGGTTATTATATTGACCATCTATGCAGTCATTCTTCTTTTTCTTTTACCGCCAGAGGAATCTGTTTACTTCTTCTATGCTCTTGGGGTTATAGTGTTTTTAATTATCCCGTGTCTTTATATTGCTATACGCATTGATATACACGGTTTGTAATTTCGGAGTCGTTATCGGGCTTTATATTTTCCCTTATATGTCGGAGCTTTATGTTTTTGTTTCTTCTTCCCGACTTCAAGTCAAGCGAGTAATGGTCCAGAATTCATAGGTATGAAGTTTTGAATGATCATAATATATAAAGTAGAAAGGAAAGGTAATAGCACGATTTGATTTGTCATATTACCAGAATATCCGAAAAAGACCGAATCATCAAGAAAAATATTTTCTTGATATGTTTAGAGGTTAAATAGAATGTAAGAGTCGTGTAACATGGCAAATGATGATTATAAAATCTATGAATCATCATCTTCCATTAAAAACTGAGCATGACTTACTGTAATATAATCACGTTGGCCTGACGTCATTATATTATATTAACTCATGCTTCAATTCCCAATCACTTCTTCAAAGCATTTATAATTTAAACTCGAATTTTACAGAATATAGTAACTAAAACAGTTTCCTTTATAAAGATATCGCAAAGAGATACTTAATTGCGGACATGAATCATTATGAAGATATCTTCCGAAATATAGAGGATATTTATGATGATATTTTGGAATTTCTAAGTTCGAAAGTTGATGAAGAAAAATTTTCCGCAAGCTTTTAACATGACTTTGGAGCAAGATATTCTCTAAAGATTTCACCGGATTCAGAATTTCCTGGATTCTTTGAATATAGGGTTTGGCCCTTGTGTTTGTCCTTGATCTCCTCCATGGTTAGCTCAATCCGTTTTTCAGTTCCAAATTTTCTTTTGGGCTTTTCCAACGTACCATTCTTTATTATCAAACTGTTAGCCCTTAAGAACATCTATAGCATTTGCTGCTTCGTCAGCATTCTCAAGGTTAACGAATCTGAATCATTGATTGACAACCCGAGATGGTTTCAAGAAATTTTATTTTTAGATGATTAAACGCTGATTGTAATCGTCAATGGATCTAATGGTTGACGAATAGGCGTTGTTGATTTCAAAAGTAATGAATGATAATTTTGGTGGTTTGATGTGATATTTCATCATAGAATACGAATGAATATAATTCATGAATGTAGTGATCTTTAGGAAGATAACATCTGCTATAGCTTTACTTGAATTCTGATATGTCAAATTCAGAATATGTAATTTGATTTGAATGAAAATGGGTGTTCTTTGGTGCGCGGATACATATGTGGATGTAAGTAGTATAGTTACTGATTATTGAATCAGAATTTGAAGAATGTACAATGTATCATATTAATGTGAGATATAAATATTTCTCGGGTATTACCTACCCATTAAAATATTGTCACAATTAACAGTTTGTACAAAAGAGAAGATATACGTTCATATATGTATTCTTCAGATATAATATAGATTTAATGAGTTAATATAATATTAAACTCATTTGATTTGCGGTTGAAACGAGAATAAATAATCTCCAAAACCTTAGAGATTTCATAATTGTCGCGAAATATTTCGCTAATGAAGTTATGAATCAATACTTCATCGTTCATTGTTATTGATATACCTCAGTATATGATGTTGGTGCTCGTGGAATTCTTGTGAAATTCATAAGGCACGAATGATATTTTCTAGAAAGTTTCGAGTACATCGAAAATGAAAGTATACAATCAATCATGTATTTGAGTAATACACTTGGTTTATTATGAAATGGAGTTTATTGTGTTGAAGCAGTGATTAACGATTGTTAAGTCATTAACGAAGGATGTACATCATAGCATATTAATGATATGAATTAATCAAGTAGTACATACTAGTTAAGATTCACACGTAATAGCTTAGTATGAAAAGATTTATTATTGTTCTAATCCATATATATAAAGTATACATATGTAATTCTTCAGGAAGAATGAGTCAATACATCTTCACTCATTATTACTAATATTCCTTGATATCTATGGGGCGTATGATGTTGATGTTTGAGGTACTGAGTGTGATGTTAAGGCGTGGAATGCGGATGTTTTCGTTGGTGAAGCTGGTGATGTTGGTGGTGATGCCGATGGTACTGGTGGTACTAGTTATACTGCTGGTACTGCTGCAGGTGTTCGTAGGTTTCGCACCATATTCTCCAGAGCCACTACTCTAGCGCGAAGCTCGTTGACTTCTTCTATTATTCCGGGATGATTGGCGGTTCGGACAAGTGGATGAATAAGATCTAAAATTTTAGATATTATATATTCGTGACTGGATATCCTGGAAATGAGGGTGAAAATAGTGTTCCGAACGGGTTCGCCAGTAAGTGCTTCAGGTTCTTCACCAAGAGGTGAATTCGGTTGGTGGAAGGGATCACCTTCTTCTTGTCTCCATTGATTAAGTTTACTACGAACCCATCCCCAATTCATCCAAAATAGATGATGGCTGATTGGTTGGTTCATTCCGGTTACGCTGCCATTGGAGCTCGAAGAGTTCGAGGAATCCATATTATGTGTTTGGAATTAGGGTTATTGATATGAGATTAGTTTTGAATACTGGATGATATATTCGTCTCCTCGAATACGTGTATATAGCAAAAAGATTTTCGTAATTTATGGAGGGAATTTAGGAAAAGTGTTAGACAAAATCTATTAGGATAGATACGATAAGATATAATAAGATATGATGTGTCTTTACTTTAATAATTGCAGTATGACGTGTCGAGATCATAAAGTGATAAGTATGTAATCTAATAATCTTTTGATTAAAGACTTTCAATTCGTATACTGTGATAACCCAATGACATTTTTCAATTCGCAAACCGATGCATAAAGGCATAAGGCATATAGGTACGTGATATAACAGAGAGTTATATACGTTTGAGTGTGAGTAGTAACAATTATAAGAATTTCAAAATCATGGATAATATTTCATGTAATACATATGTAATACACATAACCATGATAGATGACTTATGAATGTCAAGAATTTCTGAAATCATTGTGTTGCATTTAGATGCGGTGGTGTAATTGGATAGTACTCAGGAAAGTGAGCAGAGTTCTTAGATTAGCTCGGCATTCTAAGATAAGTAAAGTTTCTAAAGTATAGTGTAGCATTTAACAGTTAAAGGCAACAATTAAAGGCACTATGGTCAAGGAAATTTGTAGTCCTACATTAGGAAAGAGACTTTGATTAGAATCTTTAAGTCAAGTTTGGTAATAAGGCAATTCTAAATGCTTTAAGTCTAAGGCAGGAAAGGTTATAGTTTCCTAGATTGCTAAGGCACCCTAGCTAGCAAGTAAGGCACACATAAAAATGCAATCCTGGTTCTCTATAACAGCCTGGTTATGCTCTGATACCAATCTGTAATGTCCTCCTAATAGGGTCTGGAAGAAACGCTACTAATATCAAATAAACCAACATATTATAATACGAGAACAATACTAAATGAGAAAATTTAACTTTATTGAGTACGCAGCGAAAAATGAAATGTCGTTACAATAATGGAAATAACGATAAAGTAATTGTTCATATGCAGAAGTAATAAATGCAATATCTCTTGATCCTAAGTCCAAGTAGCATCACATAAGTAGTAGATAAGAAAGCTTGAATCAAACAGCACCTGAGACAAAATATGCTAAAGTGTCAACCAAAAGGTTGAGTGAAGTTCATAGGTTTAACAAAAGTAGTTATCGTTGTTTTTAGACCACAAGATTTAGTTGTAAAGTTGATCTCCCGCAGGATCAAAAAGTAGATCTCGCAGATCCAAAAGTAGTACTGATTCGTGATATTTTAGACTAAACGTTTGTTTTGTTGCCCCGATGATAAGTTGGCAGTACCTTATCACCATGTTTAAATCATTATTAAGTAATACAAAGACATCACGGTCAAATGTATCGGGGACGTTACTCCCGATAGGCCTACCCCCAATAATTAAGAATGCCTTATCCTGAAAGCAATTAAAAAATATCACTGTGGGGTCTTAGTAGCATAAGCTAGTCATAGTACAGTTTAGGTTCGTACTTGTGTCTAAGTTGTTTAAAGTATAAAAGCAGCATGTGTCTCACCCCAGTAAGTATAAAAAGTGCTATAGCAATAAGAGTGGGGCTATGAAAGTCACCTTAGTAAGTAGAGAGAGAGTTATTCCTCGGAATAAAGAGTTGAACGAGTGAGCAGGAAAGTCAACCTATTGACATTTAAGAGTAGTTAAGTGTTTTGCCCATGTTTAAGTTTAAGTATGTGTTTAAGTATAGTTTGTTTTACTAAGTTTCTATTCCTAGTAAGTTACTATTTTTATAAAGTTTCCATTTTTAGAAAGTTTCTTATTTTACTAAGTTTCTATGACTAGAGAGTTTCTACTTTTATGAGTGTTTTTCATTTTAGGATACTTGCCGTATTAGATAAGCTTCAATCACCCCTTTCCCTTCGAATGGCTAATTTAGATCTAGGGGCTTGAGCCATAGGACCCTTTAAATCGGAAATCCAAACCCTCTGCCTAGAATCTCGTAGAAACCATTCGTCAAGAAAGTTCGAAGATCTATACATCTCTAATACATATCCCAAAATGTTTTTGTGCTACAATATAAGTAGTAGGTTATAGGTGCTAGTAATAGTAATAGTGTATACATGTTAAGTACTAGTATAAGTAGTATTAGGGTTTAAGGTTTTAATATGTATATGTATATATAATTCGTATATATACATAAAAATATTTTTTTTTACATGTATATATGTATATATAAATCTAGGAGTGTTTATGTATATACTTATGAATAACAAGTTTATAATATGAATATGAATTAACAAAGATTAAAGTTTATGTAAATAGTTTAGGGTTTATGTTATACCTTTGAAGATTCAAGATAATTAACAAAGAAAAGATGAACACGATGAAGATGGAAGATCAAAGCCTTAAAAATCTTGAAGAACTCCTTGAAGATTCTTGAAGAACACGAAGAACAAGCTTGAAGATCCGAATACCACAAGAGAGGGAGAGGGAGAGATTGTTTTTGAGAGAGGATTTTGGTGTGATTTGTGAATGAGAAACTAGGAGTCTAGGAGTATTTATATAGTGCAAGTATTAGAGTGTTAGTCAACATAAGGATGTTCTAATTAATGATTTTATTTTATTTTATAATTTTTAGTCAACAAAAGGTGGTACTAGTTTATAATTAGTCAACATAAGGATGTACTAGTTTATACTTTATTTTTAGTCAACATAAGGATGTAATTGTTTAAGATTCTTTAGTCTCATTATTATTACTATTATTATTATTATTATTATTATTATGTTTATTATTATTTTTACATTTACTACATGATAAGTGTTATTTTCTTTTTACTAATTCATGACTTGTATTTATTTTTATTTAGTTTCCAATTGTTTTATTATTTATATAAATGTCACTTTTTATTTATTACTTATAGATTAATAGTTATAAATAATAATATTGAAATGCATAAATTTTAATTAGCAGTGAGTGTCGAATAAAAGTTTATTATTTGGTCAACGTTAAATTGATTGTGTATATAACAACCCTTAAATAATTAATACGTATAGTCAGACAGTAAATCCTAGGGTCATTTCAGTAATTTCAGAAGTCAAAAAGTGAGGGTTGTTATATATACACATAGTTAAAATACCTAATGAGATACTTACTTATCATAATATCATGTTAACTATATATGTAACCATATATATGTCATCATATAGTTTTTACAAGTTTTAACGTTCGTGAATCACCGGTCAACTTGGGTGGTCAATTGTCTATATGAAACCTATTTCAATTAATCACGTCTTAACAAGTTTGATTGCTTAACATGTTGGAAACACTTAATCATGTAATTATCAAATTCAATTAATATAAATAAACATGGAAAAGTTCGGGTCACTACAGTACTTACCCGTTAAATAAATTTCGTCCTGAAATTTTAAGTAGTTGGAGGTGTTGACGTATCTTCTGGAAATAAGTGTGGGTATTTCTTCTTCATCTGATCTTCTCATTCCCAGGTGAACTCAGGTCCTCTACGAGCATTCCATCGAACCTTAATAATTGGTATCTTGTTTTGCTTAAGTTTTTTAACCTCACGATCCATTATTTCGACGGGTTCTTCGTTAAATTGAATTTTTTCGTTAATTTGGATTTCGTCTAAAGGAATAGTGAGATCTTCTTTAGCAAAACATTTCTTCAAATTCGAGACGTGGAAAATGTTATGTACATCCGCGAGTTGTTGAGGTAACTCAAGTCGGTAAGCTACTGGTCCGACGCGATCAATAACCTTAAATGGTCCAATATACCTTGGGTTTAATTTCCCTCGTTTACCAAATCGAACAACGCCTTTCCAAGGTGCAGCTTTAAGCATGACCATCTCTCCAATTTCAAATTCTATATCTTTTCTTTTAATGTCAGCGTAACTCTTTTGTCTACTTTGGGCGGTTTTCAACCGTTGTTGAATTTGGATTATCTTCTCGGTAGTTTCTTGTATTATTTCCGGACCCGTAATCTGTCTATCCCCCACTTCACTCCAACAAATCGGAGACCTGCACATTCTACCATAGAGTGCTTCAAATGGCGCCATCTCAATGCTTGAATGGTAGCTATTGTTGTAGGAAAATTCTGCTAACGGAAGGTGTCGATCCCAACTATTTCCAAAATCAATAACACATGCTCGTAGCATGTCTTCAAGCGTTTGTACCATCCTTTCGCTCTGCTCATCAGTTTGTGGATGATAAGCAGTACTCATGTCTAGACGAGTTCCTAATGCTTGCTGTAATGTCTACCAGAATCTTGAAATAAATCTGCCATCCCTATCAGGGATAATAGAGATTGGTATTCCATGTCTGGAGATGACTTCCTTCAAATACAGTCGTGTTAACTTCTCCATCTTGTCATCTTCTCTTATTGGCAGGAAGTGTGCTGATTTGGTGAGACGATCAACTATTACCAAATAGTGTCAAAACCACTTGCAGTCCTTGGCAATTTAGTGATGAAATCCATGGTAATGTTTTCCCATTTCCATTCCGGGATTTCGGGTTGTTGAAGTAGACCTGATGGTTTCTGATGCTCCGCTTTGACCTTAGAACACGTCAAACATTCTCCTACGTATTTAGCAACATCGGCTTTCATACCCGGCCACCAAAAATGTTTCTTGAGATCTTTGTACATTTTCCCCGTTCCAGGATGTATTGAGTATCTGGTTTTATGAGCTTCTCTAAGTACCATTTCTCTCATATCTCCAAATTTTGGTACCCAAATTCTTTCAGCCCTATACCGGGTTCCGTCTTCCCGAATATTAAGATGCTTCTCTGATCCTTTGGGTATTTCATCCTTTAAGTTTCCCTCTTTTAAAACTCCTTGTAGCGCCTCCTTTATTTGAGTAGTAAGGTTAGTGTGAATCATTATATTCATAGATTTTACACGAATGGGTTCTCTGTCCTTTCTGCTCAAGGCGTCGGCTACCACATTTGCCTTCCCTGGGTGGTAACGAATCTCAAAGTCATAATCATTCAACAATTCAATCCACCTGCGCTGCCTCATGTTCAGTTGTTTCTGATTAAATATGTGTTGAAGACTTTTGTGGTCGGTATATATAATACTTTTGACCCCATATAAGTAGTGCCTCCAAGTCTTTAATGCAAAAACAACCGCGCCTAATTCCAAATCATGCGTCGTATAATTCTGCTCGTGAATCTTCAATTGTCTAGACACATAAGCAATTACTTTCGTTCGTTGTATTAATACACAACCGAGACCTTGCTTTGAGGCGTTACAATATATCACAAAATCATCATTCCCTTCAGGTAATGACAATATAGGTGTCGTAGTTAACTTTTTCTTCAACAATTGAAATGCTTTTTCTTGTTCATCCTTCCATTCAAATTTCCTCCCTTTATGCGTTAATGAAGTCAAGGGTTTTGCTATTTTGGAAAAATCTTGGATGAATCTCCTGTAATAACCAGCTAGCCCTAAAAATTGGCGTATGTGTTTCGGTGTTTTCGGGGTTTCCCACTTTTCAACGGTTTCAATCTTTGCTGGATCCACCTGAATACCTTCTTTGTTCACTATATGACTGAGGAATTGAACTTCTTCCAACCAAAATGCACACTTTGAAAACTTAGCATACAGTTTTTCTTTTCTCAGCAACTCTAGCACTTTTCTCAAATGTTCTTCGTGCTCTTGATCATTCTTCGAGTAAATAAGTATGTCATCGATGAAAACAATGACAAACTTGTCAAGATATGGCCCACACACTCGGTTCATGAGGTCCATGAACATAGCTGGTGCGTTAGTCAATCCAAACGGCATAACCATAAACTCGTAATGACCGTAACGCGTCCTAAAAGCAGTCTTCAGAATGTCATCCTCTTTCACCCGCATTTGGTGATATCCAGAATGTAAATCGATCTTTGAATAAACCAACGAGCTTTGTAGTTGATCAAATAAGTCGTCAATTCTCGGTAATGGGTAACGGTTCTTGATGATAAGTTTGTTCAACTCTCGGTAGTCGATACACAACCTGAATGTACCATCTTTCTTCTTGACAAACAGAACAGGAGCTCCCCATGGTGATGTACTTGGTCGAATGAAACCACGCTCTAAAATTTCCTGTAACTGACTTTGTAATTCTTTCATTTCGCTGGGTGCGAGTCTGTATGGAGCACGAGCTATTGGTGCAGCTCCTGGTACAAGGTCTATTTGAAATTCAACAGATCGATGTGGGGGTAATCCCGGTAATTCTTTCGGAAATACATCGGGAAATTCTTTTGCGACGGGAACTTCACTGATGTTCTTTTCTTCAGGTTTAACTTCCTCGATATGTGCTAGAATGACGTAACAACCTTTTATTATTAGTTTTTGCGCCTTCAAACTACTAATAAGATTTAATTTCGCGTTGTTCTTTTCTCCGTACACCATTAAAGGTTTTCCTTTTTCACGCATAATGCGAATTGCATTTTTGTAACAAACGACCTCTGCTCTCACCTTTTTCAACCAGTCCATGCCAATTATTACGTCAAAACTCCCTAACTCGACTGGTATTAAATCAATTTTAAACGTTTCATCCCCCAGTTTAATTTCTCTCTCCCGACATATATTATCTGCTGAAATTAATTTACCGTTTGCTAATTCGAGTAAAAATTTACTATCCAAAGGCGTTAATGGGCAACTTAATTTAGCACAAAATTCTCTACTCATATAGCTTCTATCCGCACCCGAATCAAATAAAACATAAGCAGATTTATCGTCAATAAGAAACGTACCCGTAACAAGCTCCGGGTCTTCATGTGCTTCTGCCGCATTAATATTGAAAACTCTTCCACTGCCCTGCCCATTAGTATTCCCCTGATTCGGGCAATTTCTAATAATGTGGCCCAGTTTTCCACATTTATAACAAACAGCGTTGGTATTACTTGCTCTGACACTATTCGTTTCGGCATTACTTTTTCCGACATTATTTGTTCCTTTAGTTTTGTTAAACTTTGGTCCGTAGACCTCACATTTTATCGCGCTATGACCATTTCTATTACACCTGTTGCAAAATGTCAATGATTTTCTTCACACCTATGACATGGCTTTTTTTGGTTTTTGTTGCCGTTATTGTAATTGAGGTTGTTGTTGGGGTTGTTATTGTTGTTGAAACGGTTGTTGTAGTTGTTGTTGTTGTTGGGATGTTTGTTGTAGTTATTGTTAGAATTGCGGTTATTGTTGCGATTGTTGTTGCGGTTGTTGGGATAATTGTTGCGATTGTGGTTGTAATTGTAGTTGTTGTTGTTGTTATTGTTGTTGTTGTTGTTGTTGTTGTACTGGTGACTCTTGTCACCGTTTTCCTCCCACTTCCTCTTAAGTTGTTTCGTGTTGGCTTCTTCGGCCGCCTGCTCTTTAATTCTTCCCTCAATCCGATTTATGAGTTTATGAGCCATTCGACTTGCCTTCTGTATAGAAGCGGGCTCGTGTGAACTCACATCTTCTTGAATCCTTACTGGTAACCCTTTTACAAATGCGTCGATCTTCTCTTTTTCATCTTCGAATGCTCCCGGACACAATAGACACAACTGAAATGTCCCGTTCTTATTGATTAAAAACGTTCCATATTAATTGATTTCGTTGCGAGGTTTTGACCTCTATATGAGACGTTTTTCAAAGACTGCATTCATTTTTAAAACAAACCATAACCTTTATTTCATAAATAAAGGTTTAAAAAGCTTTACGTAGATTATCAAATAATGATAACCTAAAATATCCTGTTTACACACGACCATTACATAATGGTTTACAATACAAATATGTTACATCGAAGTCAGTTTCTTGAATGCAGTTTTTACACAATATCATACAAACATGGACTCCAAATCTTGTCCTTATTTTAGTATGCAACAGCGGAAGCTCTTAATATTCACCTGAGAATAAACATGCTTTAAACGTCAACAAAAATGTTGGTGAGTTATAGGTTTAACCTATATATATCAAATCGTAACAATAGACCACAAGATTTCATATTTCAATACACATCCCATACATAGAGATAAAAATCATTCATATGGTGAACACCTGGTAACCGACAATAACAAGATGCATATATAAGAATATCCCCATCATTCCGGGACACCCTTCGGATATGATATAAATTTCGAAGTACTAAAGCATCCGGTACTTTGGATGGGGTTTGTTAGGCCCAATAGATCTATCTTTAGAGTTCGCGTCAATTAGGGTGTCTGTTCCCTAATTCTTAGATTACCAGACTTAATAAAAAGGGGCATATTCGATTTCGATAATTCAACCATAGAATGTAGTTTCACGTACTTGTGTCTATTTTGTAAATCATTTATAAAACCTGCATGTATCCTCATCCCAAAAATATTAGATTTTAAAAGTGGGACTATAACTCACTTTCACAGATTTTTACTTCCTCGGGAAGTAAGACTTGGCCACTGGTTGATTCACGAACCTATAACAATATATACATATATATTAAAGTATGTTCAAAATATATTTACAACACTTTTAATATATTTTGATGTTTTAAGTTTATTAAGTCAGCTGTCCTCGTTAGTAACCTACAACTAGTTGTCCACAGTTAGATGTACAGAAATAAATCGATAAATATTATCTTGAATCAATCCACGACCCAGTGTATACGTATCTCAGTATTGATCACAACTCAAACTATATATATTTTGGAATCAACCTCAACCCTGTATAGCTAACTCCAACATTCACATATAGAGTGTCTATGGTTGTTCCGAAATATATATAGATGTGTCGACATGATAGGTCGAAACATTGTATACGTGTCTATCGTATCTCAAGATTACATAATATACAATACAAGTTAATTAAGTTATGGTTGGAATAGATTTGTTACCAATTTTCACGTAGCTGAAATGAGAAAAATTATCCAATCTTGTTTTACCCATAACTTCTTCATTTTAAATCCGTTTTGAGTGAATCAAATTGCTATGGTTTCATATTGAACTCTATTTTATGAATCTAAACAGAAAAAGTATAGGTTTATAGTCGGAAAAATAAGTTACAAGTCGTTTTTGTAAAGGTAGTCATTTCAGTCGAAAGAACGACGTCTAGATGACCATTTTAGAAAACATACTTCCACTTTGAGTTTAACCATAATTTTTGGATATAGTTTCATGTTCATAATAAAAATCATTTTCTCAGAATAACAACTTTTAAATCAAAGTTTATCATAGTTTTTAATTAACTAACCCAAAACAGCCCGCGGTGTTACTACGACGGCGTAAATCCGGTTTTACGGTATTTTTCGTGTTTCCAGGTTTTAAATCATTAAGTTAGCATATCATATAGATATATAACATGTGTTTAGTTGATTTTAAAAGTCAAGTTAGAAGGATTAACTTTTGTTTGCGAACAAGTTTAGAATTAACTAAACTATGTTCTAGTGATTACAAGTTTAAACCTTCGAATAAGATAGCTTTATATGTATGAATCGAATGATGTTATGAACATCATTACTACCTTAATTTCCTTGGATAAACCTACTGGAAAAGAGATAAATGGATCTAGCTTCAATGGATCCTTGGATGGCTCGAAGTTCTTGAAGCAGAATCATGACACGAAAACAAGTTCAAGTAAGATCATCACTTGAAATAAGATTGTTATAGTTATAGAAATTGAACCAAAGTTTGAATATGATTATTACCTTGTATTAGAATGATAACCTACTGTAAGAAACAAAGATTTCTTGAGGTTGGATGATCACCTTACAAGATTGGAAGTGAGCTAGCAAACTTGAAAGTATTCTTGATTTTATGAAACTAGAACTTTTGGAATTTATGAAGAACACTTAGAACTTGAAGATAGAACTTGAGAGAGATCAATTTGATGAAGAAAATTGAAGAATGAAAGTGTTTGTAGGTGTTTTTGGTCGTTGGTGTATGGATTAGATATAAAGGATATGTAATTTTGTTTTCATGTAAATAAGTCATGAATGATTACTCATATTTTTGTAATTTTATGAGATATTTCATGCTAGTTGCCAAATGATGGTTCCCACATGTGTTAGGTGACTCACATGGGCTGCTAAGAGCTGATCATTGGAGTGTATATACCAATAGTACATACATCTAAAAGCTGTGTATTGTACGAGTACGAATACGGGTGCATACGAGTAGAATTGTTGATGAAACTGAACGAGGATGTAATTGTAAGCATTTTTGTTAAGTAGAAGTATTTTGATAAGTGTATTGAAGTCTTTCAAAAGTGTATAAATACATATTAAAACACTACATGTAATTTTAACTGAGTCGTTAAGTCATCGTTAGTCGTTACATGTAAGTGTTGTTTTGAAACCTTTAGGTTAACGATCTTGTTAAATGTTGTTAACCCAATGTTTATAATATCAAATAAGATTTTAAATTATTATATTATCATGATATTATCATGTATGAATATCTCTTAATATGATATATATACATTAAATGTCTTTACAACGATAATCGTTACATATATGTCTCGTTTAAAAATCATTAAGTTAGTAGTCTTGTTTTTACATATGTAGTTCATTGTTAATATACTTTATGATATGTTTTCTTATCATAGTATCATGTTAACTATATATATATCCATATATATGTCATCATATAGTTTTTACAAGTTTTAACGTTCGTGAATCACCGATCAACTTGGGTGGTCAATTGTCTATATGAAACATATTTCAATTAATCAAGTCTTAATAAGTTTGATTGCTTAACATGTTGGAAACATTTAATCATGTAAATATCAATCTCAATTAATATATATAAACATGGAAAAGTTCGGGTCACTACAGTACCTACCCGTTAAATAAATTTCGTCCCGAAATTTTAAGCTGTTGAAGGTGTTGACGAATCTTCTGGAAATAGATGCGGGTATTTCTTCTTCATCTGATCTTCACGCTCCCAGGTGAACTCGGGTCCTCTACGAGCATTCCATCGAACCTTAACAATTGGTATCTTGTTTTGCTTAAGTCTTTTAACCTCACGATCCATTATTTCGACGGGTTCTTCGATGAATTGAAGTTTTTCGTTGATTTGGATTTCATCTAACGGAATAGTGAGATCTTCTTTAGCAAAACATTTCTTTAAATTCGAGACGTGGAAAGTGTTATGTACAGCCGCGAGTTGTTGAGGTAACTCTAGTCGGTAAGCTACTGGTCCGACACGATCAATAATCTTGAATGGTCCAATATACCTTGGATTTAATTTCCCTCGTTTACCAAATCGAACAACGCCTTTCCAAGGTGCAACTTTAAGCATGACCATCTCTCCAATTTCAAATTCTATATCTTTTCTTTTAATGTCAGCGTAGCTCTTTTGTCGACTTTGGGCGGTTTTCAACCGTTGTTGAATTTGGATGATCTTCTCGGTAGTTTCTTGTATAATCTCCGGACCCGTAATCTGTCTATCCCCCACTTCACTCCAACAAATCGGAGACCTGCACTTTCTACCATAAAGTGCTTCAAACGGCGCCATCTCAATGCTTGAATGGTAGCTGTTGTTGTAGGAAAATTCTGCTAACGGTAGATGTCGATCCCAACTGTTTCCGAAATCAATAACACATGCTCGTAGCATGTCTTCAAGCGTTTGTATCGTCCTTTCGCTCTGCCCATCAGTTTGTGGATGATAGGCAGTACTCATGTCTAGACGAGTTCCTAATGCTTGCTGTAATGTCTGCTAGAATCTTGAAATAAATCTGCCATCCCTATCAGAGATAATAGAGATTGGTATTCCATGTCTGGAGATGACTTCCTTCAAATACAGTCGTGCTAACTTCTCCATCTTGTCATCTTCTCTTATTGGCAAGAAGTGTGCTGATTTGGTGAGACGATCAACTATTACCCAAATAGTATCAAAACCACTTGCAGTCCTTGGCAATTTAGTGATGAAATCCATGGTAATGTTTTCCCATTTCCATTCCGGGATTTCGGGTTGTTGAAGTAGACCTGATGGTTTCTGATGCTCAGCTTTGACCTTAGAACACGTCAAACATTCTCCTACGTATTTAGCAACATCGGCTTTCATACCCGGCCACCAAAAATGTTTCTTGAGATCCTTGTACATCTTCCCCGTTCCAGGATGTATTGAGTATTTGGTTTTATGAGCTTCTCTAAGTACCATTTCTCTCATATCTCCAAATTTTGGTACCAAAATCCTTTCAGCCCTATACCGGGTTCCGTCTTCCCGAATATTAAGATGCTTCTCCGATCCTTTGGGTATTTCATCCTTTAAATTTCCCTCTTTTAAAACTCCTTGTTGCGCCTCCTTTATTTGAGTAGTAATGTTATTATGAATCATTATATTCATAGATTTTACTCGAATGGGTTCTCTGTCCTTCCTGCTCAAGGCATCGGCTACCACATTTGCCTTCCCCGGGTGGTAACGAATCTCAAAGTCGTAATCATTCAATAATTCAATCCACCTACGCTGCCTCATATTCAGTTGTTTCTGATTAAATATGTGTTGAAGACTTTTGTGGTCGGTATATATAATACTTTTGACCCCATATAAGTAGTGCCTCCAAGTCTTTAATGCAAAAATAACCGCGCCTAATTCCAAATCATGCGTCGTATAATTTTGTTCGTGAATCTTCAATTGTCTAGACGCATAAGCAATCACCTTCGTTCGTTGCATTAATACACAACCGAGACCTTGCTTTGATGCATCACAATAAATCACAAAATCATCATTCCCTTCAGGCAATGACAATATAGGTGCCGTAGTTAGCTTTTTCTTCAATAACTGAAACGCTTTCTCTTGTTCATCATTCCATTCAAATTTCTTCCCTTTATGCGTTAATGCAGTCAAGGGTTTTGCTATTCTGGAAAAGTCTTGGATGAACCTTCTGTAGTAACCAGCTAGTCCTAAAAACTGGCGTATGTGTTTCGGAGTTTTCGGGGTTTCCCACTTTTCAACAGTTTCTATCTTTGCCGGATCCACCTTAATACCTTCTTTGTTCACTATGTGACCGAGGAATTGAACTTCTTCCAACCAAAATGCACACTTTGAAAACTTAGCGTATAATTCTTCCTTCCTCAATACTTCTAACACCTTTCTCAAATGTTCACCGTGTTCTTGGTCATTCTTTGAGTAAATAAGTATGTCATCAATGAAAACAATGACAAACTTGTCAAGGTATGGTCCACACACTCGGTTCATAAGGTCCATGAACACAGCTGGTGCATTAGTTAAACCAAACGGCATGACCATAAACTCGTAATGACCGTAACGTGTTCTGAAAGCAGTCTTTGGAATATCATCTTCTTTCACCCGCATTTGATGATACCCGGAACGTAAGTCAATCTTTGAATAAACAGACGAGCCTTGTAGTTGATCAAATAAGTCGTCGATTCTCGGTAGTGGGTAGCGGTTCTTGATGGTAAGTTTGTTCAACTCTCGGTAGTCGATACACAACCTGAATGTACCATCTTTCTTCTTGACAAACAAAACAGGAGCTCCCCACGGTGATGTGCTTGGTTGAATGAAACCACGCTCTAAAAGTTCTTGTAATTGGCTTTGCAGTTCTTTCATCTCGCTGGGTGCAAGTCTGTAAGGAGCACGAGCTATTGGTGCAGCTCCTGGTACAAGATCTATTTGAAATTCAACGGATCGATGTGGGGGTAATCCCGGTAATTCTTTCGGAAATACATCGGGAAATTCTTTTGCAATGGGAACATCATTGATGCTCTTTTCTTCAGTTTGTACTTTCTCGACGTGTGCTAGAACAGCATAGCAACCTTTTCTTATTAGTTTTTGTGCCTTCAAATTACTAATAAGATGTAGCTTCGTGTTGCCCTTTTCTCCGTACACCATTAAGGGTTTTCCTTTTTGTCGTACAATGCGAATTGCATTTTTGTAACAAACGATCTCCGCTTTCACTTCTTTCAACCAGTCCATACCGATTATCACATCAAAACTCCCTAACTCTACTGGTATCAAATCAATCTTAAATGTTTCGCTAACCAGTTTAATTTCTCGATTCCGACATATATTATCTGCTGAAATTAATTTACCATTTGCTAATTCGAGTAAAAATTTACTATCCAAAGGCGTCAATGGACAACTTAATTTAGCACAAAAATCTCTACTCATATAGCTTCTATCCGCACCCGAATCAAATAAAACGTAAGCAGATTTATTGTCAATAAGAAACGTACCCGTAACAAGCTCCGGGTCTTCCTGTGCCTCTGCCGCATTAATATTGAAAACTCTTCCACGGCCTTGTCCATTCGTGTTCTCCTGGTTCGGGCAATTTCTAATAATGTG
This sequence comes from Rutidosis leptorrhynchoides, assembly GCF_046630445.1. Lineage (NCBI taxonomy): Eukaryota > Viridiplantae > Streptophyta > Magnoliopsida > Asterales > Asteraceae > Rutidosis > Rutidosis leptorrhynchoides. The sequence goes on from NC_092336.1 coordinate 126,607,313, forward strand.
GCCCGGTTTTCCACATTTATAACAAACTACATTGGCATAACTTGCTCCGACACTACTTGCTCCGCCATTACTCGTTCCGACACCATTTGTTCCTTTTGTTCTATTAACCCCTGGTCCGTAGACCTCACACTTCGCTGCGCTATGACCATTTCTTTTACACTTGTTGCAAAATTTGGTGCAGAACCCCGAGTGATTCTTTTCACACCTTTGGCATAGCTGCTTCTGATTGTTGTTGTTATTGCGGTTATTATTGTTGTTGGGATGATTGTTGTAGTTGCTGTTGTTGTTGTTGTTGTTGGGCCGTTTGTTGTAGTTGCGATTGATGTTGCGATTGTTGGGATAATTGTTGCGATTATTGTTGTAATTGTTGTTGTTGTTGTATTGGTGATTCTTATCACCGTTTTCCTCCCACTTTCTTTTGACTTGCTTCACATTGGCCTCTTCAGCAGTCTGTTCTTTAATTCTTTCTTCAATCTGGTTCACTAGTTTGTGAGCCATTCTACATGCCTGTTGTATGGAGGCGGGCTCGTGTGAACTTATATCTTCTTGGATTCTTTCCGGTAATCCTTTCACAAACGCGTCGATCTTCTCTTCCTCATCTTCGAATGCTCCCGGACACAATAGGCACAATTCTGTGAATCGTCTTTCGTACGTGGTAATATCAAATCCTTGGGTTCGTAACCCTCTAAGTTCTGTCTTGAGCTTATTGACCTCGGTTCTGGGACGGTACTTCTCGTTCATCAAGTGCTTGAATGCTGACCACGGTAGTGCGTACGCATCATCTTGTCCCACTTGCTCTAGATAGGTATTCCACCATGTTAACGCAGAACCTGTGAAGGTATGCGTAGCGTACTTCACTTTGTCCTCTTCAGTACACTTACTTATGGCAAACACCGATTCAACCTTCTCGGTCCACCGTTTCAATCCGATCGGTCCTTCGGTTCCATCAAATTCCAAAGGTTTGCAGGCAGTGAATTCTTTGTAGGTGCATCCTACACGATTTCCTGTACTGCTAGATCCAAGGTTATTGTTGGTATGTAGCACAGCCTGTACTGCGGCTATGTTTGAAGCTAGAAAAGTACGGAATTCCTCTTCATTCATATTCACGGTGTGTCGAGTAGTCGGTGCCATTTCCTTCAAAATAGTTAAATGGAACAAGTTAATCATACAGAATATTAAGAGTAGTTAATAGTATTTCGTAGCATAATATGAACTCATTTATAAAAGCTTTTTCTTCATATTAGCGTTTTATAAGTTTAAATTCGGGTAGTACCTACCCGTTAAGTTCATACTTAGTAGCTAATATACAATTCAACTACTACAATTCTATATGAAAAACTGATTATAATAATATTTCGCGTTCAAACTTTTATACAATATTTTACAAACTTACAATACCGCTTATTTTACATAAAGCATGAAATATAGCACACAATAACTTTGATACAAGATAGTTGTGAAGACAATTCTAGCTAGTACACAAGTCGTTCAGCAAAGGCAATAAAGACACGTAATTCATACGTCCAGAAACAAGTCATGCATTCTGGTTTTACTAGGACTACTTCCCATCCTTGGTCTTGTGCAACATAACCGTTATGGCCGTTGATAAGACAGCGTGTTGTAACGTCATCAAAGGGACGAGGGTTACGCAATGTCCAACAGTCCCGTAATAATCTAAAAACCTCATTTCTTACCCCAATTACCGACTCCGTCACTTGTGGAAACGTTTTGTTTAATAGTTGTAGCCCGATGTTCTTGTTCTCACTTTGGTGAGAAGCGAACATTACTAATCCGTAAGCATAACATGCTTCTTTCTGTTGCATGTTAGCCGCTTTTTCTAAATCACGAAGTCCAATATTCGGATATATTGAGTCAAAATAATTTCTTAACCCGTTGCGTAAAATAGCATTTGGGTTCCCCGCAATATATGCGTCAAAGTAAACACATCGTAACTTATGGGTTTCCCAATGTGATATCCCCCATCTTTCAAACGAAAGTCTCTTATAAACCAAGACATTCTTGGAACGTTCTTCGAATGTCTTACAAACTGATCTCGCCTTAAATAGTTGTGCCGAAGAATTCTGGCCGACTCTAGACAAGATTTCATCAATCATGTCTCCGGGTAGGTCTCTTAAAATATTGGGTTGTCTATCCATTTTGTGTTTTTAAACTGTAAAATAGACAAGAGTTAGATTCATAAAAAAATACTTATTAATACAAGCAATTTTTACATATATCATAAAGCATAAGAACACTATATTACATATATTACACCACACGAATACAACTATCTTATTCCGACTCGCTCGTTTCTTCTTCTTCGGTTTTGGTTCGTTTTGCCAAGTTTCTAGGGATATATGATGTTCCCCTAATACGAGCCGTCGTTGTCCACATTGGTTTAGAAAAACCTGGTGGTTTAGAGGTTCCTGGGTCATTGTTACAACTTAAGGACTTCAGGGGTTGACGATACATATAAAGTTCATCGGGGTTGGAATTAGATTTCTCTATTTTTATGCCCTTTCCCTTATTATTTTCTTTTGCCTTTTTAAATTCAGTTGGGGTAATTTCTATAACATCATCGGAATTCTCGTCGGAATCCGATTCATCGGAGAATTGGTAATCCTCCCAATATTTTGCTTCCTTGGCGGAAACACCATTGACCATAATTAACTTTGGTCGGTTGGTTGAGGATTTTCTTTTACTTAACCGTTTTATTATTTCCCCCACCGGTTCTATTTCTTCATCCGGTTCCGATTCTTCTTCCGGTTCCGATTCTTCTTCCGGTTCCGACTCTTCTTTCGGTTCTTCTTCGGGAACTTGTGAATCAGTCCACAAATCATTCCAATTTACATTTGACTCTTCATTATTATTAGGTGAGTCAATGGGACTTGTTCTAGAGGTATACATCTATCACATAATATCAAACACGTTAAGAGATTAATATATCACATAATATTCATATGTTAAAAATATATAGTTTCCAACAAAAATGTTAAGCAATCATTTTTAAAGAAAACACGGTCGAAGTCCAGACTCACTAATGCATCCTAACAAACTCGATAAGACACACTAATGCAAATTTTCTGGTTCTCTAAGACCAACGCTCGGATACCAACTGAAATGTCACGTTCTTATTGATTAAAAACGTTCCATATTAATTGATTTCGTTGCGAGGTTTTGACCTCTATATGAGACGTTTTTCAAAGACTGCATTCATTTTTAAAACAAACCATAACCTTTATTTCATAAATAAAGGTTTAAAAAGCTTTACGTAGATTATCAAATAATGATAACCTAAAATATCCTGTTTACACACGACCATTACATAATGGTTTACAATACAAATATGTTACATCGAAGTCAGTTTCTTGAATGCAGTTTTTACACAATATCATACAAACATGGACTCCAAATCTTGTCCTTATTTTAGTATGCAACAGCGGAAGCTCTTAATATTCACCTGAGAATAAACATGCTTTAAACGTCAACAAAAATGTTGGTGAGTTATAGGTTTAACCTATATATATCAAATCGTAACAATAGACCACAAGATTTCATATTTCAATACACATCCCATACATAGAGATAAAAATCATTCATATGGTGAACACCTGGTAACCGACAATAACAAGATGCATATATAAGAATATCCCCATCATTCCGGGACACCCTTCGGATATGATATAAATTTCGAAGTACTAAAGCATCCGGTACTTTGGATGGTGTTTGTTAGGCCCAATAGATCTATCTTTAGAGTTCGCGTCAATTAGGGTGTCTGTTCCCTAATTCTTAGATTACCAGACTTAATAAAAAGGGGCATATTCGATTTCGATAATTCAACCATAGAATGTAGTTTCACGTACTTGTGTCTATTTTGTAAATCATTTATAAAACCTGCATGTATTCTCATCCCAAAAATATTAGATTTTAAAAGTGGGACTATAACTCACTTTCACAGATTTTTACTTCGTCGGGAAGTAAGACTTGGCCACTGGTTGATTCACGAACCTATAACAATATATACATATATATTAAAGTATGTTCAAAATATATTTACAACACTTTTAATATATTTTGATGTTTTAAGTTTATTAAGTCAGCTGTCCTCGTTAGTAACCTACAACTAGTTGTCCACAGTTAGATGTACAGAAATAAATCGATAAATATTATCTTGAATCAATCCACGACCCAGTGTATACGTATCTCAGTATTGATCACAACTCAAACTATATATATTTTGGAATCAACCTCAACCCTGTATAGCTAACTCCAACATTCACATATAGAGTGTCTATGGTTGTTCCGAAATATATATAGATGTGTCGACATGATAGGTCGAAACATTGTATACGTGTCTATGGTATCTCAAGATTACATAATATACAATACAAGTTAATTAAGTTATGGTTGGAATAGATTTGTTACCAATTTTCACGTAGCTGAAATGAGAAAAATTATCCAATCTTGTTTTACCCATAACTTCTTCATTTTAAATCCGTTTTGAGTGAATCAAATTGCTATGGTTTCATATTGAACTCTATTTTATGAATCTAAACAGAAAAAGTATAGGTTTATAGTCGGAAAAATAAGTTACAAGTCGTTTTTGTAAAGGTAGTCATTTCAGTCGAAAGAACGACGTCTAGATGACCATTTTAGAAAACATACTTCCACTTTGAGTTTAACCATAATTTTTGGATATAGTTTCATGTTCATAATAAAAATCATTTTCTCAGAATAACAACTTTTAAATCAAAGTTTATCATAGTTTTTAATTAACTAACCCAAAACAGCCCGCGGTGTTACTACGACGGCGTAAATCCGGTTTTACGGTGTTTTTCGTGTTTCCAGGTTTTAAATCATTAAGTTAGCATATCATATAGATATAGAACATGTGTTTAGTTGATTTTAAAAGTCAAGTTAGAAGGATTAACTTTTGTTTGCGAACAAGTTTAGAATTAACTAAACTATGTTCTAGTGATTACAAGTTTAAACCTTCGAATAAGATAGCTTTATATGTATGAATCGAATGATGTTATGAACATCATTACTACCTTAATTTCCTTGGATAAACCTACTGGAAAAGAGATAAATGGATCTAGCTTCAATGGATCCTTGGATGGCTCGAAGTTCTTGAAGCAGAATCATGACACGAAAACAAGTTCAAGTAAGATCATCACTTGAAATAAGATTGTTATAGTTATAGAAATTGAACCAAAGTTTGAATATGATTATTACCTTGTATTAGAATGATAACCTACTGTAAGAAACAAAGATTTCTTGAGGTTGGATGATCACCTTACAAGATTGGAAGTGAGCTAGCAAACTTGAAAGTATTCTTGATTTTATGAAACTAGAACTTTTGGAATTTATGAAGAACACTTAGAACTTGAAGATAGAACTTGAGAGAGATCAATTTGATGAAGAAAATTGAAGAATGAAAGTGTTTGTAGGTGTTTTTGGTCGTTGGTGTATGGATTAGATATAAAGGATATGTAATTTTGTTTTCATGTAAATAAGTCATGAATGATTACTCATATTTTTGTAATTTTATGAGATATTTCATGCTAGTTGCCAAATGATGGTTCCCACATGTGTTAGGTGACTCACATGGGCTGCTAAGAGCTGATCATTGGAGTGTATATACCAATAGTACATACATCTAAAAGCTGTGTACTGTACGAGTACGAATACGGGTGCATACGAGTAGAATTGTTGATGAAACTGAACGAGGATGTAATTGTAAGCATTTTTGTTAAGTAGAAGTATTTTGATAAGTGTATTGAAGTCTTTAAAAAGTGTATAAATACATATTAAAACACTACATGTAATTTTAACTGAGTCGTTAAGTCATCGTTAGTCGTTACATGTAAGTGTTGTTTTGAAACCTTTAGGTTAACGATCTTGTTAAATGTTGTTAACCCAATGTTTATAATATCAAATGAGATTTTAAATTATTATATTATCATGATATTATCATGTATGAATATCTCTTAATATGATATATATACATTAAATGTCTTTACAACGATAATCGTTACATTATGTCTCGTTTAAAAATCATTAAGTTAGTAGTCTTGTTTTTACATATGTAGTTCATTGTTAATATACTTTATGATATGTTTTCTTATCATAGTATCATGTTAACTATATATATATCCATATATATGTCATCATATAGTTTTTACAAGTTTTAACGTTCGTGAATCACCGATCAACTTGGGTGGTCAATTGTCTATATGAAACATATTTCAATTAATCAAGTCTTAATAAGTTTGATTGCTTAACATGTTGGAAACATTTAATCATGTAAATATCAATCTCAATTAATATATATAAACATGGAAAAGTTCGGGTCACTACAACAACTCTGTGAATCGTCGTTCATATGTGATAACGTCGAACCCTTGTGTTCGTAACTCTCTAAGTTCTGCCTTGAGTTTATTGACTTCGTTTCTAGGACGGAACTGCTCGTTCATCAATTGCTTGAATGCCGACCACGGTAGTGCGTAAGTAGCATTTTGTCCTACCTGTTCAAGATAGGTGTTCCACCACGTTAACGCAGTACCTGTGAAGGTATGCGTAGCATACTTAACTTTGTCCTCTTCAGTACACTTACTTATGGCAAACACCGATTCGACTTTCTCGGTCCACCGTTTCAATCCAATTGATCCTTCGGTTCCATCAAATTCCAAAGGTTTGCAGGCAGTAAATTCTTTGTAGGAGCATCCTACACGATATCTTGCACCGTTAGCTGCATTGCTAGATTCAGAGTTATTGTTGGTATGTAGCGCAACCTGTACTGCGGCTATGTTTGCAGCAAGAAAGGTACGAAATTCCTCTTCGCTCATATTCATGGTGTGTCGAGTAGTCGGTGTCATTTCCTTCAAAATAGCCAACTGAATCGAGTTAATCATGCAGAATATGAAGAGTAGTCATTAGTATTTCGTAGCATAATATGAACTCATTTATAAAAACTTTTTCTTCATATTAGCGTTTTATAAGTTTAAATTCGGGTACTACCTACCCGTTAAGTTCATACTTAGTAGCTAATATACAATTCAACTACTACAATTCTATATGAAAAACTGATTATAATAATATATCACATACAAATATTCTTCAAACTTACAACATCGCTATATTACATATAACATGAAATATAGTACACTTTGATACATGACAGTTTTGAAGATAAATCTAGTTAATACGCAAGTTGTTCAACAAAGGAAATAAAGATACGTAATTCATAAGTCCAGAAACAAGTCATTCATTCTGGTTTTACTAAGACGACTTCCCATCCTTGGTCTTGTGGAAAATAACCGTTATGACCATTGGCTAGGCAGCATGTTGTAATGTCATCAAAAGGATGAGGGTTTCGTAATGTCCAACATCCCCGTAATAATCTAAAAGCCTTGTTTCTCACCCCAACTACTGAATTCGTCACTTGTGAGAAGGTTTTATTTAAAAGTTGCAATCCGATGTTCTTTTTCTCACTTTTGTAAGAAGCGAACATCACTAACCCGTAAGCATAACATGCTTCTTTATGTTGCATGTTAGAAGCTCTTTCTAATTCACGAAATCCTATGTTGGGATATGTTGAGTCAAAATAGATTCTTAACCCGTAGCGTAAAATTGTATTTGGGTTCCCTGCATTTAACGCTTTAAAGAAAACACGGCGTAACTTACGGTCTCCCCAATGTGATATACCCCACCTATCAAAGGAAAGCCTTTTATAAACTAAGGCATTTCTGGAAAGTCTTTCAAATGTTTGACAAGTTAATTTTGCCATAATTAATTGTGCTGATGAATTCTGACCGACTCTAGGCAAGATTTCCTTAATCATATCCTCTGGTAGATCTTCTAAAATATTCGGTTGTCTACCCTTAGATTCGTAAAAGATAATTAACAAACAATACATGCAATTTTTACATAGAACATAAAAGTACAAGCACACTACAATACATATAATACACAACATGATTACAACCCTCTAATCTGAATCACTGGTTTCTTCTTCTTCGGACTTGGTTCATTTTCCTAATTTTCTAGGGATATATGGTGTTCCTCTAATACGAGCCGTCGTTTTCCACAATGGTTTAGAAAAACCTGATGGTTTAGAGGTTCCCGGGTTATTGTTACAATTTAGGAAGTACGGACGTTACCGATACATATAAAGTTCATCGGGGTTGGAATCAGGTTTCTCTATTTTTATACCTTTTCCCTTATTATTTTCTTTTGCTTTATTAAATTGGGTTGAGGTAATTTCTATAACATCATCGAAATCCTCATTGGGATCCGATTCATCAGAAAATTGATAATCTTCCCAATATATTGCTTCCTCGGCGGAAACACCATTGACCATTATTAACTTTGGTCCGTTGGTTGAGGATTTTCTTTTATTTAATCGATTTACTATAGGTATCAATATTTCTTACTCCGAAACCTCTTCTTCTTCTGGTTCCTCCTCTTTCGGTTCCTCCTCTTCCGGTTCCTCTTCTTCCGGTTCCTCTTCGAGAATTTGTGAATCTTCCCAAAATATATTCGACTCTTCATTATTATTAGGTGAATTGATGGGATTTGTACTAGTGGTAGACATCTATCACACAATGGCAAACACATTAAGAGGTTAATATATCACATAATATTTACATGTTAATAATATATAGTTTCCAACAAAAGTGTTAAGCTATCGTTTCTAAAGAAAACATGGTCGAAGTCCAGACTCACTAATGTATCCTAACAAACTCGATAAGACACACTAATGCAAATTTCTGGTTCTCTAAGACCAACGCTCTGATACCAACTGAAATGTTCCGTTCATATTGATTATAAACGTTCCATATTAATTGATTTCGTTGCGAGGTTTTGACCTCTATATGAGACGTTTTTCAAAGACTGCATTCATTTTTAAAACAACCATAACCTTTATTTTATCTATAAAGGTTTAAAAAGCATTACGTAGATTATCAAATAATGATAATCTAAAATATACCGTTTACACACGACCATTACATAATGGTTTACAATAAGAATATATTACATCAAAAATAAGTTTCTTGAATGCAGTTTTTACATAATATCATACAAGCATGGACTCCAAATCTTGTCCTTATTTTAGTATGCAACAGCGGAAGCTCTTAATAATCACCTGAGAATAAACATGCTTAAAACGTCAACAAAAATGTTGGTGAGTTATAGGTTTAACCTATATATTATCAAATCATAGAGATAAAATTCATAGACCACAAGATTTCATATTTCAATATACATCCCATACATAGAGATAAAATTCATTCATATGATGAACACCTGGTAACCGACATTAACAAGATGCATATAAGAATATCCCCTATCATTCCGAAAAATCCTTCGGACATGATAAAAACGAATTCGAAGTACTAAAGCATCCGGTACTTTGGATGGGGTTTGTTAGGCCCAATAGATCTATCTTTAGGATTCGCGTCAGTTAGTAGATCGGTTTACTAATTCTTAGGTTACCAAGCAAAAGGGGCATATTCGGCTTCGATCATTCACCCATATAATGTAGTTTCATTTACTTGTGTCTATTTCGTAAAACATTTATAAAACTGCATGTATTCTCATCCCAAAATATTAGATTTTAAAAGTGGGACTATAACTCACTTTCACAGATTTTTACTTCGTCGGGAAGTAAGACTTGGCCACTGGTCGATTCACGAACCTATAACAAATATGTACATATATATCAAAGTATGTTCAAAATATATTTACAACATTTTTAATACGTTTTAATGTTTTAAGTTTATTAAGTCAGCTGTCCTCGTTAGTAACCTACAACTAGTTGTCCATATTTAGATGTACAGAAAATAAATTGATATATATTATCTTGACCCAATCCACGACCCAGTGTATACACGTCTCAGGCTAGATCACAACTCAAAGTATATATATTTTTGGAATCAACCTCAACCCTGTATGACTAACTCCAACATTACTGCATATAGAGTGTCTATGGTTGTTCCAAATAATATATATAGATGGGTCGATATGATATGTCAAAACATTTTTATACGTGTTTATGGTATCCCAAGATTACATAATATATTAGAATACATGTATAATACAATATAAGTTAGCTAGGATATGATTAATATAGATTTGTTACAATATTTACCGTAGCTACAACAATCAAAAAATATCCAATCTTGTTTTACCCATAACTTCTTCGTTTTAAATCCGTTTTGAGTGAATAAAATTGCTATGGTTTCATATTGAACTATATTTTATGAATATAAACATAAAAAGTATAGGTTTATAGTCAGAAATATAAGTTACAAGCCATTTTTGTAAGAAATAGTCATTTCAGTCGAAAGAACGACGTCTTGATGACCATTTTGAAAAACATACTTCCACTTTGAGTTTAACCATGATTTTTGGATATAGTTTCATGTTCATAAGAAAAATCATTTTCCCAGAATAACAACTTTTAAATCAAAGTTTATCATAGTTTTTAATTATCAAACCCCAAACAGCCCGCGGTGTTACTACGACGGCGAATGTCCGGTTTTACGGTGTTTTTCGTGTTTCCAGGTTTTAAATCATTAAGTTAGCATATCATATAGATATATAACATGTGTTTAGTTGATTTTAAAAGTCAAGTTAGAAGGATTAACTTTTATTTGCGAACAAGTTTAGAATTAACTAAACTATGTTCTAGTGATTTCAAGTTTAAACCTTCGAATAAGGTAGTTTTATATATATGAATCGAATGATGTTATGAACATCATTACTATCTCAGGTTTTGTGGATAAACCTACTGGAAATGAGAAAAATAGATCTAGCTTCAAAGGATACTTGGATGGCTTAAAAGTTCTTGAAGCTGAATCATGACACGAAAACAAGTTCAAGTAAGATTTCCACTCGAAATAAGATTGTTATAGTTATAGAAATTGAATCAAAGTTTGAATATGAGTATTACCTTGTATTAGAAATATATCTTACTGTAAATAAGAAAGATTTCTTGAGATTGGATGATCACTTTACAAGATTGGAAGTAAGCTAGCAAACTTGGAAGTATTCTTGATTTTATGAAACTAGAACTTATAGAATTTATGAAGAACACTTAGAACTTGAAGATAGAACTTGAGAGAGATCAATTAGATGAAGAAAATTGAAGAATGAAAGTGTTTGTAGGTGTTTTTAGTCGTTGGTATATGGATTAGATATAAAGGATGTGTAATTTTGTTTACATGTAAATAAGTCATGAATGATTACTAATATTTTTGTAATTTTATGCGATATTTCATGCTAGTTATCAAATGATGGTTCCCACATATGTTAGGTGACTCACATGGGCTGCTAAGTGCTGATCATTGGAGTGTATATACCAATAGTACATACATCTAAAAGCTGTGTATTGTACGAGTACGAATACGGGTGCATACGAGTAGAATTGTTGATGAAACTGAACGAGGATGTAATTGTAAGCATTTTTGTTAAGTAGAAGTATTTTGATAAGTGTCTTGAAGTCTTTCAAAAGTGTATGAATACATATTAAAACACTACATGTATATACATTTTAACTGAGTCGTTAAGTCATCGTTAGTCGTTACATGTAAATGTTGTTTTGAAACCTTTAGGTTAACGATCTTGTTAAATGTTGTTAACCCATTATTTATTATATCTAAAGAGATGTTAAATTATTACATTATCATGATATTATGATATATTAATATATCTTAGTATGATATATATATACAGTTAAATGTTGTTACAACGATAATCGTTACATATATGTCTCGTTTCGAAAACATTAAGTTAGTAGTCTTGTTTTTACATATGTAGTTCATTGTTAATACACTTAATGACATGTTTAATTATCATTTATCATGATTAAACATAGTGTATCAATATCTTAATATGACTCATATGTATTTAGTAAGACGTTGTTATAACGATAATCGTTATATATATCGTTTTTGAGTTTTCTTAATTCAATAGTCTCATTTTTATGTATATACACATAGTTAAAATACCTAATGGGATACTTACTTATCATAATATCATGTTAACTATATATGTAACCATATATATGTCATCATATAGTTTTTACAAGTTTTTACAAGTTTTAACGTTCGTGAATCACCGGTCAACTTGGGTGGTCAATTGTCTATATAAAACCTATTTCAATTAATCACGTCTTAACAAGTTTGATTGCTTAACATGTTGGAAACACTTAATCATGTAATTATCAAATTCCATTAATATAAATAAACATGGAAAAGTTCGGATCACTACACCGCGCCGCCCTGCTGTACAATTTTTAATTTTTTTATATATATTCGCGTGTTCGATTGCATATTGGTTTGGGTTGTTACACCCGAACAGACCCGGTCGATTTTGTTTTAATTAGTATTTTTATTCCAAAACTTGTTTTAATCGTATCTTACAAACCGTTCATCAGATTTTAACGTTCTTTATATATTTTTGATTTGCAAACATAATCCCGACATGATGGTGATGCTCTAATAGCCCAGAAACATCACGTTTTTTGAGGTCACATCAGCTATAACTATTATTTTATATTTTAAATTTTTATAAAATTCCAAAATTCATATCTTGAGTTCTATACGTCCGTTTAACACGAATCCTAAACGAAAATTGCACTACTCATCGAGAGGAACACGATGAGAAATTTAGTTTCATCATAAAATCATTGTATGGTTCCCGAAAACAGCAAACTCAGTTCTATCCGGATTTTATTTAATCGAAAATCGCGTTTTTAACATATTTTAATTATTTAAACATCACCACAATTATATCCAAGCACTATAACTATACATACAAGCATAATAACATAATATTTATGAAGAATAAAAAAAAAGATGGAGTTTTATGACTACCTCAAATCAAGAACAAGAAGTATAGAAATGTAGAGCGCATCGCGAGGATTCCAAATATGTAATTTTTCTTGAGAGATGATGAACAATTTATTGTGATAATGTTTGATTGATTGTTTTGGGATGATTTAGAATGAAGCTACATGCTTCCTTTTATAGTTGAATGTAAGTATGCAATTGTTGAATTTTTTTTTATATATATATTTTTATATATATATATTTTTTAAACATTTTCATACATAATTTGACTTTATCAACAATTTCTTTGGCTTATCCCTTAATAATAATAAATCTTCATACATAATTTGACTTTAGCAACAATAATAGATCACTTTGTTAGTTGTGTTATTATTTTATGTATATAATACATTATTATTATTATTATTATTATTATTATTTAATATTACTATTAGACCTCCCATTTTAAGTACAACAAAATGACATAATCAATTACTAGGACTCATTTTATTTTGAGTTATAATAACATAGTCTACTTAAAATGGCTTTACTAATTGACCTGAATGATTAAACGAACGCGATCCAAGAAAATAACGTTACGCGATTAAATTACGCGAGAAGGAAAAAATCTCATGAAATGAAATATAGGAATATCTTATTAACTTATACGACATTGGGATATCGTAATAAAATAATTTTGGATTTAGAAATCTAAAAAATCTAATCGTTGGTTTGGGAACCGAAACGACTTATCGAATATAACCGTTATACGCTAGAACGTAATAACACGTAATCACATATTTTTATTTAATAAATAATATAGAAATATTATTTTATTTATATAGAATATAATTAATCATTTAGAAGGACATGGCAATGATGCCAATTAACGAAAGTTATATATATATATATATATATATATATATATATATATATATATATATATATATATATATAACACCCAAATACATAACTAGAGAGTAGTTTAATATATATCATAACTCATAGTGATCTAAAAAAAATTCGGTGTATAAAAACATAGATTTTAACTAACGATCGTCAAATATTTAACGAAAATTTAACGGAAAAAGTCGGGTTGTTACAGTACCGACTCCTTAAAAAAAATCTCGTCCCGAGATTTGGTTGGTGTAGGTAAGGATACTAAGAAGTTAAGACGATACACAAATCATACAATACTAAAACAAGTTGGTTAGCGAGGACTTACCCCTGAAAAATTTCTTATCACTGCGGGCCTCGTTAGTTTTGAGATCAGAAGCTCCAACATTGGAAGGTCCAGCATTCTGCTTCCCTTGTGGACAGTCCTTCAAAAGATGACCCGTCTGTCCGCAGATTAAACACGTACATGAGGCAGATCTACAATGTTTCTCTATGTGACCCTTTTTATTGCACTTCCTACACTTCATGGTGCAATAACCAACATGGTTTCTCTCACATCGCGTACATAGCGGTTTCTTGCCCTTGGAGTTAGTCTTGGAAGTAGATCACTTCTCATAGTTGTGAAACACTCTTATCATATTTCTTGAGCTTGGAGTAAAGTTACCAGCACGATCCTCCTTCCACTTCCTCTTTCTATTTGCTCTATTCATGATAGTAGGCATCTTCTTTTATCTCATTAGAATTTCCCAGTTCATCCTGTTAGTCGCCATATTGATGGCTCCTAGGATTGATGTTAGGTTATGGGCAGCAACGTAACCCAGTATCTTAGTAGGCAAAACTGACACATACCTCTCGATGCCAACACTATTCGGCGTAACCAATCGCGGACACAGTATGGATAGTTCCCTGAATTGGACATTATAACTAGCAATGTCAGCTCCAATTACCAGCAAACCCAAAAGCTCATTCTCCCATCTCATTCGCTCTTGTCTGGGACAATAGTTCTCGGTAATGCCATTAAGTCCTGCGGCAGCCAGCACTTCGGTCACTTTCCTATTAACTATTTCTTTAATTCGAGCATCGAACACTCCCTTATTCGACATGTTTCCTTGAAAACAAGGTGGTTCACCGAGTTAGAGTCAATGAAAACAACGCCATAAAAGTACAATAGCAACGAATAGTATTTCGTAGTAATTAGTTGTAGATAGTAGGAATTCTTGATAGTAACCAAGTAGTGATAATATGGATGGTCAATATTAATGATAGGTATTAGTGAACGACGGTAGCTATAGTCAATGTAAGTAGTAAGTAACATTAGTGGAGTAGTATTAGGGAAAACAATAGCAATGGTGTAGTAGTAGTGAGAGAAGTGGTAAATAATAGAGTAACGGTAATAATAAATGAGTAGTAGTGGTATATAAGAGTGAGTAGTTCTAAACAGTGCCCTTGTAGTGTTAAATAATGATGGGTGTACACATAGCTAATAGGTTACAAACATTAGCTATCAATTGATTGCATTTAAGTTGTATTTACTAAATTAAACTTTTCTTTATCTCGTTTCTAATCCCTTATATCATGATGTTGGAACTTCTATATGAGTTACCGTAATATAATCCCGGTCATTATATTACCCTAACTCATACGTTCATTTCGGCATTACTTCATAAGTTCATGTCAACGAAATCCATTTATATTTATGAATTGTAAGCAACGATCAGAATCATCACTTTCCAGAAACCTTCACATCAACATAACTACGCCTGAGACGTTTATAGTCTCGTCGAACAGATAGTGAGCCCTTGCGTTTCTTCTCTAAAACACAACTCTGGCTGACAATTTCTCCACAATCTTCTTCAACTCTCTAACCTCATCAGCAGGGGAGGGTGAAGTGTCGCAACACTAGTGGATGGTGTAGTAGGACAACGGTGGACAATACGGTGTGACACCGGTGGAGTAACGGTAAAATCGAGTTTTTAAAAATCAGTGCAATAGGGTGTGGTTCCTCAGATTCTTCGTCTTTCTGGTACTCATCTTCATCCTCGAAATCCTCTTCCTTCTTGGAATCCTCTTCCTCATTGGAATCCTTTCGATCAGGATAAGCGAACCGAGGATGGTCTTCAGCATTGGAATTATCCTCGTCCTCCCTGGGCTCAGGTTATCCCAAAGGCTTGGACGACGCCTCGTTATCAATGTAGAGTGCGGGAGCACCCTTTGCAGGAGCAGAAGCATCAGAATCACCATCCGTACGAAAATCACTTAAGAAAGTATGGCGAGGGATAGTCATCTAATCACATAATTAGATCACAAATATTTTATAACATCTCTACATATAAATATAATAGGCACATATATTTTCACATGTTATATCACTTAATATCCTAAAGCCGGGTTGTAGTCTGGACTTACTAATACATCCTATGACTCCGGAAAACATTCTAATGCAAGTCCTAGTTCCCTACAACCAAAGCTCTGATACCAACTGAAACGTCCCGTCAAATTAACCTTGACGACCAACGTTTACTTGGTCCCATAACCTTGATCGAAAACTCTATATGAACATTTTTAAACAACCATTGCATTCATTTATTGAAAGAGATTACCCAAAAAGGAAATCAAACATTTTAAATGTTTTAAAGTCAAACCAAACTTAACAAATATTGACCAAAAAGTCAACCTACAACCATAATAATAAAATGTATGAAAAGTGAATGCAACAGCAATAATTGTTTAAATAAAATCTGCGACACAATATGCAGACTCTCTATCCAGCGGAAGCAAATAATCATATTACTTATGTACCTGAGAATAAAACATGCGAGTAAACTGTCAACATAAAAATGTTGGTGAGATATAGGTTTAATAAACAACTTGAATATCATTAGACCCCAAGATTTAATGTTGAGAAACGTCTTAAAAATATTATTACATTTATCCCGTGAGCACCTGGTAACCCAACTTAACTCGGTTTATACCCTTTTATGGATCATACACTGAACAGGTGTTTCTTCTACGAAGGACTATACATTCCCTTGAAAACTAGCGCGACTAGGAAGGAATGGGGTGGTCAGGCCCGATAGATCTATCAATAGGATTCGCGCCTACGGTACAGAGCCCGTAGCTACAAGTTACCAAGCTAAGGTATATTTTTGTTCAACCCACAAATGAATAATTTATCATTTTTGATTACTTGTGTCTAATATGTAAAACAAAAAGCTTGTATTCTCATCCCAAAAAGATTTAAAACAGTAGAAAAAGGTGGGACTATAACTCACCTTAGGGTGCAAAGTAGATAGTAATCCAATAAGCACAAGATAAAATGATCACGGATGATCAAAGACTCCAACCTAATTACGAAAGTAAGTAAGTAAAAGTCTAACTTAGGTCAGGTCAATGCATGATAGTCCTAGT
Source organism: Rutidosis leptorrhynchoides (assembly GCF_046630445.1). NCBI lineage: Eukaryota > Viridiplantae > Streptophyta > Magnoliopsida > Asterales > Asteraceae > Rutidosis > Rutidosis leptorrhynchoides. Next base: position 126,624,454 of record NC_092336.1, read on the forward strand.
GCTTGAAGTGCCTTTGGAATTATGTGACGAAAATTTTGAATAAGTATTTATTTCGATATATTATAAGTTTAGTCAAATTAGATTAATTTAATAAATTTATCATAAGCTTAATGACATAGTAGGTATATCATAAGTACTTAATTAATAATTAAATATTAATTATATTATTAGTATTTTTAATTATGAATGAGTTATTAATTATAGTATAAGTATATTAATTAATATTAGAATATTAATCATAACATAAGTTTTAATTAAATTATTATATCATAATTATTCAAATGTATTATTAAATTCCATAAACATTTAATAATTAAATTAAATTATATCATTAGTATTTAATTAATTTAGGTCATAAGTATTTTATATTTAATTATCATTAACATAATTTTTATTAATAATAATTAAATTATTAGTTATCATAAGTTTAATTATTGACATAATTAAATTATATAACATAAGTATTAAATTAAAAGATTTATTAAATACAAATCATAAGTTTTAAATGACAAAAAAAATATTAATTTTTATAACCTAAGTATTAGATAATATTAAGAGATATTATTTTATTCTAAGTTAATTCAAAAATTTTTATTTAGAAAATCAACAATCGCGGTCAACGGTCAACTTCAAAAAGTCAACAGTCAACATTAAAAGTCAACATGACCCAAACATGATCTTTAAAGCTCATACACACTCGTATTATAATGATATTGCTATAGTATAGGTCCCGGTAGTTGATATACTTGATTAAAATACAAAACTTAAAATTTTACAAAAATGACTAAACTGCCTACTTCGTTATTTTCTAGAAAAATCAGCGGGTTTCAATTTGACAATCGGCCAATGCTTAGAGTTTCTTTTTACAGCAAATACTCTACAGAAAAATTCACAAAGGTTAACTCGACCTGAGAAAATCGCAACGACTGAGACAATTTTGACATTTCAATGATTTTCTTTTAGCTTTCCGGAAAACATGTAAAAATGACTAAGTAACCGACTTTGGTGATTTTTAGAAAAATAATTAGTCCTCGAATTGACCAACGGCCAAATACAGGAGTTTCTATTTGCATCATATATATTTCAAAAAAATCATGAAAAGTTAATTCGACTTAGGAAAGGTGTAGCGATCGAAGTGGCTTTGACACTTTAAGTTTCTGATTTTCAGCATTTCAGAAAAAGTATAAATATGACCAAGTGACCTACTTTGACTATTTTTATAAAAATCTACAGACCTCAGTTTGATAAACGGGAAGAGCCGAGAGTCTCTCCTTACTACAAAGTTACAACATGATTTGTTTCAGAAACCCATTCGCATTGAAATGATCATGGTGATCGAAAAGATTTTGATAAAACACACTTTCTGCTTCAGCACTTTTACAAGTAATATATTTTTATAAGATTTCAAAAATTCATAACTAATTCAAGAAAATTGCAAATGACGTGATTCAAAAGCCTAAACTTGTTAATTTTTCGATGCGCACGCAAACGTGAACTCAGAAATTTGATATCAGGTCGCACGCATACCGAGGCAACCCGAACAGACGATCGTCAAATATTTAACGGAAATTTAACGGAAAAAGTTGGGTTGTTACGGCTTCGTGTTGCATCATGAAAGGACCCGTTCATATACATTATAAACGATTCACAATAGTTGATTACATTGCGAGGTATTTGACCTCTATATGATACATTTTACAAACATTGCATTTGTTTTTAAAAGACAAACTTTCTTTACATCGAAAATTGACAGGCATGCATACCATTTCATAATATCCACTATCCAACTATAAATTGATTAATAATAATCTTTGATGAACTCAATGACTCGAATGCAACGTTCTTCGAAATATGCTATGAAAGACTCCAAGTAATATCTTTAAAATGAGCAAATGCACAGCGGAAGATTTCTTTAACACCTGAGAATAAACATGCTTTAAAGTGTCAACCAAAAGGTTGGTGAGTTCATTAGTTTATCATAATCATTTATTTCCATCATTTTAATAGACCACAAGAATTTCATTTCCAGTTCTCATAAATATACGTCCCATGCATAGAGACAAAAATAATCATTCATATGGTGAACACCTGGTAACCGACATTAACTAGATACATATAAGAATTTCCCCTATCATTCCGGGATCCTCCTTCGGACATGATATAAATTTCGAAGTACTAAAGCATCCGGTACTTTGGATGGGGCTTGTTGGGCCCAATAGATCTATCTTTAGGATTCGCGTCAATTAGGGTGTCTGTTCCCTAATTCTTAGATTACCAGACTTTAATAAAAAGGGGCATATTCGATTTCGATAATTCAACCATAGAATTTAATTTCAATTACTTGTGTCTATTTCGTCAAACATTTATAAAAGCGCATGTATTCTCAGTCCCAAAAATATAAAGGGTAAAAAGGCAAATGAAACTCACCATATTGTATTTTGTAGTAAAAATACATATAACATCATTGAACAAGTGTAAGGTTGGCCTCTGATTCCCGAACCTAAATTATTTATATATATTTATGTATTTGTCAATATTTGTCTAATAAATTAAGTTAAGTCATAGTGTACCACAATCCTAATGCTCGAGTCTAATATGCAAAGATCGACGAAAATTAGTTTGACTCAAAATAATTTTCAAAAGTTTATAAATGATTATTATATAATTTAAATATCGTCGTTTTATATTTTTAAAATATTTAAAAGATTTAATAGAGTAAATAATATAATTCATTTATTAATAAATATAATTTTATATTAAAGTATACTTTTATATATCTTAAGTAATAAAATTTATAAAGTTCATTTAATATCATAAAAATATTGTGATAGATTCTATTGAGATAATTTTATTTGATAAAATAGCATTGATAATAATAATTAAAAGTCGTATTGTTTTGTAATTATAACAATCAATATTTATATTTACTAACAATGATGTTATTGAAAAATGATAATTCTAATTATGATATCTTTAATATTTACGATATTTTTAATATTAACTTTAAAGTAATAATTTTTATTCAAAATGATAATAATAATGATATTTTATAATAACAATGACATTTCTATTAAATTGATAATTTTTGAATAACTGATAGTTTTTATACCAACGGTACTTTTAATAATACTAGTAATATTGAATATTATAATAATGAATATACTAATAACTATTTTATGTGATAATAATAATAATACTAATTATAACTTTAACGATGATAACTATAAAAATAACAATTCTTAATAATAATAATAATAATTATAATAATAATAATATTGGCAATTAGATTAAAAATTAGATCAACGATATTAACGACGATAATAATAATCATTTTTACGAAATTTCAATTGGCTATAACTTCTAATCCGTCCATCAGATCCCTTTGTCATCTAAAGGAAAAGTTCTTAATTTCTCACTAGCTTTCCAACGACATGCATATCTTATATCTTATCCCATCCCTAGTATAACAACCTTTAAGATTCAACATAACCTATCTAGGGGCAATATCAAATATACAAGCATGCATAATTTTATTTTCTCGAGCACTAGTCAGGGATACACTATTGATAAATAAAAGTTAAGTTATGAGTGCTCACGTATCAATATTGAGGTTCAATATTGTAGGAAAGGTACGTAGACGCAACGGAGATGACAAACACTAAATTGACCTCATGGGCATACCCATGAACCATACCCATCACCTCCATAGCCATAACTCATAATTTTCTTAGCCCTATCCTACTCATAAAACTTGTCTTGAAATGACCCGCTCATGACCTCGTCGTAATATTTTATGTATAATACTAATAATATCACTCCTAATAATACTAATACTAATAATAATAAGATTAATAATCTTAATATTAATAATAATAATAATAATAATAATAATAATAAATATATATATATATATATTTATGTGATTGATCGAGTGTGAAGAATGAAATATAAAACGCGATTCGTTCCATTTATAAGCAATTAGGGATGATGTTATTACTTCATGCATTCACATGACACTATAACACAGCTGGTATCCATGTAAACTACTTGCCGACACACGTTTTTTTAACATTACACACGTACACTTTATATGTACTTATATATATTATTTAATATTTATTATATTTAATCTTTAGAATTAATTAAATATTATATTATATTTACGCTCATGGTAAAAATATAATTTTTACAAAAATGACACCGTCGTGGTCTCACGACTCATGTACCACTTTCAGTTTTTCGAGCGCACTTTCGTACGTTTAGAAAACTAGCCTTTTACGTTACGCGACGTGTACCTTTATCAAAAATTTGACTTACTCATCAATAAATTACCTTATAAAAAATGTAACTTATAAAATTGAGCGTTGTGGTCATTTACTTTTATAAATCAGTGACTCGTTGTTTATCAAAATATTTTATTTTAAATTAAACGTTTCGTGACATGTACCTTTATTATTAACTAGACTTAAATTAATTAAAAACTAACCCATTCAAAGTGTAACTTAATCTTTTGAGTATTTTGGTCATTTCCTTTTATAACTAATAGTCTCGTTATTTATCGAAACATTTTTAATAACATTAGTTTAAATCAAAACGTTTTATGACTAACTTGGTATTATAAATTTATCACTTCGAAAAATATATATATATATTTTCATTTAAAAATATTAACTCGTACGTATCGTGTATAATGGAAATATTAATGTGATAATATAATATTTAGTTTTTCACAACTGACGGTAGTTCTAAGTTTATTTTAAATTCGTTAGAAAATCCTTTTAACACGTTCTGTTTATACTTCAAACCTAATTTGATATAATTTCATATATGCGCCAACGTCTAGCTTAATTTCTTTACACTTTCTTAATATCTAATGAATCAAATAATCCGATTCTCTTATATCGCAAATCGTTTTCGTTCGTATGGAAAATAGATCAATCAAATGTTAGGATATTCAATCCTCCACCAATTTCTGTCTAATCCTTAATAATAACACTTTTGTTCTTACATGTAACCACTTTTCCAAATATTCCGAATACCGTTAAAAGTAAGGGTTTCCTAATTCAAAGTGGACCTCATACAGAGACTCATTATCATAATTCAATGTATCTGATAACTCAATCATTTGATATTATCTTTTAATCTCGTCGATAAACTTACATCGAACAAATACGTTTACGTAAAGTTTTATCCATTCAGTACCTTAATAACCTTTCCCAGTTCATAACATAGATCTCATAACCTATATTCATATCAACTAATCCGTTCAATGTTTTATAATATATGTCAATCTAATAAGCACACATGTATATATATATATATATATATATATATATATATATATATATATATATATATATATATATATATATATATATATATATATTTACACGTAATTGTTCGTGAATCGTTTGGCATGGTCAAAAGGTATTTGATTACATGAATATAGTTTCAAAACATTCAAGACTCAACATTACCGATTTTTGCTTATCGTGTCGGGAACATATAAAGATTAAAGTTTAAATTTGATCGGAAATTCCCGGGTCATCACATTACCTACCCGTTAAAAGAAATTTCGTCCCGAAATTTGATCAAGGTCGTCATAGCTAACTATAAGAATGTTTTCATGACGAATATGAGGTGATAATAGAGTTTTATCATCATTGATTAATATAGATAAAATGATTTGTTTTTGTGAAGAGCACGAATGAAGCTATCACTTAAGAGTGAAAATGAATAAAAGTAAGTTTGACTTAACCGGTGTCGTAGTCAAGATTGATTTCCGGAATTTAAGGAATTTAGAAGAAATCTTTATATTAAGATTTGATTCTTCGGTAACTAAGGAGATTCAGATCTTCTTTGATTAAACGCGATAATCTGCTTCGATTGCTCTGTCGAAAATTTTTCCTATAAATCCACCCTCTCCATTTCCTTACAACTCACACCTTCTATTCTTTCTTCCTCAATTCCTACTTTAAAGTATTCGTTAATATGCTCCATCCCATCCTGATCCTTGATATCCTCTTAACTTGCATATCTGTCATTCTTCTTTTTATTCTGCCACCAGAAGAATCTATTTACTTCTACTATACTCTTGGGTTTATAGTGTTTCTAGTTCTCCCATGTCTTTACATTGCTATATGCATCGATATATATGGGTTGTAATTTCCGAGTTGTTGTTAGATTTTACACCTTCCCTTATATTTCGATGTCCCTGCTTCTGTCTTCTATAGTCATCGTCATCCATAGTTAATGCTCTCTTCTATTTGCTGCGGTTTATACCCCGAATTTCTATTTCGGAGCTTTGTCCTTTCGCTTCTTCTTCTTGCGATTAAATAGCTCTCGTAATGGTCCGGAATTCGTATGTATGGATTTCAGAAGGAATATAGTAATTGTTCTAAGAAGGAAAGGGCAATGGTAAATCCTGATTTGTTAAATTACCAGCATACCCTGAAAAAGACCGAATCATCAAGAAATAGTTCCTTGATATGTTTAGAGATTAAGTAGAATGTAAGAGTCGTGTAAATGGTACATGATGACGGTATATTCTGTGAATCATCGCGTCCATTAGAAACTCAGCATGAATTACTGTAATATAATGACGTTGATCAAGTGTCATTATATTATACTAACCCATGCATCAGTTCCCAACACCACTTCAAAAGCATTCATATTTGAATTTTTCAGAATTTAGAAACTAACACAATTTCTTTTATGTTGCAGATATTACGGAGAGATAAATTATCTCAGATAAGAATAATTGTGATAATATCTCCAGAAATATGGAGAATATGTATAATGGGAGATACGAAGATATCTTATAATTTTTAAGATATGATGATGATGAAGAATATCTGTCTGTGAAGGTTTAGAATGAGAAGTAAGGTGTTTGCTAACGAGTTCGGCAGGCACCGAATCATTTGGATCCTTTGAAGGCAGATTCAGTCTCTGTGATTTGTCCACGGCCCCCTTCATACTTTGCTCAATTCGTTTTTCAGTACCAAATCCTTTCTTTTTCTGAGCTTTACCAACTCACTATCTTTTATCATCAAACTTTTGACCGTTTAGATCATCTACTATATTTATGTTTCCTCTGCATTTAATGCTATAATATTTGAATCACTGGTTATCAATCCGAAGTGGGGTTCAGAAGAATCGTGTTTTAGATAATTAAATGCTGGTGGTAATATGGTGGAATATGAAAGGTTCCCTAGTAATAATGATGAAAGGGCAACGTATCTATCAGGGTTATAATAAGACTGGTCCGACTGAAAAATCGAAGTTGACTTGCTGGAGCTGTGACAAAATTGGCTACTTTGAAAAGGAATCGAAATGTTGTTTTTGCTAGAAGAATTCGATGCAGGTACATGTTAGATTATGACTTTGGTTTCGAGAGTTTTTCAGGTACAAAACTTTGGGTAACGTGTGGTTGGATCATCATCTCAATTGTTTATTATTTGAAGTGTCTTCTAGAATTTCGAAGGGTTTTAATTGCAGATTGTCATAGTCAATATCCAAATGATGAAATCGTCCTAAATCCCGAATGATTTTTCATATCCAACTTGTGTGTTACGATTAAAAGTGATGTTCTATCACAGTTTTGAAGTCAAAGTATAGCTTTGAAAAATGTAAAGATATAAGAGTGATGATTTTGGTTGTATCTCGAGTTGAATTCTGAAATTTCCAAAATCAGAATATGTAATTAGATTCGAATGAGTATGGTTGTTTTGATTTCTATAGAAGAATGTATATTGGTTTAGTTGATGATTATTGAATCAGAATTGAAGAATGTAACATATTAATTGTGATTTTATATATCTCTCGGGTATTACCTACCCGTTAAAAAATTTCACAAATAATATTTTGAACAAGAATTCTCATTACAATCTTTATGAAACTATATGTGGGTATATTTTCTTCAGATGTAGTACAGATTCAATGAGTTAATATCATACTAAGCTCATTTGATTTTCGGATTGAATTAGAAATGAATTTTCTCTAAAACATTAGAGATTACATAATCTATGCGGAGTATTTCACTAATGTAATCAATGCTTCAATATTTATATGTATTTCCTTAGTGAATCATGCTGATGCTCATAGAACTCTTGCTAACTTCGCAAGATACGAATATTGTTTTCCCGTAAATTTCGGGTATATCGAAGATGAAAGTGTATAATCAAACATGTTATTGAATGATACACTTGATTATTATGAACCGGAGTTCATTAGATTGAAACAGAGATTGTGGTTAACGATGATTAAGTTGTTAATGAAGGATGTACATCATAAGATATTAGTAATATGAATTTAAACGAGTAGTATCTACTCTTTTTCAATTCATACTTAATAGCTTAGTACAAAAAGATTTATTATAATTCCAGAATTCATATATATAAAATATATAATAATTCTTCGGAAGGAATGAGTTAATACTAGATAACTCGTTGATACAACATATTCGTTGTTGATTGGTAACGATTTCCACAGTGATTCTTGAACTGATGGGATTTGTGATGTCATAGGTGTTGCTGATTCTGACGATGCTGACGTTACTGACTATACTGGTGATGCTAACGGTACTGTTGCTGCTGATGATACTTCCGGTAATTGCTAGTGATGCTTGTATAACAAGTAAATCGCGCACCATCCTTGTTAGGGTTTCGATTCTTCCTTGACTCATTTTGGTTCACTCATCTGATTTAGGGTTAGGGTGGAAATAGATAATCTATAAGACTTTAGAGATTACATAATCGCCGTAGAATATTCCTCAGATGAAGTTATGAATCAATACTTCATCGTTTGTTGTTGTTGGTACTCCTTGGTATCTATGATGCGTGTGATGTTGATATCCGAGGTATAGATTATGATGTTGAGGCGTGTGATGCGAATGTGATTGTTGATGATGGTAATGGTGCTGTTGGTGTTAATGATGATGATACCGTTGATGCCGGTGATGCTGCTGATGTCTAGAGTATTGAGGTTTGCGATGTTGATGTTATTGGCGGTACTGATTATGCTGCCAGTGCTACTGATGGTGTTTGTAATCCTTGCACCATAAGCTCCAAAGCCGTCACGCGTGCACGAAGTTCGTTAAATTCTGCTAGTACACCGGGATGATTGTCGGTTGGGACGAGCGGATAAATAAAATCTAGGATTTGATGTAGGATATAATCGTGACGAGATACTCTGGAAATGAGAGAGAAAATGGTTTCACGAACAGGTTCGCCGGTAAGTGCTTCAGGTTCATCGCCAATAGGGCAATTTGGTGGGTGGAAAGGATCACCTTCTTCTTGTCTCCAATAATTGAGGAGGCTACGAACCCATCCCCATTTCATCCAGAATAGATGATGGCTGATTGGTTGATCCATTCCGGTAACACTGTTTTCGGAGCTTGAGTGGAATTCCATATCGGCATAACTGTCGGAATCTGAGGAGTTCGAACTAGTTGAGGGATCCATCTCGTATGATCAGAGAAAGAATTTTGGTATGAAATAGATTGTAGAATTTAGATTTGGTATTCCTCAATACATAATTTACATATGTATATATAATACCAAAATCCCATAGATTTCGGATAATCTTTGAAAGATGTTAGTCAAAGTTCACAGTGATAGATATGCTAAGACAAGAATTCGTCTATACACTATTATGTAATAAATGCAGGAAAACGCGTCTAGACTTAAGGATGATAAGCAAGTGATTTTTGACACAAATGATAAGCAAAAACTTTTGACATGCAGACACGGTCGAAGTCCAGACTCACTAATGTATCCTAACGACTTATCAGTTAGACACACTAATGCAGACCTGGTTCGCTAAGACCACCGCTCTGATACCAACTGAAAGGACCCGTTCATATACATTATAAACTATTCACAATAGTTGATTACATTGCGAGGTATTTGACCTCTATATGATACATTTTACAAACATTGCATTTGTTTTTAAAAGACAAACTTTCTTTACATCGAAAATTGACAGGCATGCATACCATTTCATAATATCCACTATCCAACTATAAATTGATTAATAATAATCTTTGATGAACTCAATGACTCGAATGCAACGTTCTTCGAAATATGCTATGAAAGACTCCAAGTAATATCTTTAAAATGAGCAAATGCACAGCGGAAGATTTCTTTAACACCTGAGAATAAACATGCTTTAAAGTGTCAACCAAAAGGTTGGTGAGTTCATTAGTTTATCATAATCATTTATTTCCATCATTTTAATAGACCACAAGAATTTCATTTCCAGTTCTCATAAATATACGTCCCATGCATAGAGACAAAAATAATCATTCATATGGTGAACACCTGGTAACCGACATTAACTAGATACATATAAGAATTTCCCCTATCATTCCGGGATCCTCCTTCGGACATGATATAAATTTCGAAGTACTAAAGCATCCGGTACTTTGGATGGGGCTTGTTGGGCCCAATAGATCTATCTTTAGGATTCGCGTCAATTAGGGTGTCTGTTCCCTAATTCTTAGATTACCAGACTTTAATAAAAAGGGGCATATTCGATTTCGATAATTCAACCATAGAATGTAGTTTCAATTACTTGTGTCTATTTCGTCAAACATTTATAAAAGCGCATGTATTCTCAGTCCCAAAAATATAAAGGGTAAAAAGGCAAATGAAACTCACCATACTGTATTTTGTAGTAAAAATACATATAACATCATTGAACAAGTGTAAGGTTGGCCTCTGATTCCCGAACCTAAATTATTTATATATATTTATGTATTTGTCAATATTTGTCTAATAAATTAAGTTAAGTCATAGTGTACCACAATCCTAATGCTCGAGTCTAATATGCAAAGATCGACGAAAATTAGTTTGACTCAAAATAATTTTCAAAAGTTTATAAATGATTATTATATAATTTAAATATCGTCGTTTTATATTTTTAAAATATTTAAAAGATTTAATAGAGTAAATAATATAATTCATTTATTAATAAATATAATTTTATATTAAAGTATACTTTTATATATCTTAAGTAATAAAATTTATAAAGTTCATTTAATATCATAAAAATATTGTGATAGATTCTATTGAGATAATTTTATTTGATAAAATAGCATTGATAATAATAATTAAAAGTCGTATTGTTTTGTAATTATAACAATCAATATTTATATTTACTAACAATGATGTTATTGAAAAATGATAATTCTAATTATGATATCTTTAATATTTACGATATTTTTAATATTAACTTTAAAGTAATAATTTTTATTCAAAATGATAATAATAATGATATTTTATAATAACAATGACATTTCTATTAAATTGATAATTTTTGAATAACTGATAGTTTTTATACCAACGGTACTTTTAATAATACTAGTAATATTGAATATTATAATAATGAATATACTAATAACTATTTTATGTGATAATAATAATAATACTAATTATAACTTTAACGATGATAACTATAAAAATAACAATTCTTAATAATAATAATAATAATTATAATAATAATAATATTGGCAATTAGATTAAAAATTAGATCAACGATATTAACGACGATAATAATAATCATTTTTACGAAATTTCAATTGGCTATAACTTCTAATCCGTCCATCAGATCCCTTTGTCATCTAAAGGAAAAGTTCTTAATTTCTCACTAGCTTTCCAACGACATGCATATCTTATATCTTATCCCATCCCTAGTATAACAACCTTTAAGATTCAACATAACATATCTAGGGGCAATATCAAATATACAAGCATGCATAATTTTATTTTCTCGAGCACTAGTCAGGGATACACTATTGATAAATAAAAGTTAAGTTATGAGTGCTCACGTATCAATATTGAGGTTCAATATTGTAGGAAAGGTACGTAGACGCAACGGAGATGACAAACACTAAATTGACCTCACGGGCATACCCATGAACCATACCCATCACCTCCATAGCCATAACTCATAATTTCCTTAGCCCTATCCTACTCATAAAACTTGTCTTGAAATGACCCGCTCATGACCTCGTCGTAATATTTTATGTATAATACTAATAATATCACTCCTAATAATACTAATACTAATAATAATAAGATTAATAATCTTAATATTAATAATAATAATAATAATAATAATAATAAATATATATATATATATATATATATATATATATATATATATATTTATGTGATTGATCGAGTGTGAAGAATGAAATATAAAACGCGATTCGTTCCATTTATAAGCAATTAGGGATGATGTTATTACTTCATGCATTCACATGACACTATAACACAGCTGGTATCCATGTAAACTACTTGCCGACACACGTTTTTTTAACATTACACACGTACACTTTATATGTACTTATATATATTATTTAATATTTATTATATTTAATCTTTAGAATTAATTAAATATTATATTATATTTACGCTCATGGTAAAAATATAATTTTTACAAAAATGACACCGTCGTGGTCTCACGACTCATGTACCACTTTCAGTTTTTCGGGCGCACTTTCGTACGTTTAGAAAACTAGCCTTTTACGTTACGCGACGTGTACCTTTATCAAAAATTTGACTTACTCATCAATAAATTACCTTATAAAAAATGTAACTTATAAAATTGAGCGTTGTGGTCATTTACTTTTATAAATCAGTGACTCGTTGTTTATCAAAATATTTTATTTTAAATTAAACGTTTCGTGACATGTACCTTTATTATTAACTAGACTTAAATTAATTAAAAACTAACCCATTCAAAGTGTAACTTAATCTTTTGAGTATTTTGGTCATTTCCTTTTATAACTAATAGTCTCGTTATTTATCGAAACATTTTTAATAACATTAGTTTAAATCAAAACGTTTTATGACTAACTTGGTATTATAAATTTATCACTTCGAAAAATATATATATATATTTTCATTTAAAAATATTAACTCGTACGTATCGTGTATAATGGAAATATTAATGTGATAATATAATATTTAGTTTTTCACAACTGACAGTAGTTCTAAGTTTATTTTAAATTCGTTAGAAAATCCTTTTAACACGTTCTGTTTATACTTCAAACCTAATTTGATATAATTTCATATATGCGCCAACGTCTAGCTTAATTTCTTTACACTTTCTTAATATCTAATGAATCAAATAATCCGATTCTCTTATATCGCAAATCGTTTTCGTTCGTATGGAAAATAGATCAATCAAATGTTAGGATATTCAATCCTCCACCAATTTCTGTCTAATCCTTAATAATAACACTTTTGTTCTTACATGTAACCACTTTTCCAAATATTCCGAATACCGTTAAAAGTAAGGGTTTCCTAATTCAAAGTGGACCTCATACAGAGACTCATTATCATAATTCAATGTATCTGATAACTCAATCATTTGATATTATCTTTTAATCTCGTCGATAAACTTACATCGAACAAATACGTTTACGTAAAGTTTTATCCATTCAGTACCTTAATAACCTTTCCCAGTTCATAACATAGATCTCATAACCTATATTCATATCAACTAATCCGTTCAATGTTTTATAATATATGTCAATCTAATAAGCACACATGTATATATATATATATATATATATATATATATATATATATATATATATATATATATATATATATATATATATATATATATATATATATATATATTTACACGTAATTGTTCGTGAATCGTTTGGCATGGTCAAAAGGTATTTGATTACATGAATATAGTTTCAAAACATTCAAGACTCAACATTACCGATTTTTGCTTATCGTGTCGGGAACATATAAAGATTAAAGTTTAAATTTGATCGGAAATTCCCGGGTCATCACACATCAGTCGTGTTAAACTTCATCTCGTAATAGCAGATTGAAAAGTCAAAGTTTACGAAATTATGGTTAAGAATTCAATTGGATGGTTTCTCGAACATTCAGGTCTTGATTTTAGTTCTCGAGTGTTATGTGATAGAATTATAACAACTTTATGAAGAAATCGTATCCTAAATCTCAACTTTATTAAAGTCCGTTAGCTTCAGGGAATGCACACGCAGGTAACCGGTCATCATGTAGCCTACATTAAAACACTTTTTGAACGTCTATGACCTACACTGATATTTTTCTGAGTATATAGCTTAAATTAAAACAAAAATAAAAGTATATAGCTATTTGGTATCCTTAACCCATGATTTTTTTTTTTTTTGATATTATACCATTAGGTCACTCCCTATCGTAAATAAACTATTCATCATCTTAACCTTCCACATCAGCGACACATCAACACCAATATCCTATAACTAACTCATAACTAAACACTCCCTATCATGGCTAAAACAATACTCCTCTTAATATACAACGTACAAGCAATAAAGCATCAAGTATAACAACAAAAAGCCACTGAGATCCACAATTCCTATAACTAGCCTAAACACTTCCGTTAAATTGATGGTGAGTGCGGGTAACTAACGCGGGTAATTGGTCAGTGATTGTTTTTCATTAACTTGAAATAATTTCAATTGAATTACAAGTGTGTTCTTATAAACACAAATTCTGACAGTTACTTCTAAAAGAGATTTGGATCCAAATATACTTTTGGAACCCCTCTATACAAATAAGGGAAGAGCTATTATTGATGTAGCCGTTGTGTCTCGTTTGTGTTGCCTTGTGACTTTGTTAAAACTGGAAGTGATGAAGGACAACCCTTCTGATCCAAGTCAACTTTTCCAAACAAAAAATATCGATTTTTGATTCTGTATTCTAACACTCGACTCATTTATTTTAAATTTCGTTCGATTGTGTGGTTTAGTTAGGATTGTTTGGTTTAGTTAGGTTTGTTTTCGTTTTTTTTTTTAGCCTAGTCGGTAATTACTATATTAACTATTAAACAAAAATGATGAATAGTACCGAAGATATTTTGGATTTTTCACCTTTTTTTTCTTCCTTTTAACCAATTTTCATTTCACCACAAACACCCCCAAACTTTGTTCAAAAATTAAAATCGACCCCCAAAACAGGGGGTAAAGCGTCAAAACAACATTTTCATAAAAAATCTTAAATAAACTCCACTCAAATATTCAACGGGTCATATCTTCTCGCTCGCAAATTACTATATTAACTATTAGACAAAAATGATGAATAGTACCGAGGGTATTTTGGACTTTTCACCTTTTTTTTTCCTTTTAACCAATTTCCATTTCACTACAAACACCCCCCAAACTTTGTTCAAAAATTAAAATCGACCCCCAAAACAGGGAGTAAAGTGTCAAAACAACATTTTTATAAAAAAAATCTTAAATAAACTCCACCCAAATATTCAACGGGTCATATCTTTTCGCTCGCAACGAGTTAAATTTTTCCGACACCGTCGTTAAACTCGAAATAAATTTACGAACACAACGTCACTAACTATATGCAAAACGGACACTTTTTAAAAAACGCTAAAATTTGGGGTACTTTTCATACACGTTGATTTTTCACTCGCAGGCTCCATAACTATTTTCATCTATTAATAACAAACACATATGGGCCTTATTATTATTTTTTAATTATTTAGTGATTTTTTAGATATATCTCAGTAAATCTTCTTATCTTAAATCATACGAAGTGTTAATATAAGATAACGACTTAAGTGCGTTATATTTTGAAAAGTCAACAATTCCATAGCGAAACGCGGAGATGCACATATATTCTTATTTTAAAATAACATTTAAATCTTTGACGGGTTATAACTTTTAGTTCGACTCGAGTTGCGCTGCAACGACATGATCGTTAGCCACGAAATAATTTTACAAACTAAACACAATAAAATACATTGAAAACCGAACGCCGGCGCGAAGCGAGGGTTCGAAAACTAGTTACTTATGGGGCGGATTTTAAGGCGTGCAACACGTGCGTTTGCACAGGGCCCATAATCCCAAAGGGCCCATAATCCAAAAATATGTATTACTAACGAAAAACTTAACCTAATTTTAGTATATACAAAAGGCCTTTTTTATTGATTGAACAGGACCATATAAAAAAATAAAATCGACGGGACGCCAGTTATATTTAGTTCGTTTCTCTTTTCGAGAAAAAAGCTTGTTATATATAGTTTTCATTTTTTCGTCTAAGGAAAAAAATTACTTTTGATTGTTTGGACTAGTGATGTTCAAAAATCACACGTTTTTAGCGTATTTGCAGGCCATCTATGGGCCCACTATATACTCACCCACAACAAGATTACTTAATCACGAAACTGATTGATATACGTCGAAAAAATAAACGTCGTTACGATAACAATTGATCGATCGATTCTATCAAAAGAAAGACAATGGCGAATAGCGACATTCGATTCTTTGAGCTATCTAACACCACCAAAATGCCATCGGTTGGTTTGGGGACGTGGCAATCGGATCCTGGCCTTGTTGGTCATGCTGTTGATGCTGCTATTAGGGTTCCATTTCTCACTCTCTTTTATACATATATATTATTTGTTTGTTACAATAATAAAATTAAAATTAAAATTATGGTTGATATGATTTTATGTAATGTAGATGGGCTATCGACATATTGATTGTGCTCAAGTTTATGGCAATGAGAAGGAGGTATTATTAGAACCATATTTATATTTATTAATATTTTTTATAAACTGTCGCTTTTTTTTATTCATAATTGTGAAATGTCATATTGGTCGAGAACGTGTATATTGGCAGAGACACGCTAACTCTGTGTGCCGTAGCACCCACCAATCCCACCCCGAAAGGGACCTGTGCCGGAAAAGCACCTCCTCCCAGGTACCACACTGACGGCAAGGCGATCTTTACCCCAACTAGCTAGTCCCCCGAAGCACTTCACATATCCCCCCCGGAGGGGAAAATAATTCCATGCGGGGCGCCCAGACTGAGAATCGAACTTGCGCCTTTATTGGTCAAAGCTTCCCCCACTGTGGGCCCAGGGATCAAAGGCATCGGGTACCACTGAGCTAGAAGCTCGTTGGTGTGAAATGTCATATTGGTGGTTACACTTGTGAAACATGAAATTGTGACTAAGTAATTATTTAATAGTCAGCCTCCAAGCAATTGAAGAAACTATGTATTTATGATACTCATAAAATAGGTTTTATCTATTATAATCTTGTTGTAACCTTTTGTGATATAAATTATTTAATGATTATCTTTTTATTTTACTTCAGATTGGTTTGGTATTAAAGAAGCTATTTCAAGATAATGTGGTGAAAAGAGAAGATTTATGGATTACTTCTAAGCTCTGGTTTGTCATATTTTTCGTCACCGAGATTTTTATGCATAAGCAGACGAATGTAATCGCTTTTTCGTTTCTAATAATCTACCTGGCAGGTGTAATGATCATGACCCAGAAGATGTACCTGTTGCACTAGACAGAACATTGAATGATTTGCAGCTTGACTATCTTGATTTGTACCTTGTATGTAGCCTTTACTTTCATTGCTGCATTTTATAGCTGTTTTCCTGTAAATTCAAGCAAATCTCATTGAGTCTTTTTATCGAACACTTAGTGTGCAGTATGGATACAAATCATATACAGTTATTAAACGAATGTTTAACAGGTTATTCGGAACATATGTTGCACAGTCACATTTTTTACCCTATTTTATTAAAGCTAAAACTTTTGATTATCTAGTTAGTATAATTGCTGAATTTGCTTTATTAATTTTGAAGATGCATTGGCCTGTGAAGATGAAGAAGGGATCTGTTGGCTTTAAGCCCGAGAACCTTGTTCCAGTAGATATTCCTAGTACGTGGAAAGCAATGGAAAAGCTTTACGATTCGGGCAAGGCACGAGCCATTGGCGTTAGCAACTTTTCGACTAAAAAATTGAGAGATTTGTTGGATGTCGCACGTGTACAACCTGCTGTCAACCAAGTTGAATGTCATCCTTCATGGAAGCAGACTAAACTGAGAGACTTTTGCAAAGCAAAAGGCGTTCATCTTTCTGTAAGTTAACACACATACATTGAGTTGTGTTTTTCTTAAATAAAATGTTAAGAATCTAAGGCGCTGTTTGGATAACGTGTTAAAAATTGATTATTTCATTAACTCAACTGGTTTGGATAATTAAACTCTGCTTTGAGTATCTCATTATTAAGATTTAACTAGTTTTGGATAACTTAGCAGTGTTGTAGAACTCGGACTTACTTGGCGCGTGCTAGGTTTTTGCAACTCTAGGAGTACTCGGTCATAGTTGGCCAAAACTCAAGATTACTCGGAAAATCGGTCAAAACTCAGTCAAAATCGTTGAAAGTCAAACTTGGTCAACATCTGAGTACTACCGAGTTGCCGAGTACTCCCTAAAAAGTCATGACCGAGTACTCCACGAGTAGCGATTTTTGCAACCTTGAAGTGTAGTATGAAACTAGCTAATCACCGCTTACTTTGACCTAATTTGAGATTTTTACTTCCCTGTCACTACACATATCCTCCATTTTCACTAGAATATCCAATTATCATATCTTAAGAATTTGCCAAACATTGAGATAAGTGATATCTGATACTCTGAAATCTGAATATTACATTAAAATTTCAAACATCACTCTAACCGTCTGTGTTGGTTACAGTTGGTTATCGTATTCACGTAATCAATAGTAAAAGACATGCATATACGCATGGGCACTTACTATAACCCGAGTATTATATAACTTGTGATGTTAACAAATGATGTGTTCTATAATCTCTTCACTTTTTGTAGGGATATTCACCACTTGGTTCTCCCGGAACATCGTTTATCAAAAGTGATGTTCTTAAACATCCGGTTCTAGCTTCAGTAGCCGAAAAATTGGGAAAAACACCTGCACAGGTTGCGCTACGCTGGGGTCTGCAAATGGGTCATAGTATACTTCCTAAGAGTACAAGTGAATCCCGAATCAAAGAAAATTTTGATGTTTTTGACTGGTCAATTCCTAATGACTTGTTTTCTAAAATTTCTTCAGAGATTGAACAGGTATGTATGCTTTCTTCTATACGTGCAAAAAACAATGGGCCAGGTGGGATGAGGCGGGTCAAAGCTGGTTGTGTCATGCATCTTTTCAAAAGTAATAGTATTTTTGTCTAAAAATATGAACACTTAACTATGTCATGACTACTTTTAAGCTCAATTAACCTGTTTGACTTGTTAATCCTTAGCATTAAGGACCCAAACTAACCCTGTTTCACATAAAAAGGTTGAAATTGCTACCTTTATTTAAATAAAATGAATAAATCCTATATATAACTTAAAATCTTGAATTTCATGTCCTTGTAATGCAGGCTAGGTTGTTGAGAGGTACATCGTTTGTGAATGAGACACATGGTTCCTACAAGACCCTCGAGGAACTTTGGGACGGTGAAATATGACCGAAAAGTAGGCTTCGTTCATATTTTACTTTGATCTACAATTTTAAATCTTAATATTTTCTCATGTACCAAGGGATATCTTGAACACTACTGCTGAGTAGTCCTGGAAGATGTTCACTACCATAAATGAATAAATGTTTTTTGACCTATCAATTTATTGCATACATTCTGATTTTGCCTACTGTATACTCCAGTATATAAGTATATGTACTTATATACAGCTTACATATGGCTAGTTGCGCGTACTGGGTAATGGCCTAATGGGTTGAAAAGGTAAATTTATTTGATACGTGTTAGTTTAGGCTGGTTATGATTGACTTTTTTCACTTATACAAATTATTAGGTTGTCAAATTGGACTAAAAAGTTTTTTTAATAATTCTGGAAGTTTCATATTTAGGTATTAACAGTATACTTTGATGACTTTTGACCCATTTCATTTGGGCAGGTTGCCTGTTTTATCATAATACATGTTTGAGTAGTAGAGATGATGCATAAGATAAGTTGACTTGTGTATAAGTAAACAATGATTTGAAATTGACTCATTTTTTACTTCTCAAAAATGCTGCTGCATTTTCCCATTTCTATGACACAATTTCTTCACTTTGACAGAATATTACACCAGCGTCACGTCGACACTTCTTACAGGTTAATATCGAAGACTTAACCACTATATTCAATGACATATACTTCCCAAATAATGGGACCCACTCTATTAGGGAGTAATTAACTATAATAATATATAAATATTGAAGTTGAATATACAACATATATATTCACAGTTCTCGTCCTAAAAATGCCAAAAAAGCATGAACACAAGGGCTAAATGAGTGACGGCGGAATGGTGCCATTAGTGTCCTGGAAGGACAAAGTGAGGGCGAATGGTATCACAAACCGTTGGCACACCTCTAATTAATCATAAATTATATTGTATTATATAGTACTCTACAAGATCGTACGAAGTATTTGGTTGCATTGAAGAGATAACAAAATTTTTGATACTTCTTGCCTTTTTGAGTTGATTGTAGCAATCTTAAAACTCTACCTAACAGATACAAAATGGAGTATTACTTTACAAGATCGTATTTCACCTTACTCCTAAAAATATCGCATTTGTTAAATAAAATGCATAAAAATCATTGTATTCCATGCATTATGATATTTGGTACTTTAGGAGTGTCATATATGAAATTTTAATTTACCATCACTAGATATATATTACTAAAATTAAATACAGAGTATACATATCTATATAAGAGTTATAATGAGTGATACATATGGTATGTTGGCAGTAGTGGATTAAGAATTTTTTTATTTTTGACATGGCAAAACGTTAAAAAATTGAAATAAACAATATATTAATTAGCTTAATACGTCAAACTTTTACGTATAAATATACAAAAAAATTTGGTTGTCCCCGGGTAATCCACCCGTATAGGGTTTTGTGTTATTAATTGGGGTTAGAATAGAATAAGACATGGGTTTGTGTTCATTCCTTATTCTTTATTCCTGTGGTTTCAACATGAGTAATATTTTAATCACAAGAAGATACAAAAACACCGTAGCTTGCGCTTCCAACATGCATTCCCTTTATTTTTAAATATATAAATATTATAGTATTATATTTAAGTATAGCAGTATGAATGAATGATACATATATGCAGATTATAAAATGCGAATGATTCCATAGAGTTGGTGTGTGTTTTGGAAGTAAGTAAGCCATGAAAAGTGAAATTAAAGACGACAAGTATATGTACTTATTGTAATATCAAGTTAATAATACTTACAACCAAAATGGAATCCTTGTTGTCATATATGTATCTTACTTCTATAAATATATGCTTTTTATTTATGTAGTACATAAGTATATATTATCTATTATATATAATTTGATTATTATTAATTAATTAATTAAAGATAAAAAATAAAAGATAAATAGAGATTTGTGCTACAAATTACTAGCTTTTTATAGAAATAATAATATAAAAATCCAAAACACATAGTAAGAGAAAGTTGAAGATCAAAAAGTATTAATAGTTAGTGTGCGATAATTAACAATGCTAACCAACTCATTTAAATTATATATGTGTGTTAACGAGTTTAAAATTTCATAATTTCACCTTATGGCTACAGCCTACATGTCCTTTTAGTCTTCGAGGGTTAGTAAATCATGATAAATATGTCCTTGAAGCTGATGCAGCACTTTTGGGGTTCATATGATATGATCTCATAGTTGAATAAATAAATGTCTCTAGAATATTACCTTGTTTTTTTCAAACATTCTGTTTGAATATCTAACTGCTTCAATTCCTATAGTATAACTGTAATTATTAATTATTTAACTGTATACATAAATAATATATAATTAATAATTGTATGCATGGCCTCATAACAAATTCCTTTCCTAATTAACCTAACAACTGAAAAGCAGTACCTGCCTGACAGTTAGTTGGTAATGAAACTTAACGTAGCTAATGCAATTTTTTTTTTTTTTTTTGAAAAGCAAAATATTATTATTATTATATGGAATATTACAATACAAGTCCCTATATGCTTTTATACAATGCTATAAACGAAACGGATCAGCTGAGAAAATATGGAATAATTATCTGAACTTATGATCGGGGGAGACGTAGACTAGATAACACTACGAGGGACGAACTTGCGTAAAAGAACAACAAGCGGGGAAGGAGGGGACAACCGTGCCGATCAAGCGACTACAAAGTTGACACACAACCAACCCATTTAATCTAACCCACATAGGCTATATAGAATAACGAAACCATCCCGATTTGAATTAAGTTATGTTAACCGACGCCTATGCGGTTTGAAGGAGGTGACACGTAAAATGACGGGTTGAGTAGCCATTGATGCCAATCGATAGGTGTTTTCTTCCGTGAACGATTTGAGATCCAGCTAAAGCTTTGAGATTGGATCTCGGAGATTATCACAGCGGGGTTCCATATTTTTCCGGAAAAAATCTTTAAGTTCCTATGTTTCCAAATAATGTAGCACGCAATCCATTTAGCAGCTTGCCATATTGAAGAACCAATGGAATTATGTGATATGCCTTGATCCGAGATGATGGCATCATTGATGTTAGAGATACTTATGTTGTTTTGATTCCACCAATCGAGAAATTGTATCCATATTGAAGATACTTTTTGACAATTTAACAACGCGTGATCAATGGTTTCAATTTGGTGCTCACATAAGGGACATAAGATGGTGTGAAGGTCAATTCCTTTTTTATCGAGTTCGCTTCTAACCGGGATTTTTTGTTGAACGGCCCTCCATGAGAAAATGAATATCTTTTGTGGAACGAATTTGTTTTGAGGTAGTGAAAGGTTTCTAGAGTTTGTGCCGTATTTAAGCTTATTGATCAGATTTGACAGTGCTGCAGAAGTGTAGATGCCGGATGTGTCAAGGGAACATTTCCATGAGTCGGGGCGTTCTGAAATAATAACAGATGTTATTAGGTTGTTGAGCTCCGTGAGATAATCCTTTGCACGACCACTAGGAGGGCGGGACCAATCCCAATTACCGATCGAGGTAGAGTTAACGTTCATTATTCTATCAGCAACAGTTGCTTCTTTGCGGGATTCCAACATGAATAGTCTATGAAATGTATGTTTTAAGCACTCAGATCCGATCCATATATCATGCCAGAAGCTTATTGATGTGCCATTTCCTATGCGCTTTGAAATCGAGGATGTGAAGGTTGTGCCTATATTGTCAGCAACTTTTCCAGCTTTAATAATCTCTTTCCAAATGGTGCGACCTGAAATGTTCCTGCATAAAAAGTTAGTATCCAACCCTCCCCCCGGCCCATAAATGCTTTTGATTATTTTTACCCATAATGCATTATCTTCGTTTTTAAAACGCCACCACCATTTACAAAGTAATGATATGTTTTTAGCAAAGAGGGACCCCACGTTTAAACCCCCACAATCGTATGGCAAAATTATTTGGTCCCATTTGATCCAATTAATTTTATTATCGTTTGAAGATCCTCCCCAGAAGAATTTCCGTCTTTTAGATTCAAGTACCTTAAGGATAGCGGATGGTGCATGAAATAAGGAGAAGTAGTATAATGGGATACTACTAAGAATTGATTTGATGGTCGTAAGTCGACCTCCGAAAGAAATAGATTTAGCAGCCCAATCTGAAAGCCTTTTGTCGAATTTCTCAACGATCGGCTGCCACGAGGAGGCGTGAGATGTGGGTACACCAATAGGAAGTCCAAGATAGGAGAACGGGGTATGACCCGCAGAGCAGTTCATGTAGCAAGCCATTTGTTCGGTTTCGGTCGTAGATGTACCTATACCGTAAAGTTTGCTTTTACGGAAGTTAACTTTGAGGCCTGAAATATTTTCAAAACATTTTAGTAGTTTGGAGATATATTTGGCGTTTCTTTTATTCCATTCGCCGAAGAAGATTGTATCATCAGCATATTGGAGGTGTGTAATATTGAGATTGTCATGTCCGATCTTTAATCCTTGCAAATGACCATTGGCTAATGCTCTTTTGACAAGTATGTTAAGACCTTCAGCAACAATGATGAACAGGAATGGCGAAATGGGGTCACCTTGTCGAATTCCCCTTTCAGGGGAAAATTCTTTGGTGGGAGAGCCATTGATTAGTACAGAAATAGATGATGACCAAAGGCATGCCCGAATGAAACCAATCCATTTTGGACCAAAACCCATGAAGTGCATGGTTTTAAATAGAAAGTCCCACTCAATGCAGTCAAATGCCTTTTCGAAGTCAACTTTAAAGATTAAACCTTTTTGTTTTTTACGTTTTAATTCATCAATTATTTCGTTTGCAATTAGGACACTATCTAGGATATTTCGACCTTTGAGGAAAGCTGTTTGTTCACTACCAATGATTTTATGAATGACCATGGCAAGGCGATTGGAGAGTATTTTGGTGAGAATTTTATAGTAGCTACCTATTAGACAGATTGGGCGATATTCATTTAATCCGATTGGGTTGGGTTTTTTCGGGACTAATGTGAAGAAAGATGCATTACATCCTTTGGAGATTTCTGAGTTTTCCCAGAACCAATCTAGAGATTTAATGAGGTCGGTTTTAATCAGTTCCCAATGTTTTTTAAAGAATCTCATGTTGAAACCGTCCGGCCCAGGAGCTTTAGAGCTATCGCAATTACATATGGCTTCCCATATTTCTTTTTCGTTAAATTTAGCTTCTAGGAGTTGATTATCCAAGGAAGAAATGTATTCAAGATGTGAAACATGATCGAAAGGGCATTCGTCACGTAAGTGTTTGGATCGGAAGATGTTGTTAAAATAGGAATATGCTTCTTGTTTTATTAGATTAGGATCTTCAGTCCATGTACCATTAATTGAAAGCCCGTGGATGTTGTTTTTACTTGTTCTTCTTTTGATATAGTTATGAAAGTATTTCGAATTTTCATCACCCTCAAGCGCCCATTTGATTCTAGATTTTTGTTTAAGCATGTTTGTTTTCTTTTTTTCTTTGACGATGTGATGCATTTTTTCATCGATCCATTTTTGTTTTTCAGTTTCGGATAAAGGTCTAGTTTCGGCGGTTTGTTCCCAATTATTACATTCAGTAAGATGATCACGTATTTGGGAGTCTAAGTTATCAAGTTGATTACTATGTTTTTTAAGTTCTAATTTAACGTTTTTTAATTTGTTACGGAAAATGCAGTCAGGCCTATTCCCACTAATTGGGATCAACCAAGCCTTTTCTATGATGGTGTCGGCATCTTTTAAATCTAGCCATGTGTCAAAGACACGTATTGGCTTAGGGCCAGAATCGAGGAGGTTATTTCTTAGGATAATGGGACAGTGGTCAGAAAGGTCCCGATCAAGAGTTTTGGAGGATGTGTTGGGCCAGATAGTGAAGATGCCATCGGAAATGAGGAATCGGTCAAGTTTACTAAACTTCATTGTTTTTTCACATATCCTTGTGAACCTTTTACCGCCTAAAGGAAGATCAATTAATCCAGAGTTATTTATAAAGTTATTAAAATTATCTGCCCAATTTTGATTATACTCTGTGTTCATGCGTTCTGTTTTGTTTCTTACTTCGTTGAAGTCACCAAAAACAATGTGTGGGATATTAAGGGAGTTAGTAAGGGATGAGAGTTCGCTCCAAAGTCTAAGTTTTTTTGAATGGGAATGGGGGCCATAAACATTAATGAAGGCAATTTCAGAGTCATGACCCGCCCACGTGCCACAAATTGCAAGAAAGAATTCACCCTCAATAGCATAGTTGAACGAAAAGATATTAGTATCCCAAATAGTTAGGATACCTCCGGAAGCACCATCCGAATCCTTTTGGACGAATTTAAAATCAGAATTACCCCAGAAAGATTCAATGGTGTTGTCACGTGTTTGGCCGCATTTGGTTTCCTGGAGGCCTAGAATTGATGGTTTTTCTTTATAGCAAATACGTTTAAGCCAGCTTATTTTACCCGTTTGTCCAATACCCCGAATATTAAGAGAAATCGTACACATGAGAAAAAACTTACAGAATCGATGTGACGGAGGTGGATTCATGGGTTGTTGCGACGAATCCCGATGCTTTTCCCGAATTCGAACGTATCCAAGCTTTTGCTAGAGGTAGAACCTGTCTTTTTAGTCTTTTTGTTATGTACCATGTCCATATGAGATCCCTTCGAGAAGTAGGATGTGCTACCACCACCGTTAGACGAGGACTTACAACGTTTAGCCAGTTGAGAGATTCTAAGCTTTTGGCCACTTCTAGCTAGATGTTTGATGTAAAGCATATTGGATCTAGGTCTTTTAAAATCTGGGTTTTGAGAGGTGTTTTTTGACTTAATGATAGGTTTGGCGATGGTGCTAGAAATTTTTCTCTTTTTAGAAATTTCTTTACCCGTATAAAGTAAAGGTTCGAGGTTGAAAGGATCGGAATTTGTTTGTTGTGTAGCGTTAGGGGCAGGCATAAAATTTAATGGAGAGTTGGATTGAGGGTTTAAAGGGTAGTACAGGGGGTGTCGTTTGTGGTATGGTGAGGGAGGGTTTCGGGAACAGAATCTGCATGTTCTTGTGTCACTATTGGTGAGCATAAATCATTTGTTAGAATGTGTTGAGGTGAGCTGTCCATATTAGATTTACCCGAGATGTGGCTAGGTGTAACAGGGGTATCATTTACATGATTCGATGGGCCGTTAATAACGGTGTTGGGCTGCGGGATTGCAAGGGTATCCTCTCTTGGTGGGCTTGGGGGGGTATTGGTGGTAATGGGCTGCGTGATTACAGTGGACTCCAAAGGGATGGTTTTTGGTTTTGGTTGATATGAGGTGGTATTATATGGCCTTGCTGTATTAAAATCAGGAATAGGAGGTGGTTCAATTGGATCAGTTTCATTCGATGGGCTAGTTTCTTTTGTAGAGCTAGTATTATTTAAAACAGTTTCGGGATTGGAAGGATTATGGGTGTGAGGGTTTGTGGTGTCAAAGTGGTTGATGGGTTTCGATATGCTAGGAGATTGGAGAGATTGGTTATCGGCATTATTATTAAAGGGACGAGTATCCATTCGTTTAGAGGAATTAGAGGAGGTTTGGTGAGGAGGCGTGGGATCGTGGTTGTTGTTACGGGTGGTCTTTTCAGCGTTTCCTTCAACTCGATTTTCACAATCCAAGTGGGACTCTTCGTCAGAAATGTGATCGTCCGAAAGAATTTCATCATCCCAATTCGACGAATTATCGATATCACCATAAGTGTTAAACATAGAAAAGTTTTGAACTTCAGTGATGTAAGCCTTAGATTGATTGACGTCACCGGGGTTGATAATAACTTGGCCGTTTATCGGTGAGAAATTGTTTGTTTTGATAATTACCGAGCCATGCGATAAATCTTGGTTGTTCTCATTGGTTATAGAGCAATTAAACGTTTCAATTACCTCGCCCCAATTTTTTGCTATGTCAATGAATGTGGATTCTAACCAACAAGTAATAGGTACCCCGAATATGTTAACATAAACAAGTCTACCAGAGGTTTTGTAAATTTCGGGATCCCATGGGTTTATATCTTCAAGCCATTTCCATAATGGGTGTTCCGAATTGTTAATCAGGTCTAGGGCCGGGTTGGGTTCCTCAAATATAAGCATTAGATCATGCCCGCCCAGGTATTTGATAGTAAACCCACCAAGGTTTTCACTTTCACATATTTCATTAAAATATTCAAGGAATTCAAGATCTTTAACTTTGGCAATAACCGCTTGACCAAGTATTTGGATAAGATCATCATTAGAATTTACCTTAATCGAGGGGATGCCGTAGTTTGTAGCCTGCTTGTTTAGGACCACTTCTTTGAAATTCCTTTCGTCTACAGGTGAGTTAAATGCAACCTTAACATTGTTCCTAGAACCCGATTTTGCATTGTTAGGCTGTGGAGCTTGTTTCTTTCCTTCGGGATCACGGGCCTTGTATACTTTGAGTAAATTGTCACCCGCAACAATGAGACTTAGTCTCCTCGCAAGAGAATCTTTGTGGTAATCTGGAACGTCTAAGAATCTAACAAAACCAAACTTCCTTCCGTTTTTTAAGGTCTTCCTGGGGATGTAAACCTCGTGGATATTGCCATATTTTTTGAAAACATCCCATAAGTCCGTTGAACACCAGTGTTCGGGAAAGTTGTGGAAGAGGTATGAAGTAATTCTAGACTTGTCGATCGGTTTTGGCAATTGATTTGTTTTAGAATTATTCGCATCTGGAAAAGGCTTGCCATAACGATTGATAATGTTGGTGGCTGATTCCCGTATTTTGAAGTTGTTGTATAATTGATTGTAGGATGAGTTTAACCTTGTCGAGTGATGATTGAGACCAGATTTGGATCGGACAAGGTGGGTTGGATTCTGCTGGTTATTGTAATTAGGGTTAGGGTTTTTTGAAGGTGAGTTTTGCTTATTATGATCAATTTTAACCCAAATACCCTGATTGATAGGCTGATATCGGATATGCTTGTTATCAGCAAAGAAAGATTGTTTCGACTGGGATTGGTTGTTCGATGCTTTTGGTGTAAAAGGGGATGTCGGTATGTTTGACATGATAAAAGAGTATTTCAAATAGAATAGCACGTAGAAGACGAAAACAAAAACAGAAATTAGAATCAAAAAATCGAAAGCAGAATGTTTAGATTAGGGTTTCTAACCAAGAAGAAGATGAACAGACATGAAGGAGAGAGCGTCATGGGAGAGAGCCGTTTGAGTTTATTTGGCAACTTTTAAATAGAATTAATCTACATGATAGTAAGTGATTTTGAAATAAAATACGCATATATTGATAGATCTGAATAGATACCTTGATCGGAAGCAAACAGAGGATCTAAAAGACGAAGCTGATCATCGGCAAAAGGTGATGTGTGGTGGTGGTGGTGGTGGTGGTGATGATGAATCCAGTACAACGGTATCAATTGATTGAGAGGGATTGAAGTTTCTAGATGATTAACGGTGAAGTTAGGGATGAGATTGCGAATTGAAAAAACGTAGCTAATGCAATTGAACTTTAGTAATAAGTCCTTGATGGTGACTGTGTTGATGGATAGTGATCACATATCAGTCGTTTTAATTAAACGCATAAAACATCAACAATAATACTACTGACTTTAACTTGTATAATTAATCATAACATCCATTATTCACTTATCATTGTCTTTTTCATTCATACCTTGGTACATAACGCCACAATAAATTCCATTACTAAATTTGTTTATGATCACTACCCATTAGTTTCAATGGCAAATTGACCAAAGGGATAAACTAAAATACAAGATTTTCCAAAATAAAGGTATATAACCGTTGCCCATAATGAGTTTTGATTTGCAGATACAGGATTCATATTTCGAAAATATTGCAATTGAAGTAATATGTGT
Organism: Rutidosis leptorrhynchoides; assembly: GCF_046630445.1. Lineage (NCBI taxonomy): Eukaryota > Viridiplantae > Streptophyta > Magnoliopsida > Asterales > Asteraceae > Rutidosis > Rutidosis leptorrhynchoides. Next base: position 126,653,666 of record NC_092336.1, read on the forward strand.
CATGTGTCTTCCACATGGTCATCTATGTAGTTTCCACCCCATCAAATATGATGAGGTGGCTACCACATCACTTAGCTTCGATCGGAATCTTGAACTTCACTAGAAAACTAGGCCGTAAAACTCCCGCAAGAGATGATGACAAGGCAGTCACCTAATCATATGACAACCACGTCGATGCCCACATAGATGACAAATGACACCTATTACCTCAATTGCAACATTTTCAAAATATGAATTATTTATACACGTACACTAATTAAAATCGAAATCTTTTTTATATGCGTTGGTAAAATGATTGATATTCCATTTATTATAAATTTGGTCTAATGCGTTACTTTTATAAATGTATTTATTTCCCCAAGTTGTAATTAGCCAGATTCATTGCTTGATATGTTTAGTTTAGGACACATATATAAAGACTTATAGACTAATTATAAGCATATACATTTGAATGGAAAAAAAAAAAAAAAAAAAAAAAAAAGAAATGAAGTGGGAAATTATAAAACTTAACTAATACGTAGTAAAAAATGAAGTGAAAGTTGAAATATAACTACCACGTATGGCAACCTAAATATGAAAATGATTGTTGATGATTTAGCAATTATAAGATGTGTGAAAAAAATAAAATTGGTCGGTAAGCTTAGATTGTGAAGTTTGGTCTTTTAGTTAAACATCTTGGGGCCACATTACTATTATGCATAAATATAGGTGCAATCAAGTAATCAAGTTGCTAATCAATAATGTTCAAGTTATAATAAATCATTTTAGTCGAGGTTCAAAATCTTTTGCTTCTATCAAATAACCTATCCCTAATGACTCATTGGTTTAACCTACAATTATTTTGATTTGAATTGATACTGTCTTAATCTGTATATATCTGAAGTAATTGTCACTTTGTCACCATATGCTATGCCATATAAAATGGACATATGGTACGGTTATATATATACAAAACCTTCCGAAAACTTGATACAGATAAATGCAGGTTAACAATATAGATTAACGTGTCAATCTGATAAGTAATAAGTATCAATGCATGTCAGATTAGTAGTAGCTTAATTAATGACACACAATACATATATGATCATTTATAAGTCGGATCAATCTTCATCTTTGTTTCTTCTTACATAAGCAAATCAATCACACTAATATTCTTTTTATTTTATTTTTTTCGAAGTGCGATATCAGCATCATACCAGCAGGGACTTAACCATCTTCGTAATCATATGTCACCCACACCCAATTCGCGATGATATTGGCAGTACCATCGAATGTGTCGATCACTGTTTGATCAATTCAACAATCAAACATAAGATCAAACAAAGTTAATGAACAGTTTCTCGTAGCGAATATACAACAACAACAGTTTCTCGTAGCGAATATATCCAATGCAAATACTTCAATCAATTAATCATCATAAAGTAAATTACAAGTATTTAATGTTAAAGACAAAAAAGAAATCAGGAAGCAATATAAGTTACTAAAAATACAGTTTCTGCACACATCACACTTGATATATTTAAGGCCGATCACCAAGCCTCAGCTCAAGATCCAAATTCTCTAACGTAGAATTCGGGCTACGTTTAAGGGGCACATGAACCGATTCAATTTCATCACCAATTACAATATTAGTACTATTAGGAAAAAAAGACTGCACATCATCATGTATTCGCCTTTTCTTGAAGATCAAACCGTCATGTTCATCATCATTTTCATGAAAGATAGGTGTCTCATATCTTTTTTTAACAAGTGAAATCAAGTTATCTGCGAAACGAACCTCGGTATGATCGTAAGTATCACTCTTTGAAGTAATCGAATTTGACTCGATAGCTTGTGTGGCACAACCCTTTTCTTGGTTACCTAATTCATCTATATGAAGTCTCTTTTGAGGATCAAACTTGGACATGAATGACAACATAGGGGTGATCTTTGTGCTCTTTTGTTGTTTGTCACCGAAAGAACAAGTGAACGGACGAAGAATAGAAACTGTATTAGGTCTTGTAGAAGAAGATGAAAAGAGGGGATGATCCAAGTCATCAAATTTAGGGTTACAAATCTCATTAGGGTTTTGTAACAGACATCTTTCTAAACTAGATGTATTAGGTTCAACAACTTGATTATTTTTTGGACTTGAAATCTGCTTAAGTCTAGCCCTATCTCTCCGATGAACGTTCATGTGACCGCCAAGAGCTTGAGCCGACCGAAATTCCCTTCTACAAAAGCTACAAGTATAAGATCTTGGAGGCCATATACAACCTCCAAGTGGGCCGGCTGCATCTTCCGCGAATGCCTGTTCTTCCCACGAATCTCCAAAAGATTGCGATTTAAAACAATTGGTTCCTTGGTTTTGGATCCAATATCTTGATTGATCCATTTTTGATCAAGAACAAAAAGTAAGAAAGAATATAGACAAAATGGAGGTGGGCAGTAGTCTTACTATATCTTAGTTTGAAAGAAAGTGAAAGTTACATAAAGAATCTTTCGGAGAAACTAAAAGAGAAATTGTTAAGTACATAGACGTGACAAATTTGTTTCTAATTAAAATAAATGAAAATGAAAATGAAAATGTAGTTATTTATATATAGACGTTTATCATGAACTTGTTTGATTGATATTATATATGTAGCACATTAATTTGGTACTTTTAATTACCTGCATGTCCGCTATATGATAACAATAACAACAATATTATTCAATCCCATCACGTTTATGTATGAATCGGTAAGATGCAAACAGTAAAAAAAAACTTCGAAGAGAGACTGATATCGTAAAAACCTCTAATATATCGCCTCAAATATACATAAAAAAGATAAATAAATTAGATAAATAGATACCAATAATTTTTATACATATAGTTATTAGTTGGATATACTCTATATAAGAAGGGGGATGATTCTCACACACACTTTTTTGATCCTCACACACCAATTGAGTATTATTAGAAGAGTAAAATGTTAAAATAGGTGTGTGAGGATCAAAAAAGTGTGTGTGAGAATCATCCCCCATATAAGAAGGGCATATAAAAAATAATAAAAAAATAAAAATATTTTATAAAATAAATACACGTACTTTATAAGACTGTAGCAATATAATATAATGGGCCTGAAATTAGTGATAAAAACGAAATCTTCTACATATATATAAATAAACCCTAGAAACACGATGATGAAAAACTGGATGCTCGGATATACTTATTTTTAAACACTGATTCAATTTACAACCAAAAAATTCAAGGCAAGCAATGATAATTAATTTAACAAATACTTAACTTTACCAATTTATCTGTAACTAATTTAATCAACATTTTGTCCTACATATTAAAAATAATGTTGGCCATCGTGTCAATTATACTTCCACAGTCTTTGCTACTTTCAATTTTGGTTATGGTTTATGGTTTCAAAGATGTGTTTGTCATCCAGTAATATCTTGTTTTTTTTCTAGCGTTGGCGCTTCTTTAAATGCGGCTACTTTCCAGCATGTTCATTCTTTGTTGTGTTAAAGGTTGTGTGTGTTCAGGTTTCTTAGGTGCAATTGGATAACTTGTGGTTCGTATTTTGGATTTGGTTTGCTTTGGCTTATTAGCCGACAGCATATGGATTCTTTGCTATCATTTGAGTTCGGCTTTGGTGATGTTAGGTTTTTCACTACAAGAATAAATATTATTCACGACGAATGTCGTCCGGAAAAGACCTACTATACGATAAAAAATTGCTTTTTGGTCAGTTTTTTTTAAAATAGTTATATAGAAAATTCTCTTATTTTTAATGTTGTATTTTTATAGTTGTACACATTTGATAAATTGCTATATAGATTTGATTTATTTTAATCTGTGTTTGCAGTCCACATAATCTCCTTTGCTATCGAGAATTACAAGATGCACACTGACAAGAACACCGATCCTGATATTCCTAGAACCCAATACGTAAGTAATGGGTTATTTTAATCAAATGGGTCAAAACTAGGGATGTGCATTGTCCATACCCGGACCGGACCAGCCGGTCCAGTTCTAGCTTCGGTTCAATTGGTTCGGGTAAAACCAGACCCATATATTTTTTTAGTATACAAGAGTAATAAGGGGAATGAAAATAAAGATATATTTTCATAAGGTTAAAACGTCAAAAATATTAATATATTTACTCAGAATTTATGATTCCATTGTAGTTCTAGGAAATCATCTTTAACAGTATCTTTTTGACTTATGATTTTATATGAATGTTTATAATGTAATATAATACAAGTATCGTCTGTTCACGTGGAATCCATTTTTTACACATCATTTTTTATGAAAACAATTTTAATGTTATCTCTTTGTTTGTAAGACCCTGAATTTTATACATCACATTCAGTTTCAGAGTGGCACGTCGTACCAAGAAAGTGGCACACTGTGCCAAAGCAAAATTTAGCAAAACCAGTTTCAGAGTGGCACGCCGGCAAACATCAGCAATTCAGAACCTACGTGGCACGCCGTGCCAAGACCTGATTTAGCATTTTTACAAGGGGTTAAATGGGGGCTAATTGGCCATTTCACATGAGAGCCGGATTTTTAGCCACAAAATTGATTCCATCTCATTCTTATCTTCATTTTATCCCATCTTTTTCCACTCAAACACTCTCTTCTTGACCTAGAGAGGGAAACCCATTTTTAGAGAGAGAGAGCTCGATTTGGAGACGAAGAAGCTTGATTCTCAACAAAGTCCGAGTGTTAAAGTTGTTCATCTCGTTTGTAGCTACGTTTTGGTAGTAGTGGTAAGTCTCGAATCCGAATTTCATTGTCTAAGATTATTGTTTGAGTTTATGGTTTGTTCTAGTTAGGGTTATAAACCCCACTTATTGTGAAATTTAGGGGGTTTTAGCATGGTTAGTGTGTGTAGACCTAATTATGATGAGTTTAGGGTTAGATGACGAATTTAAAAGTATTTGTCATGGATTTGGGTGTTAGTCACTAATTTGTAAGTGTATTGGTCATTTTGATGTTCTTAAGAACAAGTTTGCTAGTCAAAATGGGCGTTGACTTTGATTTAGTGTCAAACTAAGTTTTGAGTCAAGTTTTGGTGAGTCAAGTATGTAAATACTTGATTTAGGTGTTAATTGGTGTTTTAGAAATATAATCACTAGCCGTTAGTGATTTTGGGACTTATGTCAAAATGGGTAAGTTGATTGGGTCGAATTTGGTAATGACACTAGTTTTGGTCAAATGGATGTTTAAACACTTGTATTAAGTGTTAAATGGCGTTTTTGGAAGTAACCGCTCATGAGAAGTGATTTTGATTCAAAGTGGTGTTTTTAATATAAGTCAAAGGTGGTCAAGTGCAATATGGGTCAATATTGCACATGTTGTAATTTTGGTGTGAATAGTGTTTGAAATGACCACTACTTAAGTAGTAATATAGTGTCGGGACTTAGGTTGGTCTAGTTAGTGTAAAGTACAAATTGGGTTAACTTGTACTTATTAGTGTGGGTTTAAATTACCACCCGAAGTGGTAATTTGGTTGAGCTCATTAGGAGATAAATGAGTGGGTTAAACGAGCAAGGTGAGATCCCTTGACTAAGGGATGTGAGTATCGGGTTCTCTGTAAGATCCTGTTTTTGCAGTGGCTTTGGACGCCGTCCAAAAGTGTGGGACGCCGTCCCATTGTGAAGGGCTGGACGCCGTCCAGTTGAACTGGTGGGCCAGCTTTTGTGTTTTTGATATTTAAAAGGGGTAACTTGGTAATTTCACATTGTGGACGACTTTAAGGCCCTAGATCAGTTTGTGGAGCCTCATTTACTCCATTTACAACCACCAAACCTCTTCCACTTAAATTCTAGAGAGAGAGAGAGTGATTCAAGTGTGAGAAAGCTCAAATCGAAGTAGAAGAAGCTTGTTTCGGGTTAGAGCTCGAGCATTAAAGTTGTTCATCTCCTCACTAGCTACATTTTTATTGTAGTGGTAAGTCTTAACCTTGATTTCCTTACTATTAATTGTTTAAGGGTTAGGGTTTGGGTTAGTGATGTGTATAAAACCCATTTGTTAGTGATTTGGGGATTTTTGGGTAAGTTTGGGTCATGAAGACTCAAAGGATGACTAACCTAGGGTTTTGAAATGCTAAATGTGTTTATAAGTCTTAAATTGGTTAGTTAACTACTAGCACGCCTAAATGTTATGTAAGTGGGTGTTATTTGGGTATGTGGTGACCCGAATGGGTGTGGAAACCTCGAATGGGTAAAACGGGTCTTTGATGACCTAAGTTGTCTTGTTAGGGTTAAAATGCGATAACATTGTGATTATATGTGTATTAAGACAATATTTGACTAGTGATAGGGTTTTGGTGGTGTTGACCCAAATATTAGGGTTAAGGGTGCAATTGGGTCGGAATTGCACCAAGGGTCAAAGTGACACTAGAATGGTAAGTGAGTTGGTTGACCAACTTGATCTTGTGATTGATTATGTGAATAATATAATAGGTATGTTACATTGAAGTTTGCTAGCTCGATTATCCTTCACCAAAGACTTTGAGGTGAGTGAAATAATTATATGCGTAGAAATATAATGTATTTATTTGTTGTAGCGTAAGATGTGAAGTGTCGATGTGCTAAGACACCACGTTCACGTGACGAGTGAAGTGTCGATGTGCTAAGACACCACTCAAAGTAATATGACGGGTGAAGTGTCGATGTGTTAAGACGCCACCCGGGGTGAAGTGTCGATGTGTTAAGACGCCACCCGGAGTGAAGTATCGATGTGCTAAGATGCCACTCCAAGTAAGATGAAGGGTGAAGTGCTGATGTGTTAAGGTGCCACTTGAGGTGAAGTATCAACGTGTTAAGATGCCACCTCAAGTAAAATGAAGAGTGAAGTGTCGAAGTGTTAAGACACCACTCGGGGTGAAGTGTCGACGTGTTAAGACGCCACCCAGGGTGAAGTATCGACGTGTTAAGATGCCACCCGTGGGGTTAGTGTACGTTGTTTTAAGTGCACTAATGGTTGTTATGAACTCCGACGGTCTTTAAATACCATTCCCTCGTTCGATTGGTTAACCATGGTTATTGTGTTGTAGTGTAGCATACTATATTATTCTGGTTATATATATATATATATATATATATATATATATATATATATATATATATATATATATATATATATATATATGCCATTGTTGTTGCTAGCTTGCGGTATTGGAGGTTACTAGCTTGTATTTGATATTGTAAGCTAATTGTGTTGCTAGCATGTATGCGGTATGTGTGTAAGTGATTGCAAGTAGGTATATTATATATGTATGTGTATAATTATTGCATTCACTAAGCGTTTTGCTTACCCTCTCGTTGTTTATCTTTTTATAGGCTCCGGCGTTGACAAGGTTAAGGGCATTCGATTGGATTAGAGATCCCGCTTGTTGTTTAGGAGACGCTTTTGGGATTTGATAGCTTTTGGAGTTTGACCGAGACTTGGGTAGTTTAACCCCCAAACACCATGCTCATAGTGTCGTTTAGAAATTAAACTAATGTGGTCGAAACTCATAATTTGTATGAAACTCGTAAAACGGCCGATGTGGGCCCCGTTTTGTAAAACTCGTTTCGATGTTGGAAATCTATTAGTTTTACTTAAATTGATATGTTGTAAAAAGGTTTTCATTTAATAGTGCCGGGAAGTGGGATTTCCGCTCACGTAAGTGAGCGCGGGGATCAGTCCCTGACAGAGCAACGGGACGCCGTCCAAAAAGGCTGGACGCCGTCCAGGCCTTCAGTACTGGACGCTGTCCAAGAATCTGGACGCCGTCCAGATGTACAGGTCCAGAATTTTTTTTATGGCGTATTTTTGGTATAATGAAGTCGGGTCGTTACAAGTGGTATCAGAGCATGGTCTAACGGATTTAGGCGACTTAAGATAGGTGCCTAGACTTAGATTTATTTGTGTATGCACTTTATGCGGGACTTGTAGGAGACGGGTCAGATCGGGAATTGTTAGTGCTTAGGTTTATGTGATCTAACCTTGCGCTAATTGTTGTGTTGTGTTAGCAATCATCAAGCGAGATAGACGTTGTACTAGCAAGTTAATGCGACGTGCTCGCGTAACAATGATTAGCTACCATTGTTACGGGTTCCAATCGTGTCAAACAAGCGATGTACGACGATTGTTGAGCAAGATGGGATAGTGTGGTGTATATGTATATACATATGTGTTAAGTCCTTTCTTTTCGTTGTTTAATATTTTCCGTTTTATAGAATGAAGATGAGAAATGGACACGACACCAATGACGGAAGTACGAGTGAGGACGTTGAGTTCACGGCCAAAGTTGAGGCCATCTTTAAACATCAAAAGGCGGAGTTCCTCGAGGATGTTAAGAAAATGTTTCTTGATACGATTGACGAGCAACTAGTCAATGTAGTAAAGGAGCAAGTTAAGGCCGTTCTTCACGAAGATAATGTGAGAAGACGGGACTTTTCTATAAGAACTTCAAGGATTCTCAACCTCCCACCTTTGAAGGTGAACGAGACCCTCTAAAGAGTGCCCGTTGGATCTCCGATATGGAGGGGGCCTTCCATACTTGTGAATGTCCTCCCGATAAGAAGACAAAGTACGGGTGTGGTATGTTTAGGGGCGATGCTAAGTTGTGGTGGGACGCAAAGCTCCAAGTTTATGGTGAAGAGTAATGCATGGAATTCACGTGGGATGAATTCAAGTCCGAATTTTTCAAAGAATACCGAACTTCGGCCGATCTTACTAGGCTTAAGGACGAATTACGTTCCTTGAGGCAAGGGTCGATGGATTTGAACACTCTCAAATCCGTGTTTTTGTCCAAGACCCAATTTTTCCCGGAGTACGTCGGCAATGATAAAATGTTGAAGGAAGACTTCTATCTAACTTTAAATGACAACTATCAAGAGAAGATTAGCGTAACGGTGGTAAAGACTTTTGATGAGTTCTTTGATATGGCCAAAGGCTTTGAGGCGCTCGTGTTAAGGAAGAGTGGCTTTACTTTTGGCAAGAGAAAGAATGAAGGTTCGAGCCATTCGAACTTTTCAAACAAAAAGAACAAGAAGGGTTCCGGTAATGTTAGTAGTGAGAAGAAGGGTGCTTCCGGGGATTTTTCATATTCGTGCTACAATTGTGGACAAAAGGGTCACATGGCTCGTGAATGTCCGAGTCTATCCTCCGCAAACAAAATCAGTTGTTTTAATTGTGGTAAAGAAAGGCACAAGAGGTCGGAATGTCCCGATTTGTGCAACGATAATGTTAAGCGGCTAGAGAAGGCGGCGGGTACGGCTAGGGGTCATAATTATTTTATGACCAATGAGGAAGCCAAGCAATCTAACGAAGTTGTCTCAGGTACTTTCATGGTTAATTCTAATCTGGCAAGGATACTCTTTGATAGTGGTGCAAACTTGTCGTTTGTGTCACCAAAATTTGTGCCTAAACTTGATAGACTGTTAGCTAAGTTAAGTCGTCCGATAGAAGTTGAAATAGGGGATGGCAAGACGGTGCTAGTGGTTGATGTGTGTAAAAATTGTAATGTTGTGTTTGGTGCCGAAAACTTTAAAATTGATCGCATCCCGATGACTTTGGGTGATTTTGATATCGTGGTTGGTATGGATTGGCTCGATCATAATAGACCCGATATTGCATGCCATGAAAAATCTATTCGAGTGAAGACCCCTAGTGGGGGAGAGTTAATTATTCACGGTGATAAACGAAGAAGACTTGTGCCGATATGCACTTTTGCACGAGCACGTTGTTTTCTTGTAAGTGGTGGCATGGCTTTTCTTGCCCATGTTGTTAATACTCGTGATGAGCCACCACCCATTCGTCAAAATTCCGGTATTGAATGAATTTGAAGACGTTTTTTCGGATGAGTTACCGGGTGTTTTGGCGGGAAGACAAGTAGAATTTCGCATTGAGTTGGTTCCGGGGGCTACTCCCATTGCTAAAACTCCTTATCGTTTAGCGCCAACGAAAATGCAAGAGTTGTTTAATCAAACCCAAGAGTTGCTTGAGAAGGGTTTCATTCGACCGAGTGCTTCGCCATGGGGCGCTCCGGTTTTATTCGTAAAGAAGAAGGATGGTAGTATGCGGATGTGCATCGATTATCGGGAGTTGAACAAAGTGACGATAAAGAATCGTTATCCATTGCCTCGGATTGATGATTTGTTTGACCAACTCCAAGGTGCAACGTATTTCTCTAAAATTGACCTACGGTCCAGCTATCACCAAATGCGGGTCCGCGAGGAAGATATTGAGAAAACGGCTTTTCGAACGCGTTATGGGCATTTTGAATTCGTGGTTATGCCTTTTGATCTTACGAATGCACTGGCGGCATTCATGGATCTTATGAACCGAGTGTGCCAACCTATGTTAGACAAGTCGGTAATTGTGTTCATTGACGACATACTTGTCTATTCGAAGAGTATGAAGGAACATGAACTTCATTTGCGGTGTGTGTTAAAGACGTTGCGAAAGGAGAAGTTGTATGCTAAATTCTCCAAATGTGAATTTTGGCTAAGGGAAGTTCAATTCCTTGGCCATATTGTGAACGAAAATGGTATTCAAGTAGATCCGGGGAAGATTGAGATGGTAAAGAGTTGGGGACGATCGACTACGCCTACGAAAATCCGAAGTTTTCTCAGATTGGTTGGCTATTATCGTCAGTTTATCCAAGACTTTTCTAAGATTGCTTCTCCATTGACGAAGTTAACAAGAAAGAACGCGAGATTTAATTGGGAGAACGAGCAAGAAATTGCTTTTCAATTGTTAAAAGAGAAGTTATGTCAAGCTCCGGTGTTAGTGTTGCCGGAAGGGGTAGAAGACATGACGGTTTATTGTGACGCGTCTTTAAATGGACTCGGGTGTGTTCTGATGCAAAGATGTAAAGTCATTGCGTATGCCTCCCGAAAATTAAAGGAACACGAAACGAGATATCCGACTCATGATCTTGAGTTGGTGGCGGTTGTTCATGCGTTGAAAATTTGGCGCCATTACTTGAATGGTGTCAAGTGTACGATTTATTCGGATCACAAGAGTTTGAAACACCTTTTTGATCAAAGCGATTTGAATTATCGTCAACGTAGATGGATGGATGTGGTGAAAGACTATGATTGTGAAATACTTTATCATCCGGGTAAGGCGAATGTGGTCGCGGATGCGTTAAGTTGAAAGAGTCAACATCCGGCGATACGAGTAGGATCGTTACGCATGATTATTACTAACGAATTTCTTGTAAAGCATGGCGAGACTCAAATCGAAGCTTTTGTTAACAATAAGCATGAGGAACGAATCATGGGACAAACGGAGTTTATTACCTTAGGTCCGCATGGTTTGTTATCTTTTCAAGGAAGAGTGTGGGTACCTAAAATGGGTGATCATCGACGAGTGCTGCTTGATGAAGCACATAAGTCCAAGTATTCCATTCACCCAGGCGCGACGAAAATGTATCTTGATTTGAAGAAAGAGTATTGGTGGCCGGGCATGAAACGTGATGTTGTAAAGTATGTTGAATAATGTGTCACGTGTTTGCAAGTTAAATCCGAACACCAAAAGCCGTATGGTAAGTTACAACCGTTGAAAATTCCGAAATGGAAATGGGAGCACATTACCATGGATTTCATCACAAAGTTACCAAAGACGGCGAGAACCCAATTTGATTCAATTTGGGTGATAGTTGATCGATTAACGAAAAGTGCTTTGTTTCTTCCCATTAGGGAAGCGATATCGTCGGAAAATTTGGCTAAGTTGTTTGTCAAGGAGGTGATAGCAAGACACGAGGTTCCTATATCTATTATTTCGGATCGAGATACTCGTTTCACATCTCAGTTTTGGGAAAAGTTTCATGAAGATATGGGCACACAATTGAAATTGAGCATGGCGTATCATCCTCAAACGGACGGTCAAACCGAACGTACGAATCAAACTTTGGAGGATATGTTACGGGCGTGCATTATTGATTTCAGTGGTAGTTGGGATGAGCACTTGCCTTTGGTGGAATTCTCGTACAATAATAGTTACCATACTAGTATCGGGATGCCACCTTACGAGATGCTTTATGGGCGGAGGTGCCGAACTCCGATTTGTTGGGGTGAAGTTGGTCAAAGAGAAATTAGGAGTACCGATTTGGTTTTAGAGACGAATAGCAAGATTAATATGATTCGGGCTCATTTGAAAAAGGCTCAAGATAGACAAAAGTCGTATGGCGACAAACGTAGGTGAATGATCGAATTCCAAGAAGGTGACATGCTGATGCTTAAGGTTTCGCCATAGAAAGGTATTATTCGGTTTCGAAAACGGGGAAAATTAGCTCCTCGGTTTATTGGACCATTTAAAGTTTTAACTCGTGTTGGCGAAGTTGCATATCGTTTGGAATTACTCGAAGAGCTTGCGGGGATCCATAATACATTTCATGTTTCCCATCTCCGTAAGTGTCTTGCGGATGATTCTTCGTGGGTGTCATTAGACGAAATTGAGCTAAATAACAAGTTAGAGTATATTGAGGAGCCGGTTGCTATACTTGACGAAAAAGTGAAAAGATTGAGAAATAAAGAGGTGAGAACTTTTAAAGTTCAATGGCGTCGTAGTATAGGTTCCGAGTTTACTTGGGAGCCTGAATTGTTTGTTCTTGTGTATCTTCCTGCTTGTCATGCGGCTTGGATTGCGAGGTCGCAATCCGGTTCAAGTGGGGGAGAGTTGTAAGATCCTGTTTTTGCAGTGGCTTTGGACGCCATCCAAAAGTGTGGGACACCGTCCCATTGTGAAGGGCTGGAAGCCGTCCAGTATTCTGGACGCCGTCTTTTGTGTTTTTGATATTTAAAAGGGGTGACTTGGTAATTTCACATTGTGGACGACTTTAAGGCCCTAGATCAGTTTTTGGAGCCTCATTTACTCCATTTACAACCACCAAACCTCTTCCACTTAAATTCTAGAGAGAGAGTGATTCAAGTGTGAGAAAGCTCAAATTGACGTAGAAGAAGCTTGTTTCGGGTTAGAGCTCGAGCATTAAAGTTGTTCATCTCCTCACTAGCTACATTTTGATTGTAGTGGTAAGTCTTAACCTTGATTTCCTTACTATTAATTATTTAAGGGTTAGGGTTTGGGTTAGTGATGTGTATAAAACCCATTTGTTAGTGATTTGGGGATTTTTGGGTAAGTTTGGGTCATGAAGACTCAAAGGATGACTAACCTAGGGTTTTGAAATGCTAAATGTGTTTATAAGTCTTAAATTGGTTAGTTAACTACTAGCACGCCTAAATGTTATTTAAGTGGGTGTTATTTGGGTATGTGGTGACCCGAATGGGTGTGGAAACCTCGAATGGGTAAAACGGGTCTTTGATGACCTAAGTTGTCTTGTTAGGGTTAAAATGCGATAACATTGTGATTATATGTGTATTAAGACCATATTTGACTAGTGATAGGGTTTTGGTGGTGTTGACCCAAATATTAGGGTTAAGGGTGCAATTGGGTCGGAATTGCACCAAGGGTCAAAGTGACACTAGAATGGTGAGTGAGTTGGTTGACCAACTTGATCTTGTGATTGATTATGTGCATAATGTAATAGGTACGTTACATTTACGTTTGCAAGCTCAGTTATCCTTCACAAAAGACTTTGAGGTGAGTGGAATAATTATATGCGTAGGTATATAATGTATTTATTTGTTGTAGCGTGAGATGTGAAGTGTCGATGTGCTAAGACACCATGTTCACGTGATGAGTGAAGTGTCGATATGCTAAGACACCACTCAAAGTAATATGACGGGTGAAGTGTCGATGTGTTAAGACGCCACCCGGGGTGAAGTGTCGATGTGTTAAAACGCCACCCGGAGTGAAGTATCGATGTGCTAAGATGACACTCCAAGTAAAATGAAGGGTGAAGTGCCGATGTGTTAAGGCGGCACTCGAGGTGAAGTATCGACGTGTTAAGATGCCACCTCAAGTAAAATGAAGAGTGAAGTGTCGAAGTGTTAAGACACCACTCGGGGTGAAGTTTCGACGTGTTAAGACGCCACCCAGGGTGAAGTATCGACGTGTTAAGATGCCACCCGTGGGGTTAGTGTACGACGTGTTAAGTGCACTAATGGTTGTTATGAACTCCGACGGTCTTTAAATACCGTTCCCTCGTTCGATTGGTTAACCATGGTTATTGTGTTGTAGTGTAGCATACTATATTATTCGGGTTATATATATATATATATATATATATATATATATATATATATATATATATATATATATATATATATATATATATATATATATATATATATATATATATATATATATATATATATATATATATATATATATATATATATATATATATATATATATGCCATTGTTGTTGCTAGCTTGCGGTATTGGAGGTTACTAGCTTGTATTTGATATTATGAGCTAATTGTGTTGCTAGCATGTATGCGGTATGTGTGTAAGTGATTGCAAGTTGATATATTATATATGTATGTGTATAATTATTGCATTCACTAAGCGTTTTGCTTACCCTCTCGTTGTTTATCTTTTTATAGGCTCCGGCGTTGACAAGGGTAAGGGCATTCGATTGGATTAGAGATCCCGCTTGTTGTTTAGGGGACGCTTTTGGGATTTGATAGCTTTTGGAGTTTGACCGAGACTTGGGTAGTTTAACCCCCAAACACCATGCTCATAGTGTCGTTTGGAAATTAAACTAATGTGGTCGAAACTCATGATTTGTACGAAACTCGTAAAACGGCCGATGTGGGCCCCGTTTTGTAAAACTCGTTTCGATGTTGGAAATCTATTAGTTTTACTTAAATTGATATGTTGTAAAAAGATTTTCATTTAATAGTGCCGGGAAGTGGGATTTCCGCTCACGTAAGTGAGCACGGGGATCAGTCCCTGACAGAGCAACGGGATGCCATCCAAAAAGGCTGGACACCGTCCAGGCCTTCAGTACTGGACGCCGTCCAAGAATCTGGATGCCGTCCAGATGTACAGGTCCAGAATTTTTTTTATGGCGTATTTTTGGTATAACGTAGTCGGGTCGTTACATTCTCTTTTAGAGAATTGTTCTTTATGTGCATATTGTGCCTACGTGTGATATAGGTGGTTGCTTGCTCGGATATGAGGATGGAGATCATGTTATACATGACTTGTGCTGGCGTTTCAAGGTGAGTGGAATAATTATACGTGTATGTATATGATGTATTTACTTGTGTGGCGTGAAATGTGGGTTAGTCGCGGTGTTAAGACACCACATTTTACCTGACGAGTGGGTTAGTCGCGGTGTTAAGACACCACTCCGGGGTTAGTGACATGTGGGTTAGTCGCGGTGTTAAGACACCACATTGTCGTGATGGGTGGGTTAGCCGCGGTGTTAAGACACCACCCGGGGATTAGTGATACGCGGTGTTAAGTACACTAATGGATGTTGTGAACTCCGATGGTCTTTCGCGAGCACCATTCCCTTGTACTATTGTTTAACCATGCTTGTGTGAGTTTTGTATTAGCATATTAAATTGTGAACTATATGCTATTGGCGATGCTAGCTTATTGTGAATTGTAGATATTTAGTTTTCCATTGTGATTGCATGGTTGTTGAATTGCTAGCTCGTATGCGGTATTTGTGTAAGTGTATGCAAGTAAGTAGATTATATATGTATATGTATAATTATTGCATTCACTAAGTTTTATGCTTACCCCTCTCGTTGTTTACCTTTTTACAGGTATTGCGATTTGAAGCTAGCTAATTGTTAGACTAGATGCGTAGGAGCGCTTGGGCTCGATGGGGTAGCTTTTGGATATTTGGACGCGGATTGGGGATTTTGTAGTCCCCAGGATTATGTTCTTGGTATCGGGTTGGGTTATTGAGTATTAACCCGCAATTCGTGTGATTGGGTCATTATTGCAAATTCTTTTGTAGAATGTCATTGTGTACCAAGGGTCATTATAAATTGTTAAACGTATCGTTACGATGTTACATTTTTGTTAAAACCAAGTTGAAAATGTTATGTATTATAAACGCGTTAATGAGACCTAACTTATATAAAAAAATTGTGCTTCGTTTTTGGTAAACGAATTTGGGTCGTTTCATTGTTGTTCATTATGTATAAATTTCATTTCCACAAACGCAATTCTTGCGTACATATCTTTTTCAAATGTAAATGTAAGATGAACAAGGAAATCATTATTTGAAAGGAAGATACACCGTACAATAATTCGGTTTGGTCCAAATATTGGTCTTTTCGGGTTTAGCCCGGACTGGACCGAAACGCGAAATAATAAAAATATATGGACCAAGGACCGGACCAAATATTCTCGGGTATTTCGGTTTCAGTTCGGTTCCTCCTCGGTCCTCAGTTTTTTTTCGGTTTTACCCGAACCGTGCACACCCCTAGTAAAAACGCGAAGATGGGGTCAATTAGGATCATTTGGGGTCAACTGGGGTCAGATGGGTGAATTGGGGTCAATATGGGGTCAATTGAGGTAAACTGAGTGAATTTTGATCAATATGGGTACAAATGGGTCAAATGTAGTCAATTGTGGTCAAAATGGAGTTAATTATGGTCAAATGGGTCAGTTCAAATGGAGTTGTATGATTGTATGATAATAATATTAATATTGTATAACTATGTAGGACAAATGACGAATATGAAACGCCAAATGATGGATACAAATGAGGATGATAATATCGAGGGTGTTCAGAGAACGATGTGGCCAAAGTCGTGGGTTGGGGATAAAATTATATATCACGGCTGTAGTGACCCGAACTTTTCCATGTTTATATATATTAATTGAGATTGATATTTACATGATTAAATGTTTCCAACATGTTAAGCAATCAAACTTGTTAAGACTTGATTAATTGAAATATGTTTCATATAGACAATGGACCACCCAAGTTGACCGGTGATTCACGAACGTTAAAACTTGTAAAAACTATATGATGACATATATATGGATATATATATAGTTAACATGATACTATGATAAGTAAACATATCATTAAGTATATTAACAATGAACTACATATGTAAAAACAAGACTACTAACTTAATGATTTTTAAACGAGACATATATGTAACGATTATCGTTGTAAAGACATTTAATGTATATATATCATATTAAGAGATATTCATACATGATAATATCATGATAATATAATAATTTAAAATCTCATTTGATATTATAAACATTGGGTTAACAACATTTAACAAGATCATTAACCTAAAAGTTTCAAAACAACACTTACATGTAACGACTAACGATGACTTAACGATTCAGTTAACATGTATATACATGTAGTGTTTTAATATGTATTTATACACTTTTGAAAGACTTCAATACACTTATCAAAATACTTCTACTTAACAAAAATGCTTACAATTACATCCTCGTTCAGTTTCATCAATAATTCTACTCGTATGCACCCGTATTCGTACTCGTACAATACACAGCTTTTAGATGTATGTACTATTGGTATATACACTCCAATGATCAGCTCTTAGCAGCCCATGTGAGTCACCTAACACATGTGGGAACCATCATTTGGCAACTAGCATGAAATATCTCATAAAATTACAAAAATATGAGTAATCATTCATGACTTATTTACATGAAAACAAAATTACATATCCTTTATATCTAATCCATACACCAACGACCAAAAACACCTACAAACACTTTCATTCTTCAATTTTCTTCATCTAATTGATCTCTCTCAAGTTCTAACTTCAAGTTCTAAGTGTTCTTCATAAATTCTACAAGTTCTAGTTACATAAAATCAAGAATACTCTCAAGTTTGCTAGCTCACTTCCAATTTTGTAAGGTGATCATCCAACCTCAAGAAATCTTTGTTTCTTACAGTAGGTTATCATTCTAATACAAGGTAATAATCATATTCAAACTTTGGTTCAATTTCTATAACTATAACAATCTTATTTCAAGTGATGATCTTACTTGAACTTGTTTTCGTGTCATGATTCTGCTTCAAGAACTTCGAGCCATCCAAGGATCCGTTGAAGCTAGATCCATTTTTCTCTTTTCCAGTAGGTTTATCCAAGGAACTTAATATAGTAATGATGTTCATAACATCATTCGATTCATACATAAAAAGCTATCATATTCGAAGTGGTAAACTAGTAATCACTAGAACATAGTTTAGTTAATTCTAAACTTGTTCGCAAATAAAGTTAATCCTTCTAACTACACTTTTAAAATCAACTATACACATGATCTATATCTATATTATATTCTAACTTAATGATTTAAAACCCGGAAACACGATAAACACCATAAAACCGGATTTACGCCGTCTTAGTTACAACCGGGGGCTGTTTTGGTTTGGATAATTAAAAACTATGAAAAACTTTGATTTAAAAGCTATACTTCTGGGAAAATGATTTTTCTTATGAACATGAAACCATATCCAAAAATCATGGTTAAACTCAAAGTGAAAGTATGTTTTTCAAAACAGTCATCAAGATGTCGTTCTTTCGACTGAAATGACTACCTTTAAAAAAACGACTTGTAACTTATTTTTCCGACTATAAACCTATACTTTTTCTGTTTAGATTCATAAAATAGAGTTCAATATGAAACCATAGCAATTTGATTCACTCAAAACGGATTTAAAATGAAGAAGTTATGGGTAAAACAAGATTGGATAATTTTTCTCATTTTAGCTACGTGAAAATTGGTAACAAATCTATTCCAACCATAACTTAATCAACTTGTATTGTATATTATGTAATCTTGGGATACCATAGACACGTATACAATGTTTCGACCTATCATGTCGACACATCTATATATATTTCGGAACAACCATAGACACTCTATATGTGAATGTTGGAGTTAGCTATACAGGGTTGAGGTTGATTCCAAAATATATATAGTTTGAGTTGTGATCAATACTGAGATATGTATACACTGGGTCGTGGATTGATTCAAGATAATATATATCGATTTATTTCTGTACATCTAACTGTGGACAACTAGTTGTAGGTTACTAACGAGGACAACTGACTTAATAAACTTAAAACATCAAAATGTATTAAAAGTGTTGTAAATATATTTTGAACATACTTTGATATATATGTACATATTTGTTATAGGTTCGTGAATCAACCAGTGGCCAAGTCTTACTTCCCGACGAAGTAAAAATCTGTGAAAGTGAGTTATAGTCCCACTTTTAAATCTAATATTTTTGGGATGAGAATACATGCAGGTTTTATAAATGATTTACGAAATAGACACAAGTACGTGAAACTACATTCTATGGTTGAATTATCGAAATCGAATATGCCCATTTTTATTAAGTCTAGTAATCTAAGAATTAGGGAACAGACACCCTAATTGACGCGAATCCTAAAGATAGATCTATTGGGCCTAACAAACCCCATCCAAAGTACCGGATGCTTTAGTACTTCGAAATTTATATCATATCCGAAGGGTGTCCCGGAATGATGGGGATATTCTTAAATATGCATCTTGTTAATGTCGGTTACCAGGTGTTCACCATATGAATGATTTTTATCTCTATGTATGGGATGTGTATTGAAATATGAAATCTTGTGGTCTATTATTATGATTTGATATATATAGGTTAAACCTATAACTCACCAACATTTTTGTTGACGTTTTAAGCATGTTTATTCTCAGGTGATTATTAAGAGCTTCCGCTGTCGCATACTTAAATAAGGACGAGATTTGGAGTCCATGCTTGTATGATATTGTGTAAAAACTGCATTCAAGAAACTTATTTTGTTGTAACATATTTGTATTGTAAACCATTATGTAATGGTCGTGTGTAAACAGGATATTTTAGATTATCATTATTTGATAATCTACGTAAAGCTTTTTAAACCTTTATTGATGAAATAAAGGTTATGGTTTGTTTTAAAATGAATGCAGTCTTTGAAAAACGTCTCATATAGAGGTCAAAACCTCGCAACGAAATCAATTAATATGGAACGTTTTTAATCAATAAGAACGGGACATTTCAGTTGGCATCAGAGCTGGTATAACGCCGTCCATGTGTGGCGGGTTAGTCGTAAAGGAGGTTCTCACAGTGTTACCTGTGACGAAGCATTGGCTCTTACTCCTTGCGATCCCTTACGAGGGTTGGCAATTGCCGAGAGGCAGGCCCTAAAATCAGTATCTGAGGTACACTCAGTGGTCACCAGGCGGTTAGCTGGGAAGGCACCGGGTGGGACGTGTGGTGTCCCCAACTGAATTTCAGTTGGTATCAGAGCGTTGGTCTTAGAGAACCAGAAAATTTACATTAGTGTGTCTTATCGAGTTTGTTAGGATGCATTAGTGAGTCTGGACTTCGACCGTATTTTCTTTAAAAATGATTGCTTAACATTTTTGTTGGAAACTATATATTATTAACATGTATATATTATGTGATATATTAATCTCTTAACATGTTTGATATTGTGTGATAGATGTCTACCTCTAGCACAAATCTCATTGACCCACCTAATAATAACGAAGAGTCGAATATATATTGGACTGATTCACAAGTTCCCGAAGAGGAACCGGAAGAAGAATCAGAACCGGAAGAAGAATCAGAACCGGAAGAGGAGGAACCGGAGGAGGAAATAGAACCGGTGGGGGAAATAATAAAACGGTTAAGTAAAAGAAAATCCTCAACCAATCGACCAAGGTTAATTATGGTCAATGGTGTTTTCGCCAAGGAAGCAAAATATTGGGAGGATTACCAATTCTCCGATGAATCGGATTCCGACGAGAATTTCGATGATGTTATAGAAATTACCCCAACTGAATTTAAAAAGGCAAAAGAAAATAATAAGGGAAAGGGCATAAAAATAGAGAAATCTAATTCCAACCCCGATGAACTTTATATATATCGTCAACCCCCGAAGTCCTTAAGTTGTAACAATAACCCGGGAACCTCTAAACCACCAGGTTTTTCTAAACCAATGTAGAAAACGACTGCTCGTATTAGGGGAACATCATATATCCCTAGAAACTTGGCAAAACGAACCAAAACCGAAGAAGAAGAAACAATCGAGTCGGAATAAGATAGTTGTATTCGTGTGGTGTAATATATGTAATATAGTGTGCTTATGCTTTATGATATATGTAAAAATTGCTTGTATTAATAAGTATTTTTTTATGAATCTAACTCTTGTCTATTTTACAGTATAAAAACACAAAATGGATAGACAACCCAATATTTTAAGAGACCTACCCGGAGACATGATTGATGAAATCTTGTCTAGAGTTGGTCAGAATTCTTCGGCACAACTATTTAAGGCGAGATCAGTTTGTAAGACATTCGAAGAACGTTCCAAGAATGCCTTGGTTTATAAAAGGCTTTCGTTCGAAAGATGGAGGATATCACATTGGGAAATCCATAAGTTACGATGTGTTTACTTTGACGCATATATTGCGGGGAACCCAAATGCTATTTTACGCAATGGGTTAAGAAATTATTTTGACTCAATATATCCGAATATTGGACTTCGTGATTTAGAAAAAGCGGCTAACATGCAACATAAAGAAGCATGTTATGCTTACGGATTAGTAATGTTCGCTTCTCACCAAAGTGAGAACAAGAACATCGGGCTACAACTATTAAACAAAACGTTCCCACAAGTGACGGAGTCGGTAATTGGGGTAAGAAATGAGGTTTTTAGATTGTTACGGGACTGTTGGACATTACGTAACCCTCGTCCCTTTGACGACATTACAACACGCTGTCTTATCAACGGCCATAACGGTTATGTTCCACAAGACCAAGGATGGGAAGTAATCCTAGTAAAACCAGAATGCATGACTTGTTTCTGGACGTATGAATTACGTGTCTTTATTGCCTTTGCTGAACGACTTGTGTACTAGCTAGAATTATCTTCACAACCATCTTGTATCAAATTTATTGTGTGCTATATTTCATGCTATATGTAAAATAAGCGGTATTGTAATTTGTAAAATATTGTGTAAAAGTTTGAACACGAAATATTATTATAATCAGTTTTTTATATAGAATTGTAGTAGTTGAATTGTATATTAGCTACTAAGTATGAACTTAACGGGTAGGTACTACCCGAATTTAAACTTATAAAACCCTAATATGAAGAAAAAGCTTTTATAAATGAGTTCATATTATGCTACGAAATACTATTAACTACTCTTAATATTCTGTATGATTAACTTGTTCCATTTGACTATTTTGAAGGAAATGGCACCGACTACTCGACACACCGTGAATATGAATGAAGAGGAATTCCGTACTTTTCTAGCTTCAAACATAGCCGCAGTACAGGCTGCGCTACATACCAACAATAACCTTGGATCTAGCAGTACAGGAAATCGTGTAGGATGCACCTACAAAGAATTCACTGCCTGCAAACCTTTGGAATTTGATGGAACCGAAGGACCGATCGGATTGAAACGGTGGACCGAGAAGGTCGAATCGGTGTTTGCCATAAGTAAGTGTACTGAAGAGGACAAAGTGAAGTACGCTACGCATACCTTCACAGGTTCTGCGTTAACATGGTGGAATACCTATCTAGAGCAAGTGGGACAAGACGATGCGTACGCACTACCGTGGTCAGCATTCAAGCACTTGATGAACGAGAAATACCGTCCCAGAACCGAGGTCAATAAGCTCAAGACAGAACTTAGAGTGTTACGAACCCAAGGATTTGATATAACCACGTACGAAAGACGATTCACAGAATTGTGCCTATTGTGTCCGGGAGCATTCGAAGATGAGGAAGAGAAGATCGACGCGTTTGTGAAAGGATTACCGGAAAGAATCCAAGAAGATATAAGTTCACCCGCCTCCATACAACAGGCATGTAGAATGGCTCACAAACTAGTGAACAAGATTGAAGAAAGAATTAAAGAACAGACTGCTGAAGAGGCCAATGTGACAAGTCAAAAGAAAGTGGAAGGAAAACGGTGATAAGAATCACCAATACAACAACAACAGCAATTACAACAATAATCGCAACAATTATCCCAACAATCGCAACATCAATCGCAACTACAACAAACGGCCCAACAACAACAACAACAACAACAGTAACTACAGCAATCATCCCAACAACAATAATAACCGCAACAACAACAACAATCAGAAGCAGCTATGCCAAAGGTGTGAAAAGTATCACTCGGGGTTCTGCACCAAATTTTGCAACAAGTGTAAAAGAAATGGTCATAGCGCGGCGAAGTGTGAGGTTTACGGACCAGGGGTTAATAGAACGAAAGGAACAAATGGTGTCGGAACGAGTAATGGCGGAGCAAGTAGTGTCGGAGCAAGTTATGCCAATGTAGTTTGTTATAAATGTGGAAAACCGGGCCACATTATTAGAAATTTCCCGAACCAGGAGAACACGAATGGACAAGGCCGCGGAAGAGTTTTCAATATTAATGCGGCAGAGGCACAGGAAGACCCGGAGCTTGTTACGGGTACGTTTCTTATTGACAATAAATCTGCTTACGTTTTATTTGATTCGGGTGCGGATAGAAGCTATATGAGTAGAGATTTTTATGCTAAATTAAGTTGTCCATTGACGCCTTTGGATAGTAAATTTTACTCGAATTAGCAAATGGTAAATTAATTTCAGCAGATAATATATGTCGGAATCGAGAAATTAAACTGGTTAGCGAAACATTTAAGATTGATTTGATACCAGTAGAGTTAGGGAGTTTTGATGTGATAATCGGTATGGACTGGTTGAAAGAAGTGAAA
Organism: Rutidosis leptorrhynchoides; assembly: GCF_046630445.1. NCBI lineage: Eukaryota > Viridiplantae > Streptophyta > Magnoliopsida > Asterales > Asteraceae > Rutidosis > Rutidosis leptorrhynchoides. The sequence continues at coordinate 126,677,329 of NC_092336.1, forward strand.
GCAGAGATCGTTTGTTACAAAAATGCAATTCGCATTATACGAGAAAAAGGAAAACCCTTAATGGTGTACGGAGAAAAGGGCAACACGAAGCTACATCTTATTAGTAATTTGAAGGCACAAAAACTAATAAGAAAAGGTTGCTATGCTGTTCTAGCACACATCGAGAAAGTACAAACTGAAGAAAAGAGCATCAATGATGTTCCCATTGCAAAAGAATTTCCCGATGTATTTCCGAAAGAATTACCGGGATTACCCCCACATCGATCCGTTGAATTTCAAATAGATCTTGTACCAGGAGCTGCACCAATAGCTCGTGCTCCTTACAGACTCGCACCCAGCGAGATGAAAGAACTGCAAAGCCAATTACAAGAACTTTTAGAGCGTGGTTTCATTCGACCAAGCACATCACCGTGGGGAGCTCCTGTTTTGTTTGTCAAGAAGAAAGATGGTACATTCAGGTTGTGTATCTACTACCGAGAGTTGAACAAACTTACCATCAAGAACCGCTACCCACTACCGAGAATCGACGACTTATTTGATCAACTACAAGGCTCGTCTATTTATTCAAAGATTGACTTACGTTCCAGGTATCATCAAATGCGAGTGAAAGAAGATGATATTCCAAAGACTGCTTTCAGAACACGTTACGGTCATTACGAGTTTATGGTCATGCCGTTTGGTTTAACTAATGCACCAGCTGTGTTCATGGACCTTATGAACCGAGTGTGTGGACCATACCTTGACAAGTTTGTTATTGTTTTCATTGATGACATACTTATTTACTCAAAGAATGACCAAGAACACGGTGAACATTTGAGAAAGGTGTTAGAAGTATTGAGGAAGGAAGAACTGTACGCTAAGTTTTTAAAGTGTGCATTTTGGTTGGAAGAAGTTCAATTCCTCGGTTACATAGTGAACAAAGAAGGTATCCAGGTGGACCCGGCAAAGATCGAAACCGTTGAAAAGTGGGAAACCCCAAAAACTCCGAAGCATATACGTCAATTTTTAGGATTGGCTGGTTACTACAGAAGGTTTATCCAAGACTTTTCCAGAATAGCAAAACCCTTGACTGCATTAACGCATAAAGGGAAGAAATTTGAATGGAATGATGAACAAGAGAAAGCGTTTCAGTTATTGAATAAAAAGCTAACTACGGCACCTATATTGTCATTGCCTGAAGGGAATGATGATTTTGTGATTTATTGTGACGCATCAAAGCAAGGTCTCGGTTGTGTATTAATGCAACGGACAAAGGTGATTGCTTATGCGTCTAGACAATTGAAGATTCACGAGCAAAATTACACGACGCATGATTTGGAATTAGGCGCAGTTGTTTTTGCATTAAAGACTTGGAGGCACTACTTATATGGGGTCAAAAGTATTATATATACCGACCACAAAAGTCTTCAATACATATTTAATCAGAAACAACTGAATATGAGGCAGCGTAGGTGGATTGAATTGTTGAATGATTACGACTTTGAGATTCGTTACCACCCGGGGAAGGCAAATGTGGTAGCCGACGCCTTGAGCAGAAAGGACAGAGAACCCATTCGAGTAAAATCTATGAATATAATGATTCACACTAACCTTACTACTCAAATAAAGGAGGCGCAACAAGGAGTTTTAAAAGAGGGAAATTTAAAGGATGAAATACCCAAAGGATCGGAGAAGCATCTTAATATTTGGGAAGACGGAACCCGGTATAGGGCTGAAAGAATTTGGGTACCAAAATTTGGAGATATGAGAGAAATGGTACTTAGAGAAGCTCATAAAACCAAATACTCAATACATCCTGTAACGGGGAAGATGTACAAGGATCTCAAGAAACATTTTTGGTGGCCGGGTATGAAAGCCGATGTTGCTAAATACGTAGGAGAATGTTTGACGTGTTCTAAGGTCAAAGCTGAGCATCAGAAACCATCAGGTCTACTTCAACAGCCCGAAATCCCGGAATGGAAATGGGAAAACATTACCATGGATTTCATCACTAAATTGCCAAGGACTGCAAGTGGTTTTGATACTATTTGGGTAATAGTTGATCGTCTCACCAAATCAGCACACTTCCTGCCAATAAGAGAAGATGACAAGATAGAGAAGTTAGCACGACTGTATTTGAAGGAAGTCGTCTCCAGACATGGAATACCAATCTCTATTATCTCTGATAAGGATGGCAGATTTATTTCAAGATTCTGGCAGACATTACAGCAAGCATTAGGAACTCGTCTAGACATGAGTACTTCCTATCATCCAAAAACTGATGGGCAGAGCGAAAGGACGATACAAACGCTTGAAGACATGCTACGAGCATGTGTTATTGATATCGGAAACAGTTGGGATCGACATCTACCGTTAGCAGAATTTTCCTACAACAACAGCTACCATTCAAGCATTGAGATGGCGCCGTTTGAAGCACTTTATGGTATAAAGTGCAGGTCTCCGATTTGTTGGAGTGAAGTGGGGGATAGACAGATTACGGGTCCGGAGATTATACAAGAAACTACCGAGAAGATCATCCAAATTCAACAACGGTTGAAAACCGCCCAAAGTCGACAAAAGAGCTACGCTGACATTAAATGAAAAGATATAGAATTTGAAATTGGAGAGATGGTCATGCTTAAAGTTTCACCTTGGAAAGGCGTTGTTCGATTTGGTAAACGAGGGAAATTAAATCCAAGGTATATTGGACCATTCAAGATTATTGATCGTGTCGGACCAGTAGCTTACCGACTTGAGTTACCTCAACAACTCGCGGCTGTACATAACACTTTCCACGTCTCGAATTTGAAGAAATGTTTTGCTAAAGAAGATCTCACTATTCCGTTAGATGAAATCCAAATCAACGAAAAACTTCAATTCATCGAAGAACCCGTCGAAATAATGGATCGTGAGGTTAAAAGACTTAAGCAAAACAAGATACCAATTGTTAAGGTTCGATGGAATGCTCGTAGAGGACCCGAGTTCATCTGGGAGCGTGAAGATCAGATGAAGAAGAAATACCCGCATCTATTTCCAGAAGATTCGTCAACACCTTCAACAGCTTAAAATTTCGGGACGAAATTTATTTAACGGTTAGGTACTGTAGTGACCTGAACTTTTCCATGTTTATATATATTAATTGAGATTGATATTTACATGATTAAATGTTACCAACATGTTAAGCAATCAAACTTGTTAAGACTTGATTAATTGAAATATGTTTCATATAGACAATGGACCACCCAAGTTGACCGGTGATTCACGAACGTTAAAACTTGTAAAAACTATATGATGACATATATATGGATATATATATAGTTAACATGATACTATGATAAGTAAACATATCATTAAGTATATTAACAATGAACTACATATGTAAAAACAAGACTACTAACTTAATGATTTTTAAACGAGACATATATGTAACGATTATCGTTGTAAAGACATTTAATGTATATATATCATATTAAGAGATATTCATACATGATAATATCATGATAATATAATAATTTAAAATCTCATTTGATATTATAAACATTGGGTTAACAACATTTAACAAGATCGTTAACCTAAAGGTTTCAAAACAACACTTACATGTAACGACTAACGATGACTTAACGACTCAGTTAAAATGTATATACATGTAGTGTTTTAATATGTATTTATACACTTTTGAAAGACTTCAATACACTTATCAAAATACTTCTACTTAACAAAAATGCTTACAATTACATCCTCGTTCAGTTCCATCAACAATTCTACTCGTATGCACCCGTATTCGTACTCGTACAATACACAGCTTTTAGATGTATGTACTATTTGTATATACACTCCAATGATCAGCTCTTAGTAGCCCATGTGAGTCACCTAACACATGTGGGAACCATCATTTGGCAACTAGCATGAAATATCTCATAAAATTACAAAAATATGAGTAATCATTCATGACTTATTTACATGAAAACAAAATTACATATCCTTTATATCTAATCCATACACCAATGACCAAAAACACCTAAAAACACTTTCATTCTTCAATTTTATTCATCTAATTGATCTCTCTCAAGTTCTATCTTCAAGTTCTAAGTGTTCTTCATATATTCTACAAGTTCTAGTTACATAAAATCAAGAATACTTTCAAGTTTGCTAGCTCACTTCCAATCTTGTAAGGTGATCATCCAACCTCAAGAAATCTTTGTTTCTTACAGTAGGTTATCATTCTAATACAAGGTAATAATCATATTCAAACTTTGGTTCAATTTCTATAACTATAACAATCTTATTTCAAGTGATGATCTTACTTGAACTTGTTTTCGTGTCATGATTCTGCTTCAAGAACTTCGAGCCATCCAAGGATCCGTTGAAGCTAGATCCATTTTTCTCTTTTCCAGTAGGTTTATCCAAGGAACTTAAGGTAGTAATGATGTTCATAACATCATTCGATTCATACATATAAAGCTATCTTATTCGAAGGTTTAAACTTGTAATCACTAGAACATAGTTTAGTTAATTCTAAACTTGTTCGCAAACAAAAGTTAATCCTTCTAACTTGACTTTTAAAATCAACTAAACACATGTTCTATATCTATATGATATGCTAACTTAATGATTTAAAACCTGGAAACACGAAAAACACCGTAAAACCGGATTTACGCCGTCGTAGTAACACCGCGGGCTGTTTTGGGTTAGTTAATTAAAAACTATGATAAACTTTGATTTAAAAGTTGTTATTCTGAGAAAATGATTTTTATTATGAACATGAAACTATATCCAAAAATTATGGTTAAACTCAAAGTGAAAGTATGTTTTCTAAAATGGTCATCTAGACGTCGTTCTTTCGACTGAAATGACTACCTTTACAAAAACGACTTTTAACTTATTTTTCCGACTATAAACCTATACTTTTTCTGTTTAGATTCATAAAATAGAGTTCAATATGAAACCATAGCAATTTGATTCACTCAAAACGAATTTAAAATGAAGAAGTTATGGGTAAAACAAGATTGGATAATTTTTCTCATTTTAGCTACGTGAAAATTGGTAACAAATCTATTCCAACCATAACTTAATCAACTTGTATTGTATATTATGTAATCTTGAGATACCATAGACACGTATACAATGTTTCGACCTATCATGTCGACACATCTATATATATTTCGGAACAACCATAGACACTCTATATGTGAATGTTGGAGTTAGCTATACAGGGTTGAGGTTGATTCCAAAATATATATAGTTTGAGTTGTGATCAATACTGAGATACGTATACACTGGGTCATGGATTGATTCAAGATAATATTTATCGATTTATTTCTGTACATCTAACTGTGGACAACTAGTTGTAGGTTACTAACGAGGACAGCTGACTTAATAAACTTAAAACATCAAAATATATTAAAAGTGTTGTAAATATATTTTGAACACACTTTAATATATATGTATATATTGTTATAGGTTCGTGAATCAACAGTGGCCAAGTCTTACTTCTCGACGAAGTAAAAATCTGTGAAAGTGAGTTATAGTCCCACTTTTAAATCTAATATTTTTGGGATGAGAATACATGCAGGTTTTATAAATGATTTACAAAATAGACACAAGTACGTGAAACTACATTCTATGGTTGAATTATCGAAATCGAATATGCCCTTTTTATTAAGTCTGGTAATCTAAGAATTAGGGAACAGACACCCTAATTGACGCGAATCCTAAAGATAGATCTATTGGGCCTAACAAACCCCATCCAAAGTACCGGATGCTTTAGTACTTCGAAATTTATATCATATCCGAAGGGTGTCCCAGAATGATGGGGATATTCTTATATATGCATCTTGTTAATATCGGTTACCAGGTGTTCACCATATGAATGATTTTTATCTCTATGTATGGGATGTGTATTGAAATATGAAATCTTGTGGTCTATTATTATGATTTGATATATATAGGTTAAACCTATAACTCACCAACATTTTTGTTGACGTTTTAAGCATGTTTATTCTCAGGTGATTATTAAGAGCTTCCGCTATCGCATACTTAAATAAGGACGAGATTTGGAGTCCATGCTTGTATGATATTGTGTAAAAACTGCATTCAAGAAACTTATTTTGTTGTAACATATTTGTATTGTAAACCATTATGTAATGGTCGTGTGTAAACAGGATATTTTAGATTATCATTATTTGATAATCTACGTAAAGCTTTTTAAACCTTTATTGATGAAATAAAGGTTATGGTTTGTTTTAAAATGAATGCAGTCTTTGAAAAACGTCTCATATAGAGGTCAAAACCTCGCAACGAAATCAATTAATATGGAACGTTTTTAATCAATAAGAACGGGACATTTCAACGGCTTCTACATCATCATCAATGGATCGAAGTAGAAGATGACAAGCTAATGTTGCACAGGCAGACCTAACTCAGTCACAAACTCTTAACATATTATCCTAGGTTTTTGCCGCCAATCTGGGACTTAATATATCCAGGACTTAATGTAATGACCCGGAATTTTCTGACCAAATTATACTTATGAGATTAATATTTACATAAATTAAACCATACCAACATGATAAGCAATCCAAATTGTTGAGACTTGTGTTTTTGAAAAGAGTTTTACACAACGTTTGACCGTCCAATATGACCGATGATATCAAGAACTATATAACATACGATAATTATACGTTTGTGTATATATATGTATTTATATATATTTAACATGATCTAATGATGGTTTAACATCTCATTGTGTACTAATGACAATGAGTTATAAGTATATTTTGAAACTACTAACTTAAGTTTTCAAAACGATAACTATACGTAACATTCTTTGATATATATACTTATAATTTATAATGCTTATACATGTATCGTATATATAATGTATTTAATAACTTTTTAAGGACTTAAATACATAAAACAATATAAGTATATTCACAAAAGATAGCTATATTTAAATTCTCGTTCTGTTTCCTCAAGATTTCTATACGTATATCTAGGGTATATGTACCCGTATCATACCCAGCTTCTATACGTATTTACTATTGGTATATACACATCAAATCAACATCCTAATCAACATTATTACTGCCCTAGATATGAGGTAACTAGAATTTGTCAAGTAGTATGAATTATTAGTAAGAAAACAAAATTAGGAATCCTCTTCTTTCTTTATAAACTAAAAACGTTTTTATAAATGAACACCATTTCTTCACTCCATTTTCTCATACCTACACCCTCATTTCTCTCTCAAAATACTCCTAACTTCATACTTGATCATCTCCAAGCATTTTCCTTATCATTTAGCTTTAACTACAAGCCTTAAACACCATAAGAAAACTCTTTCAATAACATATCAAAATAACCACCCATTTGAAGAAGTTTACTTCCAACCTTTTGATCTAACTCCACCACTCTTTGATTCCAAGATTATTTCTTATCTTTTGCAGTAAATTTGTCCAAGTAACTTGAGGTAGTAACCTTGTTCATAATCTTATTCAATTCATATTTATATAGCTATCTTATTTTGTGGTATAAAATTTTAACAACAAGAACATAATTTGAATGATTCCAAACTTGTTCGCAAACTAAATAGATCCTTCTAACTTGACTTTTAAAATACTTCAAGACCTGTAATATATCATAATGATATGCTAACCTAACAAGATATAACTTGGTTTTACAAAGAACATCTTAAAAACTGAATCTACGTCGTCGGAGTGCAACCGAGGGCTGTTTTGGGTTGGATAATTAAAAACCATCTTGAACTTTGAATTGGAAGTTCATGTTCTGTAAAAATGATATTTCTTATGAATATGTTAACACATAAAAATTTCATGGTTTAACTCAAAGTGTAAGTATTTTTAAAAAAATGATCATTAAATGTTGTTTTTATGATGGAAAATGATCACTTTCATAAGTTTCACCAAAGTTTGACCCATAACCTATGATTTTGAATACAAACTAAGGTATTTTCAGTTCATATTCTTAAAATTTGACTCGATCCAAGGAAGTGGCAAGTTGAACCAACAAAAACGGAGTTGTAATGAAGAAAATACGACTAAAACAAGATTGGGTATCCGAAGCTAGTTTAGCTACGAAAATATTTGGAGAAAAAGTAAATTAATCATATCTTTTCTAATTAATATGATATTTTATATATAATTACTTATGATTTGATTTTATATATTTCAGGACCACCCGTAAACAACACGAGAAGATTAATCATAAGACCTCATGATTGTACGCAACACGTCATTTGACAACACGGTACTTTATGTACGCAACACGTCATTTGACAACATGGTACCATGGGTCGAGATTAATTCTGATCAATACGAATACGATGGGGTCTTTATTTATTTTATTTAAGCAACTAATTGTGGACCAGTAACATCGGACTGCTAACTACGGACTAAGAAAATATTAAAAGTATTAAAAGTATATATATATGTAACGATTACTTAAAAAGAAAATATGTTGATATATTATATATATGGTTAGGTTCGTGATATCTATCGGAGACCAAGTCGAATTAAATACCTTCAAGGCAAAAGTGAGTTTCATTTGCTCCCTTTTTAATTGCTTTTGCAATATATATTTTTGGGTTGAGAATACATGCGCTGCTTTTATAAATGTTTACAAAATAGACACAAGTACTTAAAAATATATTCTACGTTGAGTTGTACCACTGGCATATTTCCCTGTAGCTTGGTAACTACTATTTACATGGGTATTGTAAATGCAAATCCTGTTGATAGATTTATCGGGCCTGACAACCCCAACCGGACTGGACGACCAGTATTCAACGGTTGCACAGTACTTCGTTTTGGTGACTACACTTGGTACGGTGTAGTGAGATTTCATAATAAAGGGAATATGCGACGTTGATTAAATGTTAAATATGGTTACCAAGTGCTCAGCCACTTAGAATGCTTTACATACACTTGCGAGTGTATTATGTTTATGATTATGAAATCTTGTGGTCTATTAACATATTGAAATGATTGTTATGATAAACCTATGAACTCACCAACCTTTTGGTTGACACTTTAAAGCATGTTTATTCTCAGGTATGAATTAAGTCTTCCGCTGTGCATTTGCTCAATATAAGGACATTACTTGGAGCCGGTCATCGCAATGGAACCAAATGTTGATGACTTCGTCCAGGTGGATTAGGACGGGTCCTTTCAGTTGGTATCAGAGCGGTGGTAGTAGCGAACCAGGTCTTGCATTAGTGTGTCTAACTAGTAGTTGTTAGGATGCATTATTGAGTCTGGACTTCGACCGTGTCTACATGTCAAAAGTTTTGCTTATCATTTCTAGTCGGAAATCATCTGCTTATCATCCTTAGGAAATTACCTGCTTATCATTCATAAGTCTAGACACATTTTACTGCATTTACTACATTGATAGTGTATAGACGAATTTTTATCTTAGCATATCTGTTATTGCGAACTTTGACTGATATCTTTTCAAAGATTCTCCGTAATTTACGGGATTTTGATATTATATATACATATGTAAATTATGTATTGAAGAGTACCAAATCTAACTCCTATAATCTATTCCATACCAAAAATTCATTTTCCCCATTATACAAGATGGATTCCGCATCTAGTTCGAATTCTTCAGATTCCGAAAGTTATGCCGATATGGATTTCCATTCGGGCTCCGAAAGAAGCGTCACCGGAATGGATCAACCAATTTCCCATCATCTATTCTGGATGAATTGGGGATGGGTTCGTAATATACTAAATCACTGGAGACAAGAAGAAGGTGATCCATTCCATCCACCAAATTGCCCTCTTGGCGATGAACCTGAAGCACTTACCGGCGAACCTATTCGAAACACCATTTTCTCTCTCATTTCTAGAGTATCTCATCACGATTATATACTATCCCATATTACAAATCTTGTTCATTCGCTCGCTCCAACCGCCAATCATCCCGGTGTACTAGCAGAAGTTAACGAACTTCGTGCTCGCGTGACGGCTTTGGAGAACATGGTGCGAAGGTTGCAAACACCAGCAGCAGCACCAGCAGCATAATCAGCACCACCATCAATAACATCAACAATATCATCATCACCACTAACAAACAACATCCGCATCACACGTCTCGACATCATAATCTGTCCCACAAACATCAACATCATACGCACCATAGATACCAAGGAGTACCAACAATAATGAACGATGAAGTATTGATCCATAACTTCATTGATATTCTGCGAAGAATATGTGGTTTCAAAAAGTTTTAGAGATTTATTATTCTAGCTCAAACCGAAAAGCAAATGAGATTAATATCATATTAACTCATTAAATTCATGATTTCATCTGAAGAAAATATATATGTATATATGTTTTCATAAAGATTGTAATTAAAAGTTCTTTTATACAAAATATTAATGGTGAAAATATTTTTTTAACGGGTAGGTAATACCCGAGGAATAATTAGATTTCATCTTAATAAGTTACATTGTACATTCGTCGAAGCTGATTCAACAGTCATTTACTATCCTACTTACAACCACCGATATACGTATCCGTTCACCGCAGAATAACTATTTTCATTCAATTTCATATTTGGATTTTGACTTCCCAGAATCCAACAAGTGGCATATGAAGAAAACATATGACAAAATAAAATCTGTTAGAAATAAACAAATTAACTATGAAAATTTTTGTTAAGAATCCACGCTAACTGTTCCAGCTAACTGTTCCTAGCTAACTGATTACATTTTATTTATCGCAGTTTATTTATCGCAATTTAATTATCGCACTTTTATTTATCGTCATTTAATTTCTGTAATTATTTTACGCACTTTAAATATCGGGACACGTATACAATGTTTTGACATATCATATCGACGCATCTATATATATTATTTGGAATCACCATAGACACTCTATATGCAGTAATGATCGAGTTCTCTATATAGGGTTGAGGTTGATTCTACAATAATATATATAGTTTGAGTTGTGATCGAGTCTGAGACGTATACGGGTCACGACACGTATTAATTAATTCGTATATTATATATTAAACTATATAAGAATTATTGGACTGTTACTGTGGACTATCGACTGTGGACTAATGACATTGAACTATTAAAATGAATTAAAATATTGATTATAACATATGAAACTAAACATTTCTTCAAGATTGCCACTTGATTTCATCTTAAACCTCATTGTATCTCGACGATTACAATCAGCGTTCAAATCTATCATGATTCTTAAAAACACCTCAATCGAGAGGATAAACCAACCACACTTCATCTATGGAAGAAAAGATTGATGCATATAGTTATGCACCTGAAAAACCCTCAGAAACTGAGTAAACGTTTGACACGTATCTGTTCTAGTTCCTTTGACATTGTTATTACCGAAGATCGTTTTGCAATCCCTTTCCAAAGTAGCTAATTTTGTCACAGCTCCAGCAAGTCAACTCCGACTTTTCATCCGAAACAACTTTATTATAACCGCGATATATATGCGTACTCTTTATTGTTACTGGGGAACCTTTTATATTCCACAATATTACCATCAGCGATTAATCATTCTAAAAACACAATTCTCCTGAAACTACCTCGGTTTGATAACCGATGACCCAGATCAGTTAACTTTGAAAATGCTGACGAAGCAGCATGTTGTAGATGATCTTAATGGCCAAAAGTTTGATGATAAAGAAAGGAGTGTTAGGAACGCTCGATAGAAAATTTAGTACCGAAAAGCGGATTATGCGAAACTATGAAGAAAGCCATGGACAAATCACAAAGAATAAGTTTGCCTTCAAAGAATCCAAATGATTCTGTGCTTGCTAAAATCGTTAGCAAACATCTTATTTCTCATTCTAAACCTTCACAGACAAATCTTCTTCATCATCCATTGATATTAGAAATTCTAAGATATTCTCGTATGTTCTATTATAAATATCCTCCATATTTCTGGCGATATTTTGACAACTATTCTTATCTGAGATCATTTATCTCTACGTAATATCTGCAACATAAAAGAAACTGTGTTAGTTTCTAAATTCTGAAACCTTCGAGTTTAAAATATGAATGTTTTGAAGTAGTGTTGGGAACTGAAGCATGGATTAGTATAATATAATGACACTTGATCAACGTTATTATATTACAGTAAGTTATGCTGAGTTTCTAATGAAGCATGATGATTCACAGTACCGTCATCATGTGCCATTTACACGACTCTTACATTCTATCTAATCTCTAAACATATCAAGAGAATATTTTTCTGGATGACTCGGTCTTCTCCAGGGTATTATGGTAATTTACCAAATCAAAATCGTTCTATTACCATTTTCTTCTTAGAGCATTAGCTATGTTCATTCTAAATTTCATATCTACGAATTCCGGACCATTACTGGCTTAACTCGAAGTCGGGAAGAGAAAACGAAAGCATGAAGCTCCGAAAAATAATGAAGAATATAAACTTCGATAATAACCCCGAAATTACAAACCGTGTATATCGATGCAGATAGCAATATAGAGACACGGGAGAATTAGAAACACTATAAACACAAGAGTATAGTAGAAGTAAATAGATTCTTCTGGTGGTAGATGAAAAAGAAGAATGACAGATATAAAAGTTAGGAGTATATCAAGAATCATGACTGGATGGAGCATATTGATGAATGCTTTAAAGTAAGAATCAAGGGAGAAAGAATAGAAGGTGTGAGTCGTGGAAAATAAGGAAACGAATGGGTGAATTTATAGTGAAATATCTGACAGAGCAATCGAAACAGATTATTGCATATAATCAAAGAAGATCCTGATTTCCTTAATCACCAAAGAACCAAATCTTATTACTTAAGATTCTCTTTAAATCCCTTAAATCCCGGAAATCAATCATAACTACGTCATCGGTTAAGACGAATATATTTTACTCATCTCACTCTTTTACGATAGTCTCATTTATATTCTTCGCATAATCGAATTGTTTTATCTACATTACTCAATGATGATAAAACTCCATTATCACCTTATATTTGTCATGAAAACCTTCTTATTGTTATCTATAACAACCTCTATCAAATTTCGGGGATGAAATTTCTTTAACGGGTAGGTACTGTAATGACCCGGAATTTTCCGACCAAATTATACTTATGAGATTAATATTTACATAAATTAAACCATACCAACATGATAAGCAATCCAAATTGTTGAGACTTGTGTTTTTGAAAAGAGTTTTACACAACGTTTGACCGTCCAATATGACCGATGATATCAAGAACTATATAACATACGATAATTATACGTTTGTGTATATATATGTATTTATATATATTTAACATGATCTAATGATGGTTTAACATCTCATTGTGTACTAATGACAATGAGTTATAAGTATATTTTGAAACTACTAACTTAAGTTTTCAAAACGATAACTATACGTAACATTCTTTGATATATATACTTATAATTTATAATGCTTATACATGTATCGTATATATAATGTATTTAATCACTTTTTAAGGACTTAAATACATAAAACAATATAAGTATATTCACAAAAGATAGCTATATTTGAATTCTCGTTCCGTTTCCTCAAGATTTCTATACGTATATCTAGGGTATATGTACCCGTATCATACCCAGCTTCTATACGTATTTACTATTGATATATATACATCAAATCAACATCCTAATCAACATTATTACTGCCCTAGATATGAGGTAACTAGAATTTGTCAAGTAGTATGAATTATTAGTAAGAAAACAAAATTAGGAATCCTCTTCTTTCTTTATAAACTAAAAACGTTTTTATAAATGAACATCATTTCTTCACTCCATTTTCTCATACCTACACCCTCATTTCTCTCTCAAAATACTCCTAACTTCATACTTGATCATCTCCAAGCATTTTCCTTATCATTTAGCTTCAATTACAAGCCTTAAACACCATAAGAAAACTCTTTCAATAACATATCAAAATAACCACCCATTTGAAGAAGTTTACTTCCAACCTTTTGATCTAACTCCACCACTCTTTGATTCCAAGATTATTTCTTATCTTTTGCAGTAAATTTGTCCAAGTAACTTGAGGTAGTAACCTTGTTCATAATCTTATTCAATTCATATTCATATAGCTATCTTATTTTGTGGTATAAAATTTTAACAACAAGAACATAGTTTGAATGATTTCAAACTTGTTCGCAAACTAAATAGATCCTTCTAACTTGACTTTTAAAACACTTCAAGACCTGTAATATATCATAATGATATGCTAACCTAACAAGATATAACTTGGTTTTACAAAGAACATCTTAAAAACTGAATCTACGTCGTCGGAGTGCAACCGGGGGCTGTTTTTGGTTGGATAATTAAAAACCATCTTGAACTTTGAATTGGAAGTTCATGTTCTGTAAAAATTATATTTCTTATGAATATGGTAACACATAAAAATTTCATGGTTTAACTCAAAGTGTAAGTATTTTTAGAAAAATGATCATTAAATGTTGTTTTTATGATGGAAAATGATCACTTTCATAAGTTTCACCAAAGTTTGACTTATAACCTATGATTTCGAATACAAACTAAGGTATTTTCAGTTCATATTCTTAAAATTTGACTCGATCCAAGGAAGTGGCAAGTTGAACCAACAAAAACGGAGTTGTAATGAAGAAACTACGACTAAAACAAGATTGGGTATCCGAAGCTAGTTTAGCTACGAAAATATTTGGAGAAAAAGTAAATTAATCATATCTTTTCTAATTAATATGATATTTTATATATAATTACTTATGATTTGATTTTATATATTTCAGGACCACCCGTAAACAACACGAGAAGATTAATCATAAGACCTCATGATTGTACGCAATACGTCATTTGACAACACGGTACTTTATGTACGCAACACGTCATTTGACAACATGGTACCATGGGTCGAGATTAATTCTAATCAATACGAATACGATGGGGTCTTTATTTATTTTATTTAAGCAACTAATTGTGGACCACTAACATCGGACTGCTAACTACGGACTAGGAAAATATTAAAAGTATTAAAAGTATATATATATATGTAACGATTACTTAAAAAGAAAATATGTTGATATATTATATATATGGTTAGGTTCGTGATATCTATCGGAGATCAAGTCGAATTAAATACCTTCAAGGCAAAAGTGAGTTTCATTTGCTCCCTTTTTAATTGCTTTTGCAATATATATTTTTGGGCTGAGAATACATGCGCTGCTTTTATAAATGTTTACAAAATAGACACAAGTACTTAAAAATATATTCTACGTTGAGTTTTACCACTGGCATATTTCCCTGTAGCTTGGTAACTACTATTTACATGGGTATTGTAAGCGCGAATCCTGTTGATAGATCTATCGGGCCTGACAACCCCAACCGGACTGGATGACCAGTATTCAACGGTTGCACAGTACTTCATTTTGGTGACTACACTTGGTACGGTGTAGTGAGATTTCATAATAAAGGGAATATGCGACGTTGATTAAATGTTAAGTATGGTTAACAAGTGCTCAACCACTTAGAATGCTTTACATACACTTGCGAGTGTATTATGTTTATGATTATGAAATCTTGTGGTCTATTAACATATTGAAATGATTGTTATGATAAACCTATGAACTCACCAACCTTTTGGTTGACACTTTAAAGCATGTTTATTCTCAGGTATGAATTAAGTCTTCCGCTGTGCATTTGCTCAATATAAGGACATTACTTGGAGCCGATCATCGCAATGGGACCAAATGTTGATGACTTCGTCCAGGTGGATTAGAACGGGTCCTTTCACTTAATATCCCGCCCGAGTTACGTGGTATGTTCCCACCTACCAATGTAAACCCTATCAAGACGAGGAACATGAACGCGAAGATGAAGATGAAGGGTAAGGAGCTGTGTTTTTTTGATAAGCAATTTGTGTTTGATGTTAGTGGTTTAAACTTATGTTTGGAGACAAGTGTTTCATGGAATAATACTTTTGAACAATTTAATTTTAGTACCTTTAAATCTTTTACTGAATGTCATTGTGTTTTTTATTGAAATTTATTATTATTGTGCAACATGTTTTGTTTGGTAATATGATGTTTTACGGCTGAGAATATACCGTTTTTAAGCCGATGTAAGAAAATGACATGTGCTTTTTCAGACGATATGACGTCTAGAATAGGGATGGCAATGGGCGAGAAAAAATCCATGATCCGCGGGTATCTGATCCGCGATGGGCGGAAAAAATCATTAAATCTTACCCGTGGGTACGGGTAAAAAATTATACCTGCCTATGGGTCCCAAGCGGGTCTCGGGTATGTACTACCTGTCACGGGTACAACCCGATCTGCTAATCCATAAGATTTTTTTTTTAATTTACCTGCGAGTTTACACATACAATTATTAAATTTGAAAGTGATTTTACTTATAGACTAATGAGTAACTATATAATACTACACATAAATTAAAAAGTTAATTTTCACGTCAATTCTTTTTTAAAAGCAAACAAGTTAACTTATTCTAAGTCAATTCTTTTTTAAAAGCAAACAAGTTAACTTATTATAAATCAAGTGAGATTTTACTTGTATACAAACTTACATCATAAGTAAGCAACTCAAAACCCATATCAACATTTATTCACTATACAGATTAAAAACACGAAACAATACAATTTTACACAGATAACTAGGAAAATTATTTGACTTATAAAAATATTTATTAACTAAGTTGCATAATTTTATTACCCGTTGGTCTACCGCGGGTCACGAGTAGCGAGTCACGAGCATGGGCGAAGTTTTTTTATCCGCGGGCGGGTAGCGGGTCTCTGCGAGAAAAAAAATCCAACTGGCGGGTTGTGGATATATAAGATCTGTGCCCGTCGCCCGCAGACACCATCCCTAGTCCAGAAAAGGGGTGGTCAAACAAGTTGACGAAGCTGCGTATTGACAAAAGTGCCTTAGAGTAATCCGGACGTCATGTCCTCCGGCAAAGCTGTGAATAAAATTTTATCTAATTATATCATTATAAATTAATTAATATTTATTAATATATTTTTATCAATAATTTTTCTAAACAACATGTCGTCTGAAATTGTTGTCCCAAAAAGATTGTCAATTCTTGACCGAGAATGCTAATGTGGGTCCAACTGTCGTTCGTAAAAATTGGACAACTTCGTCTGAATTTTTTTTTCATACACGAGTTTTTCAAGACAACATGTCAAAGGCGACGTGTCGTCCGAAAAGAACTATTGCGGCAGAATTTCATCCGAAAAGGGGCCAAAATGTACTGTGCATAGTTGTTTCTGTTAGAGGATTATGTTAGGCTCAAGTCCAATATGTATTATGGGTTTAGGGTCCATTAGAGTTTAATTATGTTTATGGTCTTGTACTCTACAAATTGGGTTATATTATCAATAATATTTACGAGGTTTATATTATTCAACACACACGTCAGTCGCAGACTTGTTACCAAATCGCAGTACCTTTTATCTTAATCATATGTGGCCACCTAGTTATCCTACTTTAATCCTTCTTTAATGAAATTAATTCCCAAATAATATTTTATTCTATCGTTTTTTCTTATCCTTTCAATAATCGGCGTGGGACTGAGCCGCCTAGCTTGACTAGGTTCCAAACCCCGAAAAAAAGAGAATAAAGTCAAAATTCTTATTTGCAGCGTTGAAGAATATTGTTATCGTTGACAAAAGTAGCATATCAAAGCGGTACTTAATCCTTAGGCAAAGCAAACCACGACGTAAAAGAAAAAAAATGCTACGGAAAAGGAGAAGCCGTCAAATAAATCTGCAACTCTATCAACGAATATCAGACTATTTGATGCAACAAATGAGAAAAAAAGTTTATTTTATTTTCGTAATTTAATATTTAGTGTTTTGTTTCAGTCCGAACTTTCTCGAACTGTGGGGAAGTGTTAGAGGATAATGTTAGGCCCAAGTCCAATATGTATTATGGGCTTAGGGTCCATTAAGGTTTAATTGTGTTTATGGTCTTGTACTCTATAAATAGAGTTACTATTATCAATAATATTTAAGAGGTTTATATTATTCAACAGTTTCTTGTAGTGCTTTGGGATCTCGATTGGAACGTATAACGTGCTAATTCGTTCAATAGTTGTGTGTTAGTTCATAGATTGGTTGTAGAATGTAATAGCTAGGTAGTAAACTTCTAATGGTTTGTTCAATATATGTCGGTGTAATAATCAATCTAAAAGTTGTGCAACGGAGTCTAGGTCACTAGTTTGTTTCGAAAGATCGTAGGATCATTCAATCATAGGCAGTCAAGTATGAGTTAACTGCTTTTTCTTTTTTTGAAAAGCAATTGTTCAAAGCCAGATCTTCAAATATTTTTCGAAAAAAAAAAACTAGGCATGATAGTACTTTGTTAGGAATTATGTAAATCTGATGATTCAAAGATTTTGAGTCTGTATTATTTGAGTCTGTAAATTTAGAGTCTTTAATATTTAGAGTCTGGAAGATTGAAGAACACAGACTCTGCTCAACAAGAAATACAGATTCTATCGGTGCTGAACAAAGATCAAGATCAAATCGAATACGCGTGAAGCAAATTAAGATAAGATTGAAGAGATTACATCAAAGCGAATATCTCTGATTTCTAGGAGAAGATAATTGAAGAGATTTGAATTATATTGTTTCCTTATATTTTGCTATGGTTGTTTAGGAATTGATTCGATAAGATTTGAGAAGCTTGTTTCTCAAATCTATAAATAGGGAACATGTAATTTATTCCAATTCGTCAATTTCAATAACAATTTTCTTTTCTTTTGTTTCATTCTCTTTGTGTTAATTTATTTGAAAAGTTCAATTAATTAAGTACTTTATAACCTAGTTGTTATTCTGTTCAATTGATCTTATATAAACGTTCTAGGTTGTTGATTGTGGACCAACAACTGGTATCAGAGCGGTTAAAGATATAAATTCTTTTGATTTTCTTTAAACGATCTATTAAAACCTAGAACAAGAACACACATTCATCATGTTTGCTACAATTACTGCTCCTGTCATGGCAGGAAAAAGTGTTCCAATTTTTGATGGTACTGATTTCACAACCTGGAAACTAAAGTTACTTTGGTATCTGGGTTCTATTCATGATAAAATGGAAAGAGTTCTAACTGAAAGACCAATTATTCCAGGCAAATGGACTGAAGAAGTAAGTAATGTTGATGGTACTGTGGTCAAACCTGTTGAGTTCATTCAAACTCCAAGAACTCAGTGGGCAGAACAAGATGCTATTCTTTATAGATTAGATAGCAAAATCAGAAGTATCATTGGCAATGCAATTTCTGTTCCTATCTTGAGAACGGTAGGACATGCTGAAACTGCAAAAGCCATGTGGGATATTCTGCTAAATGATTTTGAAGGGGTCACTGTGGTTAAAACTCAAAAGAAGAAGAATTTTGTAAGGTTGAATGAAAATTTTACTGCTGAACCAAAGGAATCATTGTTTGATCTTCATTCAAGATTTCAGGTGTTGGTCAATGATCTGGAAGGAGCTGGAGTTATAAAGACTAAAGCAGAATTCTGCCAAAAGTTTGTTGATGCACTTTCAGAAACTTTTGAATTTATCATCACCTCAATGGTAGTAAGTGAGAAGTTGGATAATTATGATCTTAGTGGGTTATTTGGGATCTTCACAAATTTTGAGGAAACCAAATTGAAGAAAATCAATGCTAAGAAGATAGCCAAAGATCCAGATGTTGTTTTAGTTGCAACAACCAAAACAAACAAAGAATTATTTTCAAGCTATTCTACTAAGGCTGAATCAGATGAAGAAAGTGGTGACTCTTCAGAGGATGAAGAGTTTCAAATGCTTGAAGAACAGATGGCTCTTCTTACTCAAAGGATTGAAAAGAAAAAGTTTAGACCTAGGAAAGGAAAAAGTCCTTTTGATCTTAAGAAGGCTACTTGTTTTAAGTGTGGAAAGGTTGGTCACATTGCTGTTGAGTGTTCGTCTAAGGTTGATTCTAGTTCAGACTCTGGTAAGTATTTGGAAAAAGCAAAGAAGTACAAGCAGAAGTACAAGAACTTGAAGAAGGAAGGAGTAAAGCCTGTGGTAAAAAAAGGCTGAGAAGGCTCTCTACACAGAAACTTGGGATGATGAAGATTCATTATCTGATGAAGAAGAAGAAGACAAGTGTTTGATGGCTGTTATTGAACAGGAGAAGTCATCTAGTCAATTTGAAGCTGATTTGAAAATTGCTGAGAAACTTAATAGTCAATCAAATAGTGATAAATCTACTGCCTATAAGGTACAAAATTTTATTCACTATGTTGATAATGAAAAAATAAGCATGTTTCAGTATTTGTTGAATAAATTTAAATCATGCCTAGATAAAAACAAAAGGTTAAAATCTGAACTAAATGATCTTAAAGCCATAGTTAAAGAGAAAGATTTACACATAAGTGAAACAGAGCAATGTAGAATTGAATTGGCAGCATACAAATCTAGTTTTAATAAGGAGATTATAAGATTTGATGATGAGAAAAGGAAAATTAGAGAAAGAGCAAATAAGTATGAAAAAATTTGTAAATCTTGGTGTGTATCATCTAAGAAAAATTATGATGTTATAGCTAGGCAAATACTTGCAGATATTAAGGCTGTGCTTGGTGTAGGTTTTGATCTTAAGAATGATACTGGAATTGAAAAGGATCCAAATAGATTTAAGCCTGTGATTTTACATAATACTTTTCTTAAGGTTGATGGTGATAAGCAATACTTAACAAATGCTTTTGTTAGACCAGAATCAGGATTCATCTATAGCACTGAGACTATATCAGGATCTGGAGTTACAGACTCAAATTCAGAGTCTGGATCATCAGACTCTAAAATAGACTCAATCAAACAAAATGATACTATGATCTCAGAAATAACACATGATTCTAAAAGTGAAAAACAAAAGTGTTTTAAAGTCAAAGCTATTACTAAACTAAAAAGGAGGATTTCAAAACTCTGCAAAAAGCTAAAAGATAAACCTAAAGTCAAAACTGAGTCAGACAAACCCAAGAGTCCTGAAAAAGTTGAAAAATGGATAAAATTAGACAAACAATGATTAAACATTCAGGATCAATGTAAAGAAAAATTGTTTGGATAAAAAATAAACCATTTGTTTGGAGAGTAAAAAGCTCTTCATGTGAACCCACTGTAAAGTGGGTTCCCAAAGGTAACTAATGTTTGTTGTTTTTGTGTCTTGTGCAGAATGAAAGAAAATGGTTTTTAGATAGTGGATGCTCAAGACACATGACAGGATGCAAGGAGCATCTTGAAGGGTTTGTAGAAGAAAAAGGTCCCTCTGTTAGATATGGGGATAATTCTGTTGGTAAGACTATTGGGTATCGATCTGTCAAAGCTGGTGGTGTTACTTTAAAAAGAGTTGCTCTTGTAGAAGGATTCATGCATAATCTGTTGAGTGTGAGTCAAGTTGCTGATGAAGAATGTGAGATAAGGATAAGAAAAAATGCTGGAATCATCTATGATCCTAAAGGAAAATCGATAATGCTAAAAACGAACATATATTTCATAGCATTATCCCTCAAGAAAGACAAGCTTTTAGTTGAAATTGTTCTATTTACAAGTGATATTCGTTTAAATAATAAAAGGTGAAGACAAAAGACAGATTCGACGAATTGAAGACGCAAATGACCAAAAAGCTCAAAAGTACAAAGTACAATCAAAGTGGTTTCAATTATTGATAAGAAACGTCTCAAAATTACAAGAGTACAAGATGCGAAATGCAAAGTACAAGATATTAAATTATTCGCAAGGACGTTCGAAAATCCGAAACCGGGACCAAAGTCAAATCTCAATGCTCGACGCAACGGAATAAAAATTACAAGTCAACTATGCACATAAATATAATATAATATTTAAATAATTCTTAAAATTATTTATATATTATATATTATATTTAAAACCGTTGGCAGAATGCAAACAAAGACATGTGAGCTGGAATCCCAGGCCATGCGATCGCATGGCCTGCATGAGATAATCTCATGCGATCGCATGAGCTAAAAAGTCAGGCCACATGCTATAAATTTCGCAGTTTTGAGCGATCTTTTACACATCTTTTTCTTTCCTTTCTCTCATACGTAAATATATATATATATTTACGTATATATATATATATATATATATATATATATATATATATATATATATATTAATTATAATTTTAATTTTAATTCTAATTCTAATAATAAGGGTATGTTAGCGAATGTTGTAAGGGTATAAGTCGAAATTCTGTCCGTGTAACACTACGCTATTTTTAATCACTGTAAGTTTTGGTTAATGTTATTTTTAAATTAATGTCTCATAGCTAAGTTATTATTATGCTTATTTAATGCCGAAGTAATCGTGATGTTGGGCTAAATATTAAAATTGGGTAATTGGGCTTTGGACCATAATTGGGGTTTGGATAAAAGAACGACACTTGTGGAAATTAGACTATGGACTATTAATGGGTTTTATATTAACTAAATGATACCTCGTTGATTTAATATATAGACATATAATTTGACGTATTTATATATAACCACATACGCTTGACTGGGCACGGTGGGCGAGATATCTATAAATACCAATAATTGTTCATTTTACCGGACACGGAACTAGATTAATAGTTAATAGACTTGTTGAAACAGGGGTGGATTACATTCAAGGGTAATTGGTGTAATTGTTAACAAAGTAGTAAAACCTTGGTTTACACGCAGTCGATAACCTGGTGTATTCATTAAACAAAGTATTAAGACTTTGTTACAATTCGAATCCCCAATTAGTTGAAATATTTGACTTCGAGAATAAGAATAATTTGACGAAGACTTTCGCACTTTATGATTATGATTGTTGGACTATTATGGACAAATCCGTATGGACATATCGAATAATCCTTGACAAAGGACAATTAACCATGGGAATAAACTAAAAACAACACGTCAAACATCATGATTACGGAAGTTTAAATAAGCATAATTCCTTTATTTCATATTTAATTTCCTTTATTTCATATTTAATTGCACTTTTAATTATCGCACTTTTATTTATTGTCATTATATTTAATTGCACTTTTAATTATCGTACTCTTTAATTGTCGTACTTTTTATTTATTGCATTTTTATTTATCGCAATTTCATTATCGTTATTTACTTTACGCTTTAAAATTAAGTTATATTTATTTTTTAATATTTTACATTAGGTTTTAACTGCGACTAAAGTTTTAAAATCGACAAACCGGTCATTAAACGGTAAAAACCCCCTTTTATAATAATAATACTACTTATATATATTTTTGTATTTTTACAATTATAAGTTAAAAATATAGCGTTAAGCTTGGCTAAAGATCCCTGTGGAACGAACCGGACTTACTAAAAACTACACTACTGTACAATTAGGTACACTGCCTATAAGTGTTGTAGCAAGGTTTAGGTATATCCACTTTATAAATAAATAAATCACTTGTGTAAAATTGTATCGTATTTAATAGTATTTCCTTGTAAAAATTATAATTATTTTATACACCACCTCGCACACATCAAGTATTTTTGGCGCCGCTGCCGGGGACAGTCAAACGCCAGAAGCAAAACGCTATATATATAAAAAAAAGATTTTTAATTTACTTTTGTAAAAATACGTTTTAATACAAAAATATAAAAAGAAAAACAAAATTTATATATTTTAAGAGTTTGTTAAATATTTAAGTTTTATAAAGTTTCTTTATTTTTATTTTTAGTTTGTAAAAATATAAAGTTTATTTAAATATTTTGTATTAATATAAAACTGAAAACTGAAAAAAAAAATAATAAAAACACTCGAGGCCCGGTACTGTAGCAGCCCAACTTTTGACCCGAAACCCTAGCTCATGCGACCGCATGAGCCCGAAGGCAAAAATTCATGCCATCGCATGAAGTGAACTGACACGCCACAGTTGACCTGGTACTGCATTAATTACTGAGTAATAATAATAATAATTATTATTATTATTAAACCCTAATTAGGGTATTATTATATTATTTAGTTTTAATTTTATTATTTTGTATTATTTAGTTTTAATTTAGTTTTAATAATATATAAAATTAATACTTTTATAAAATAAATAATATAAAAATAATATATTTTTATAAAAATTGTACTTTTTACAACTTTAAGTTTTTTTTTTGTATCTTTTTATTTGTTTTAGCGTAATATTTGTATTTTTTCGCTCGTATTGAGTTTTAAGACATAATTTTTGCCATAGTTATTTTTATTTCTAGATTTTTAGGCTTTGCCGTAAAATCCCTTAAGTGCTTTTTCTTTAGACTAAGATTTAGGTGCCTTGGAATTTTGCGACGCCGTTTTTATATTTTAGTACTTTTTAAGTTTTTGCCATTTGAGATATAGTATTTCTTTTAAGCTTTAATATTTTTAGACGTAACATTTAATTCTTAGTTTTTAGTTCCTTTTTATGTTTCGACGCGCTACTTTCTTATTTTTATTTTTCGACGCCTTTTATTTTGCGACATTTTTCGATGCGCTCTTTTTCTTTCTTATTTTTCGCCGCTCTAGTTTTTAGGACTTAGAATTTTTTTCTATTTCTTCTCTAAAATTTCTTTAAATTTCAACGAAAAATTATTTTTAGTGGTTGAATTGATAGACATCCAAATTTTCTGCTTCGTAGTAATAGTTGGATTTGTTAGTGGCTGAGTTGTGAGTTTCCGATTTAAAGGGTTCTGGCTCCCTGCTACATCTTTTGGCTATTCGAAACGTGGGCAAAGCAGAAAAGTCTGTTAATTTGATAACTTTAATAATTTTTATCTTTTATAACTAATAGGATATTCAGTGAATGCACCGAGCAAAACGTTCACCACCTTTTGTACGTTCACCACCTGTAACTCGATCAAGACATCTAGCTTATATTGTCACCGTTGATTTTTCTTTAGAATCGTCATCCAGTCGACCAAGTACTCCAATTCAAATTTCCGATAATCCATTTTTTGAACCAGACCTCACAATTGAGAATTCGGAGAATATTCAGGGACAATTCAGAGATCCTGAACCATTAATCTTTCCTCCGGAACCACCAATCATTCAAACAGAGATTGTCGAGGAACCAACCATTAAATCATAATCCTCTAGTGATTCAGATTCAACAAATTCAATTATGGAGAATCTGGAACCTCTAAGTATGGAAGACCGAATGAGAGCTAAACGCACTGGCCAAGGTCACGCAATTACTCAACCAGACATTAATGCACCAGATTATGAAATCAAAGGACAAATCCTACACATGGTAACTAATCAATGCCAATTTAGTGGTGCGCCGAAGGAAGATCCAAACGAACATCTTCGTACATTTAATAGGATCTGCACTTTATTCAAAATAAGAGAAGTTAAGGATGAACAGATATATCTCATGTTATTTCCCTGGACTTTAAAGGGAGAAGCCAAAGATTGGTTGGAATCGTTA
This sequence comes from Rutidosis leptorrhynchoides, assembly GCF_046630445.1. Taxonomy (NCBI): domain Eukaryota; kingdom Viridiplantae; phylum Streptophyta; class Magnoliopsida; order Asterales; family Asteraceae; genus Rutidosis; species Rutidosis leptorrhynchoides. The sequence continues at coordinate 126,702,761 of NC_092336.1, forward strand.
CCTGAAGGGGCGATTGATACATGGGATGTTTTAGTTGAAAAATTTCTTAAACAATTCTTTCCGGCATCTAAAGCCGTAAGACTTCAAGGAGAAATTGTTACGTTCACACAAAAACCAAATGAAACTTTATATGAAGCTTGGACCAGATTTGGAAAGTTATTAAGAGGATGTCCGCAACATGGTTTAGACACTTGTCAAATAGTACAAATATTCTACCAAGGATGCGACATCACTACAAGAAAAGACATCGATATAGCAGCCGGTGGTTCTATTATGAAGAAAACCGCAACTGACGCTTACAAAATTATTGATATCACTACTTCCCACTCACATGAGTGGCATCAAGAAAAAGATATCGTTAGATCATCTAAAGCAGCTAGAGCCGATTCTAGCCATGACTTAGATTCTATTTCTGAAAAGATAGATACTGTCGAGAGACGAATGGAAAAGATGACTAAGGATATCCACTCAATACGAATTAGTTGTGAGCAGTGTGGAGGACCACATTTGACAAAAGATTGTCTCAGTATTGAACTAACAATGGAACAAAGAGAGAATGTTTCATACATAAACCAAAGGCCTGGAAATAATTATCAGAATAATTATCAACCGCCAAGACCAATCTACAATCAAAATCAGAACTATAACTGAAATGTTCCATACAATAACCAACAAGGTTCAAGCAATCAACAAGTATCCAACAATACTTACAATCAGCAAAGACCTATTTTTTAAAACAAACCACCACAAACGGATGATAAAAAGCCAAATTTAGAAGATATGATGTCGAAGCTAGTTGAATCTCAAACTCAGTTTTTCACATCTCAGAAACAAACCAATGAACAAAATGCTCAAGCATTTAGAAATCAACAAGCTTCTATTCAAAATTTGGAACAAGAAGTGAGCAACCTAGCAAGGTTGATAGGTGAAAGAAAATCGGGAAGTTTACCTAGTGATACAAATGCTAACCCCCGGAATGAAACAGCTAAAGCCATTACCACAAGAAGTGGTATTACACTTAAACCACCTGAAATACCTGTAATTTCTGATGAAGCTATTCCTACTCCACAAGAACCACAATCTGAGCAAGATAAGGAAACAGAACCGGTAGTTGAAAAGGTTAATGAAAATAACACAGTTAATGTAGTGACCCGAACTTTTCCATGTTTATATATATTAATTGAGATTGATATTTACATGATTAAATGTTTCTAACATGTTAAGCAATCAAACTTGTTAAGACTTGATTAATTGAAATATGTTTCATATAGACAATTGACCACCCAAGTTGACCGGCGATTCACGAATGTTAAAACTTGTAAAAACGACATGACGATATATATATGGATATACATATGGTTAACATGAGATTATGATAAGTAAGTATCTCCATAAGTATATTAACAATGAGTTATATACATATAAACAAGACTACTAACTTAAGGATTTCGAAACGAGACATATATGTAACGATTATCGTTGTAACGACATTTAAATGTATATATATCATATTAAGATATATTAATATATCATAATATCATGATAATATAATAATTTAACATCTCAATAGATATAATAAACAATGGGTTAACAACATTAATTGAGATCGTTAACTTAAAGGTTTCAAAACAACACTTACATGTAACGACTAACGATGACTTAACGACTCAGTTAAAATGTATATACATGTAGTGTATTTAGAGGTATTAAAATACTTTTGGAAGACTTCAAGACATATATCAAAACACTCATACTTAATGAAAATGGTTACAGTTACTTTCCCATTCTTTTCTTTCATCAAGAATTCTAGTCGTATTCTTACCCGTATTATACACAGCTTCAAAACGTACTTACTATGGGTATATACCAATAGGAACTAGCATGGGATTCCACTCTTGATTATGTCATGTATCACTAATCAATTTTAACTTCTATCATGAGCTAGTCAACTAACTAGAACTCCTTTTAACCCCACTCACCACTCACCAATTACCACTCACCATTCACTCCATTTCACTTCCAATTCTCTTTCTAATTCTCTCTCAACACACACACACACACTATTATGAACGTATTTTTCCAGTAGTTAATCATCATCTTCATCAAAAATACTTCAAGAATCAAGCTATAATCATCATAGGAAGAACACTTCAAAAATCCCTTCAAGTTTACTAATTTACTTCCAAGCTTTCTAATCCATTCCAAGTAATCATCTAAGATCAAGAAACCTTTGTTATATACAGTAGGTTATCTTTCTTATTCAAGGTAATATTCATATTCAAACTTTGATTCAATTTCTATAACTATAAACTATCTTAATTCGAGTAAAAATCTTACTTGAACTTGTTTTTGTGTCATGATCCTACTTCAAGAACTTTCAAGCCATCCAAGATCCTTTGAAGCTAGATCATTTCTTGTCACTTCCAGTAGGTTTACCTACTAAACTTGAGGTAGTAATGATGTTCATAACATCATTCGATTCATATATATAAAACTATCTTATTCGAAGGTTTAAACTCGTAATCACTAGAACATAGTTTAGTTAATTCTAAACTTGTTCGCAAACAAAAGTTAATCCTTCTAACTTGACTTTTAAAATTAACTACACACATGTTCTATATCTATATGATATGCTAACTTAATGATTTAAAACCTGGAAACACGAAAAACACCGTAAAACCGGATTTACGCCGTCGTAGTAACACCGCGGGCTGTTTTGGGTTAGTTAATTAAAAACTATGATAAACTTTGATTTAAAAGTTGTTATTCTGAGAAATGATTTTTATTATGAACATGAAACTATATCCAAAAATTATGGTTAAACTCAAAGTGGAAGTATGTTTTCGAAAATGGTCATCTAGACGTCGTTCTTTCGACTGAAATGACTACCTTTACAAAAATGACTTGTAACTTATTTTTCCGACTATAAACCTATACTTTTTCTGTTTAGATTCATAAAATAGAGTTCAATATGAAACCATAGCAATTTGATTCACTCAAAACGAATTTAAAATGAAGAAGTTATGGGTAAAACAAGATTGGATAATTTTTCTCATTTTAGCTACGTGAAAATTGGTAACAAATCTATTCCAACCATAACTTAATCAACTTGTATTGTATATTATGTAATCTTGAGATACCATAGACACGTATACAATGTTTCGACCTATCATGTCGACACATCTATATATATTTCGGAACAACCATAGACACTCTATATGTGAATGTTGGAGTTAGCTATACAGGGTTGAGGTTGATTCCAAAATATATATAGTTTGAGTTGTGATCAATACTGAGATACATATACACTGGGTCATGGATTGATTCAAGATAATATTTATCGATTTATTTCTGTACATCTAACTGTGGACAACTAGTTGTAGGTTACTAACGAGGACAGCTGACTTAATAAACTTAAAACATCAAAATATATTAAAAGTGTTGTAAATATATTTTGAACATACTTTAATATATATGTATATATTGTTATAGGTTCGTGAATCAACAGTGGCCAAGTCTTACTTCTCGACGAAGTAAAAATCTGTGAAAGTGAGTTATAGTCCCACTTTTAAAATCGAATATTTTTGGGATGAGAATACATGCAGGTTTTATAAATGATTTACAAAATAGACACAAGTACGTGAAACTACATTCTATGGTTGAATTATCGAAATCGAATATGCCCCTTTTTATTAAGTCTGGTAATCTAAGAATTAGGGAACAGACACCCTAATTGGCGCGAATCCTAAAGATAGATCTATTGGGCCTAACAAACCCCATCCAAAGTACCGGATGCTTTAGTACTTCGAAATTTATATCATATCCGAAGGGTGTCCCGGAATGATGGGGATATTCTTATATATGCATCTTGTTAATGTCGGTTACCAGGTGTTCACCATATGAATGATTTTTATCTCTATGTATGGGATGTGTATTGAAATATGAAATCTTGTGGTCTATTATTATGATTTGATATATATAGGTTAAACCTATATCTCACCAACATTTTTGTTGACGTTTTAAGCATGTTTATTCTCAGGTGATTATTAAGAGCTTCCGCTGTCGCATACTTAAATAAGGACGAGATTTGGAGTCCATGCTTGTATGATATTGTGTAAAAACTGCATTCAAGAAACTTATTTTGTTGTAACATATTTGTATTGTAAACCATTATGTAATGGTCGTGTGTAAACAGGATATTTTAGATTATCATTATTTGATAATCTACGTAAAGCTTTTTAAACCTTTATTGATGAAATAAAGGTTATGGTTTGTTTTAAAATGAATGCAGTCTTTGAAAAACGTCTCATATAGAGGTCAAAACCTCGCAACGAAATCAATTAATATGGAACGTTTTTAATCAATAAGAACGGGACATTTCAGTTGGTATCAGAGCGTTGGTCTTAGAGAACCAGAATTTTGAATTAGTGTGTCTTATCGAGTTTGTTAGGATGCATTAGTGAGTCTGGACTTCGACCTTGTTTACTTGAAAAATGATTGCTTAACAAATTTTGTTGGAAACTATATATTTTTAACATATGAATATTATGTGATATATTAATCTCTTAATGCGTTTGATATTATGTGATAGATGTCTACCTCTAGAACAAGTCCCATTGACTCACCTAATAATAATGAAGAGTCAAATGTAAATTGGAATGATTCGTGGACTGATTCACAAGTTCCCGAAGAGGAACTGGAAGAAGAGTCGGAACCAGAAGAAGAATCGGAACCGGAAGAAGAATCGGAACTGGATGAAGAAATAGAACCGGTGGGGGAAATAATAAAACGGTTAAGTAAAAGAAAATCCTCAACCAACCGACCAAGGTTAATTATGGTCAATGGTGTTTCCGCTAAGGAAGCAAAATATTGGGAGGATTACCAATTCTCCGATGAATCTGATTCTGACGAGAATTCCGATGATGTTATAGAAATTACCCCAACTGAATTTAAAAAGGCAAAAGAAAATAATAAGGGAAAGGGCATAAAAATAGAGAAATCTAATTCCAACCTCGATGAACTTTATATGTATCGTCAACCCCCGAAGTCCTTAAGTTGTAACAATGACCCGGGAACCTCTAAACCACCAGGTTTTTCTAAACCAATGTGGAAAACGACGGCTCGTATTAGGGGAACATCATATATCCCTAGAAACTTAGCAAAACGAACCAAAACCGAAGAAAAAGAAACAAGCGAGTCGGAATAAGATAGTTGTATTCGTGTGGTGTAATATATGTAATATAGTGTGCTTATGCTTTATGATATATGTAAAAATTGCTTGTATTAATAAGTATTTTTTTTATGAATCTAACTCTTGTCTATTTTACAGTATAAAAACACAAAATGGATAGACAACCCAATATTTTAAGAGACCTACCCGGAGACATGATTGATGAAATCTTGTCTAGAGTCGGTCAGAATTCTTCGGCACAACTATTTAAGGCGAGATCAGTTTGTAAGACATTCGAAGAACGTTCCAAGAATGCCTTGGTTTATAAAAGGCTTTCGTTCGAAAGATGGGGGATATCACATTGGGAAATCCATAAGTTACGATGTGTTTACTTTGACGCATATATTGCGGGGAACCCAAATGCTATTTTATGCAATGGGTTAAGAAATTATTTTGACTCAATATATCCGAATATTGGACTTCGTGATTTAGAAAAAGCGGCTAACATGCAACATAAAGAAGCATGTTATGCTTACGGATTAGTAATGTTCACTTCTCACCAAAGTGAGAACAAGAACATCGGGCTACAACTATTAAACAAAACGTTCCCACAAGTGATGGAGTCAGTAATTAGGGTAAGAAATGAGGTTTTTAGATTGTTACGGGACTGTTGGACATTACGTAACCCTCGTCCCTTTGACGACGTTACAACACGCTGTCTTATCAACGGCCATAACAGTTATGTTCCATAAGACCAAGGATGGGAAGTAATCCTAGTAAAACCAGAATGCATGACTTGTTTCTGGTCGTATGAATTACGTGTCTTTATTGCCTTTGCTGAACGACTTGTGTACTAGCTAGAATTATCTTCACAAACATCTTGTATCAAATTTATTGTGTGCTATATTTCATGCTATATGTAAAATAAGCGGTATTGTAAGTTTGTAAAATATTGTGTAAAAGTTTGAACGCGAAATATTATTATAATCAGTTTTTCATATAGAATTGTAGTAGTTGAATTGTATATTAGCTACTAAGAATGAACTTAACGGGTAGGTTCTACCCGAATTTAAACTTATAAAATGCTAATATGAAGAAAAAGCTTTTATAAATGAGTTCATATTATGCTACGAAATACTATTAACTACTCTTAATATTCTGTATGATTAACTTGTTCCATTTGACTATTTTGAAGGAAATGGCACCGACTACTCGACACACCGTGAATATGAATGAAGAGGAATTCCGTACTTTTCTAGCTTCAAACATAGCCGCAGTATAGGCTGCGCTACATACCAACAATAACCTTGGATCTAGCAGTACAGGAAATCGTGTAGGATGCACCTACAAAGAATTCACTGCCTGCAAACCTTTGGAATTTGATGGAACCGAAGGACCGATCGGATTGAAACGGTGGACTGAGAAGGTCGAATCGGTGTTTGCCATAAGTAAGTGTACTGAATAGGACAAAGTAAAGTACGCTACGCATACCTTCACAGGTTCTGCGTTAACATGGTGGAATACCTATCTAGAGCAAGTGGGACAAGACGATGCGTACGCACTACCGTGGTCAGCATTCAAGCACTTGATGAACGAGAAGTACCGTCCCAGAACCGAGGTCAATAAGCTCAAGACAGAACTTAGAGGGTTACGAACCCAAGAATTTGATATTACCACGTACGAAATACGATTCACAGAATTGTGCCTATTGTGTCCGGGAGCATTCGAAGATGAGGAAGAGAAGATCGACGCGTTTGTGAAAGGATTACCGGAAAGAATCCAAGAAGATATAAGTTCACACGAGCCCGCCTCCATACAACAGGCATGTAGAATGGCTCACAAACTAGTGAACCAGATTGAAGAAAGAATTAAAGAACAGACTGCTGAAGAGGCCAATGTGAAGCAAGTCAAAAGAAAGTGGGAGGAAAACGGTGATAAGAATCACCAATACAACAACAGCAGCAATTACAACAATAATCGCAACAATTATCCCAACAATCGCAACATCAATCGCAACTACAACAAATGGCCCAACAACAACAACAACAACAACAATAGCAACTACAACAATCATCCCAACAACAATAATAACCGCAACAACAACAACAACAATCAGAAGCAGCTATGCCAAAGGTGTGAAAAGTATCACTCGGGGTTCTGCACCAAATTTTGCAACAAGTGTAAAAGAAATGGTCATAGCGCGGCGAAGTGTGAGGTCTACGGACCAGGGGTTAATAAAACGAAAGGAACAAATGGTGTCGGAACGAGTAATGGCGGAACAAGTAGTGTCGGAGCAAGTTATGCCAATGTAGTTTGTTATAAATGTGGAAAACCGGGCCACATTATTAGAAATTGCCCGAACCAGGAGAACACGAATGGACAAGGCCGCAGAAGAGTTTTCAATATTAATGCGGCAGAGGCACAGGAAGACCCGGAGCTTGTTACGAGTACGTTTCATATTGACAATAAATCTGCTTACGTTTTATTTGATTCAGGTGCGGATAGAAGCTATATGAGTAGAGATTTTTGTGCTAAATTAAGTTGTCCATTGACGCCTTTGGATAGTAAATTTTTACTCGAATTAGCAAATGGTAAATTAATTTCAGCAGATAATATATGTCGGAATCGAGAAATTAAACTGGTTAGCGAAACATTTAAGATTGACTTGATACCAGTAGAGTTAGGGAGTTTTGATGTGATAATCGGTATGGACTGGTTGAAAGAAGTGAAAGCAGAGATCGTTTGTTACAAAAATGCAATTCGCATTATACGAGAAAAAGGAAAACCCTTAATGGTGTACGGAGAAAAGGGCAACACGAAGCTACATCTTATTAGTAATTTGAAGGCACAAAAACTAATAAGAAGAGGTTGCTATGCTGTTCTAGCACACGTCGAGAAAGTACAAACTGAAGAAAAGAGCATTAATGATGTTCCCGTCGCAAAAGAATTTCCCGATGTATTTCCGAAAGAATTACCGGGATTACCCCCACATCGATCCGTTGAATTTCAAATAGATCTTGTATCAGGAGCTGCACCAATAGCTCGTGCTCCTTACAGACACGCACCCAGCGAGATGAAAGAACTGCAAAGCCAATTACAAGAACTTTTAGAGCGTGGTTTCATTCGACCAAGCACATCACCGTGGGGAGCTCCTGTTTTGTTTGTCAAGAAGAAAGATGGTACATTCAGGTTGTGTATCGACTACCGAGAGTTGAACAAACTTACCATCAAGAACCGCTACCCACTACCGAGAATCGACGACTTATTTGATCAACTACAAGGCTCGTCTGTTTATTCAAAGATTGACTTACGTTCCGGGTATCATCAAATGCGGGTGAAAGAAGATGATATTCCAAATACTGCATTCAGAACACGTTACTGTCATTACGAGTTTATGGTCATGCCATTTGGTTTAACTAATGCACCAGCTGTGTTCATGGACCTTATGAACCGAGTGTGTGGACCATACCTTGACAAGTTTGTCATTGTTTTCATTGATGACATACTTATTTACTCAAAGAATGACCAAGAACACGGTGAACATTTGAGAAAGGTGTTAGAAGTATTGAGGAAGGAAGAATTGTACGCTAAGTTTTCAAAGTGCGCATTTTGGTTGGAAGAAGTTCAATTCCTCGGTCACATAGTGAACAAAGAAGGTATTAAGGTGGATCCGGCAAAGATAGAAACTGTTGAAAAGTGGGAAACCCCGAAAACTCCGAAACACATACGCCAGTTTTTAGGACTAGCTGGTTACTACAGAAGGTTCATCCAAGACTTTTCCAGAATAGCAAAACCCTTGACTGCATTAACGCATAAAGGGAAGAAATTTGAATGGAATGATGAACAAGAGAAAGTGTTTCAGTTATTGAAGAAAAAGCTAACTACGGCACCTATATTGTCATTGCCTGAAGGGAATGATGATTTTATGATTTATTGTGACGCATTAAAGCAAGGTCTCGGTTGTGTATTAATGCAACGAACGAAGGTGATTGCTTATGCGTCTAGACAATTGAAGATTCACGAACAAAATTATACGACGCATGATTTGGAATTAGGCGCGGTTGTTTTTGCATTAAAGACTTGGAGGCACTACTTATATGGGGTCAAAAGTATTATATATACCGACCACAAAAGTCTTCAACACATATTTAATCAGAAACAACTGAATATGAGGCAGCGTAGGTGGATTGAATTATTGAATGATTACGACTTTGAGATTCGTTACCACCCGGGGAAGGCAAATGTGGTAGCCGATGCCTTGAGCAGGAAGGACAGAGAACCCATTCGAGTAAAATCTATGAATATAATGATTCATAATAACCTTACTACTCAAATAAAGGAGGCGCAACAAGGAGTTTTAAAAGAGGGAAATTTAAAGGATGAAATACCCAAAGGATCGGAGAAGCATCTTAATATTTGGGAAGACGGAACCCGGTATAGGGCTAAAAGGATTTGGGTACCAAAATTCGGAGATATGAGAGAAATGGTACTTAGAGAAGCTCATAAAACCAGATACTCAATACATCCTGGAACGGGGAAGATGTACAAGGATCTCAAGAAACATTTTTGGTGGCCGGGTATGAAAGTCGATGTTTCTAAATACGTAGGAGAATGTTTGACGTGTTCTAAGGTCAAAGCTGAGCATCAGAAACCATCAGGTCTACTTCAACAACCCGAAATCCCGGAATGGAAATGGGAAAACATTACCATGGATTTCATCACTAAATTGTCAAGGACTGCAAGTGGTTTTGATACTATTTGGGTAATAGTTGATCGTCTCACCAAATCAGCACACTTCCATCCAATAAGAGAAGATGACAAGATGGAGAAGTTAGCACGATTGTATTTGAAGGAAGTCGTCTCCAGACATGGAATACCAATCTCTATTATCTCTGATAGGGATGGCAGATTTATTTCAAGATTCTGGCAGACATTACAGCAAGCATTAGGAACTCGTCTAGACATGAGTACTGCCTATCATCCACAAACTGATGGGCAGAGCGAAAGGACGATACAAACGCTTGAAGACATGCTACGAGCATGTGTTATTGATTTCGGAAACAATTGGGATCGACATCTACCGTTAGCAGAATTTTCCTACAACAACAGCTACCATTCAAGCATTGAGATGGCGCCGTTTGAAGCAATTTATGGTAGAAAGTGCAGGTCTCCGATTTGTTGGAGTGAAGTGGGGGATAGACAGATTACGGGTCCGGAGATAATACAAGAAACTACCGAGAAAATCATCCAAATTCAACAAAGATTGAAAACCGCCCAAAATCAACAAAAGAGCTACGCTGACATTAAAAGAAAAGATATAGAATTTGAAATTGGAGAGATGGTCATGCTTAAAGTTGCACCTTGGAAAGGCGTTGTTCGATTTGGTAAACGAGGGAAATTAAATCCAAGGTATATTGGACCATTCAAGATTATTGATCGTGTCGGACTAGTAGCTTACCGACTTGAGTTACCTCAACAACTCGCGGCTGTACATAACACTTTCCACGTCTCAAATTTGAAGAAATTTTTTGCTAAAGAAGATCTCACTATTCCGTTGGACGAAATCCAAATCAATGAAAAACTTCAATTCATTGAAGAACCCGTCGAAATAATGGATCGTGAGGTTAAGAGACTTAAACAAAACAAGATACCGATTGTTAAGGTTTGATGGAATGCTCGTAGAGGACCCGAGTTCACCTGGGAGCGTGAAGATCAGATGAAGAAGAAATACCCGCATCTATTTCCAGAAGATTCGTCAACACCTTCAACAGCTTAAAATTTCGGGACGAAATTTATTTAACGGGTAGGTACTGTAGTGACCCGAACTTTTCCATGTTTATATATATTAATTGAGATTGATATTTACATGATTAAATGTTTCTAACATGTTAAGCAATCAAATTTGTTAAGACTTGATTAATTGAAATATGTTTCATATAGACAATTGACCACCCAAGTTGACCGGCGATTCACGAATGTTAAAACTTGTAAAAACGACATGACGATATATATATGGATATACATATGGTTAACATGATATTATGATAAGTAAGTATCTCCATAAGTATATTAACAATGAGTTATATACATATAAACAAGACTACTAACTTAAGGATTTCGAAACGAGACATATATGTAACGATTATCGTTGTAACGACATTTAAATGTATATATATCATATTAAGATATATTAATATATCATAATATCATGATAATATAATAATTTAACATCTCAATAGATATAATAAACAATGGGTTAACAACATTAATTGAGATCGTTAACTTAAAGGTTTCAAAACAACACTTACATGTAACGACTAACGATGACTTAACGACTCAGTTAAAATGTATATACATGTAGTGTATTTAGAGGTATTAAAATACTTTTGGAAGACTTCAAGACATATATCAAAACACTCATACTTAACGAAAATGGTTACAGTTACTTTCCCATTCTTTTCTTTCATCAAGAATTCTAGTCGTATTCTTACCCGTATTATACACAGCTTCAAAACGTACTTACTATGGGTATATACCAATAGGAACTAGCATGGGATTCCACTCTTGATTATGTCATGTATGACTAATCAATTTTAACTTCTACCATGAGCTAGTCAACTAACTAGAACTCCTTTTAACCCCACTCACCACTCACCAATTACCACTCACCATTCACTCCATTTCACTTTCAATTCTCTTTCTAATTCTCTCTCAACACACACACACACACTATTATGAACGTATTTTTCCTGTAGTTAATCACCATCTTCATCAAAAATTACTTCAAGAATCAAGCTATAATCATCATAGGAAGAACACTTCAAGAACACTTCAAAAATCCCTTCAAGTTTACTAATTTACTTCCAAGCTTTCTAATCCATTCCAAGTAATCATCTAAGATCAAGAAACCTTTGTTATATACAGTAGGTTATCTTTCTTATTCAAGGTAATATTCATATTCAAACTTTGATTCAATTTCTATAACTATAAACTATCTTAATTCGAGTAAAAATCTTACTTGAACTTGTTTTTGTGTCATGATCCTACTTCAAGAACTTTCAAGCCATCCAAGATCCTTTGAAGCTAGATCATTTCTTGTCACTTCCAGTAGGTTTACCTACTAAACTTGAGGTAGTAATGATGTTCATAACATCATTCGATTCATATATATAAAACTATCTTATTCGAAGGTTTAAACTCGTAATCACTAGAACATAGTTTAGTTAATTCTAAACTTGTTCGCAAACAAAAGTTAATCCTTCTAACTTGACTTTTAAAATTAACTACACACATGTTCTATATCTATATGATATGTTAACTTAATGATTTAAAACCTGGAAACACGAAAAACACCGTAAAACCGGATTTACGCCGTCGTAGTAACACCGCGGGCTGTTTTGGGTTAGTTAATTAAAAACTATGATAAACTTTGATTTAAAATTTGTTATTCTGAGAAATGATTTTTATTATGAACATGAAACTATATCCAAAAATTATGGTTAAACTCAAAGTGGAAGTATGTTTTCTAAAATGGTCATCTAGACGTCGTTCTTTCGACTGAAATGACTACCTTTACAAAAACGACTTGTAACTTATTTTTCCGACTATAAACCTATACTTTTTCTGTTTAGATTCATAAAATAGAGTTCAATATGAAACCATAGCAATTTGATTCACTCAAAACGGATTTAAAATGAAGAAGTTATGGGTAAAACAAGATTGGATAATTTTTCTCATTTTAGCTACGTGAAAATTGGTAACAAATCTATTCCAACCATAACTTAATCAACTTGTATTGTATATTATGTAATCTTGAGATACCATAGACACGTATACAATGTTTCGACCTATCATGTCGACACATCTATATATATTTCGGAACAACCATAGACACTCTATATGTGAATGTTGGAGTTAGCTATACAGGGTTGAGGTTGATTCCAAAATATATATAGTTTGAGTTGTGATCAATACTGAGATACGTATACACTGGGTCGTGGATTGATTCAAGATAATATTTATCGATTTATTTCTGTACATCTAACTGTGGACAACTAGTTGTAGGTTACTAACGAGGACAGCTGACTTAATAAACTTAAAACATCAAAATATATTAAAAGTGTTGTAAATATATTTTGAACATACTTTAATATATATGTATATATTGTTATAGGTTCATGAATCAACAGTGGCCAAGTCTTACTTCTCGACGAAGTAAAAATCTGTGAAAGTGAGTTATAGTCCCACTTTTAAAATCTAATATTTTTGGGATGAGAATACATGCAGGTTTTATAAATGATTTACAAAATAGACATAAGTACGTGAAACTACATTCTATGGTTGAATTATCGAAATCGAATATGCCCCTTTTTATTAAGTCTGGTAATCTAAGAATTAGGGAACAGACACCCTAATTGACGCGAATCCTAAAGATAGATCTATTGGGCCTAACAAACCCCATCCAAAGTACCGGATGTTTTAGTACTTCGAAATTTATATCATATCCGAAGGGTGTCCCGGAATGATGGGGATATTCTTATATATGAATCTTGTTAATGTCGGTTACCAGGTGTTCACCATATGAATGATTTTTATCTCTATGTATGGGATGTGTATTGAAATATGAAATCTTGTGGTCTATTATTATGATTTGATATATATAGGTTAAACCTATAACTCACCAACATTTTTGTTGACGTTTTAAGCATGTTTATTCTCAGGTGATTATTAAGAGCTTCCGCTGTCGCATACTTAAATAAGGACGAGATTTGGAGTCCATGCTTGTATGATATTGTATAAAAACTGCATTCAAGAAACTTATTTTGTTGTAACATATTTGTATTGTAAACCATTATGTAATGGTCGTGTGTAAACAGGATATTTTAGATTATCATTATTTGATAATCTACGTAAAGCTTTTTAAACCTTTATTGATGAAATAAAGGTTATGGTTTGTTTTAAAATGAATGCAGTCTTTGAAAAACGTCTCATATAGAGGTCAAAACCTCGCAACGAAATCAATTAATATGGAACGTTTTTAATCAATAAGAACGGGACATTTCAGTTAAGGCTAAACCTTATGTTAAACCATACCAACCACCACTTCCTTACCCGAGTAAAATGAGAAAAGAAAGACTTGAAGGCGAGCAATTCAAATTCTTGGATATGTTTAAACAAATAAATGTAAATCTTCCTTTCATTGATGTAATTTCAGGAATGCCTAGATATGCTAAATTTCTGAAAGATCTTATCACAAATAGAAAGAAAATGGAAGAAGTCTCGGCTGTTACTATGAATGCTAATTGTTCTGCAGTGCTGTTGAATAAGATACCAGAAAAATTATCTGATCCAGGAAGTTTCACAATTCCATGTTTTCTGGGTAGTCTTAGTTCAATAGAAGCATTGGCAGACTTAGGTGCTAATATAAATCTAATGCCGTATTCACTATACGCTAAACTAGACCTTGGAGAATTGAAACCAACACGAATAAGCATACAACTAGCCGATCGATCAGTAAAATATCATAGAGGGATAATGGAGAACATGCTAGTTAAAGTTGGTAATTTAGTATTTCCAGTAGATTTTGTTATTCTGGACATGGAAGAAGATTCTCGAGTTCCTCTCATATTAGGAAGACCATTCTTAAACACAGCTAAAGCAATAATAGACGTGTTTGGAAAGAAACTGACCCTAAGTATAGAGGAAGAGAGTGTCACCTTTTCTGTTGATAGAGCCATGCAACAACCGCAATCTGCAGATGATACATGTTATTATATTCAAACAATAGATTCACATGTAGAATTGTTAGAAGAATTTCCAGAATTACAAGGAACAGGAGAATGTTCTTTAGGAGAAGGAACTGAACCAATTGATGAAGCTGAAATGTTAGCTACACTTATGGCTAATGGATATGAACCAACAACAGAAGAAATTCAAATGCTAAAAGAGGAAGACAGATATCGATATAAATCATCGATAGAAGAACCACCGACATTAGAGTTAAAGCCATTTCCAAACCACTTGGAATATGATTATTTACATGGTGAATCCGAATTACCTTTAATAATATCGTCTTCTCTTAATGAAAATGAAAAATCTCAACTCATTTCTGTGCTAAAAGCTCATAAACCAGCTATTGCATGGAAAATTCATGATATTAAAGGAATAAGTCCTTCATATTGCACACATAAAATCCTTATGGAAAAAGGTCATAAAACGTATGTGCAAAAGACTAAATCCTAATATGAAAGATGTTGTTAAGAAAGAAATTATTAAACTGCTTGATGCAGGTTTAATTTATCCAATCTCTGATAGTCCATGGGTAAGCCCAGTTCAATGCGTACCTAAGAAGGGTGGCATGACTGTCATCACAAATGAGAAAAATGAGCTTATTCCTACTAGGACTGTAACAGGATGGCGTGTTTGTATTGATTATAGAAAATTAAATGATGCCACCAGAAAAGATCACTTTCCCTTACCTTTCATTGATCAAATGTTAGAAAGATTAGCCGGAAATAGTTACTATTGTTTCCTTGATGGTTTTTCCGGATATTTTCAAATTCCAATAGCACCCGAGGACCAAGAGAAAACCACATTCACGTGCCCTTATGGTACTTTTTCGTACAAACGCATGCCATTTGGACTTTGCAACGCCCCTGCAACCTTTCAAAGGTGCATAATGGCGATTTTTCACGACATGATAGAAGAATGCATGGAAGTTTTCATGGATGACTTTTCAGTCTTCGGTGATACATTTGAAACATGTCTACTTAATCTTGAACGAATGCTTATTAGATGCGAACAATCAAATCTAGTTCTTAATTGGGAGAAATGTCATTTCATGGTTAAAGAAGGCGTCGTTCTTGGACATAAAATCTCAAAGGAAGGAATGGAAGTGGATAGAGCTAAAGTAGATGTAATTGCTAAACTTCCACATCCCACCAATGTTAGAGGAGTTAGGAGTTTTCTAGGGCATGTCGGTTTTTACCGACGTTTCATAAAAGTTTTTTCTAAAATTGCCACTCCTATGAATAAACTCCTAGAAAAAGATGCTCCATTTATCTTTTCAGATGAATGCATCAAATCTTTTAATATTCTTAAAGAAAAACTCACTAATTCGCCGATTATGATAACTCCAAATTGGAATCTACCATTTGAACTAATGTGCGATGCAAGTGATTTTGCAATGGGAGCCGTTTTAGGACAAAGAATTGAAAAACGATTTCAACCTATTTATTATGCTAGTTAGACGTTACAAGGAGCACAAACGAATTACACAACTACTGAAAAAGAACTCCTTGCTATTGTCTTTGCTTTTGACAAATTTCGTTCATATCTCGTTCTAGCTAAAACGGTGGTCTATACTGACCATTCTGCTCTTAGATACCTATTTTCGAAACAAGATGCTAAACCAAGATTATTCCGTTGGATCTTACTCTTACAAGAGTTCGATATTGAAATCCGAGACAAAAAGGGAGCAGAAAATCTCCCCGCTGATAATCTTTCTCGTCTTGAAAATCCCGAATTAGAAGTTCTAAATGAATCAGCCATACAAGACAACTTTCCTGATGAATATCTATTGAAGATAGATTATAATGAAATTCAATGGTTTGCAGACTATGCAAACCACTTAGTATGTGGATTCCTTGAAAAAGGATTATCGTACCAAAAACGAAAGAAATTCTTCAATGATATAAAACACTATTTCTGGGAAGATCCACATTTGTTTAAAAGTTGTCCCGATGGAATAATACGCCGATGTGTATTCGGAGATGAAGCTAGTCAAATCTTAAACCATTGTCACACAGGACCAACAAGAGGGCATTATGGGCCTCAGCTCACAGCAAGAAAAGTTTACGATGCTGGATTCTATTGGCCTACAATTTTCAAAGACGCACACTTCTTTGCAAATCCTGTGATGCTTGTCAAAGGGCCGGAAAAATAAGTCAACGTGATGAAATGCCACAAAATGTCATTCAAGTATGTGAAGTATTTGACATTTGGGGTATTGACTTTATGGGTCCATTTCCAAAATCTCATAATAATCTCTACATTCTCGTTGCCATTGATTATGTATCTAAATGGGCGGAAGCACAAGCTCTCCCGACTAATGATGCACGAGTTGTAGTCAATTTTTTAAAATGTTTTTTTGCCAGGTTTGGAACACCGAAAGCTTTAATAAGTGATCGGGGTACTCATTTCTGTAATAATCAACTTGAGAAAGTTCTCAAAAGATATGGAGTAACTCATAAAATCTCCACTGCTTATCATCCACAAACAAGTGGACAAGTTGAAAATACCAACCGAGCATTAAAACGTATTCTAGAGAAAACCGTAGGATCAAATCCGAAGGAATGATCCATTAAATTGGAGGATGCACTCTGGGCTTTTAGAACAGCCTACAAAACTCCAATTGGAACCACACCTTTTAGACTCGTTTACAGAAAAGCATGTCATCTTCCAGTAGAAATTGAACACAAAGCATTTTGGGCTTTGAAGACATGTAATCTTGATTTACATGAAGCTGGACGTTTACGATTAAGTCAAATAAATAAATTAGAGGAATTAAGACATGAAGCATACGAAAATTCGTTAATCTATAAAGAAAGAACGAAGAAATGGCATGATAAAAGAATCAGAAGTTCAAAAGAATTTAAGGAAGGAGACCGAGTTCTTCTTTTCAATTCACGATTCAAGCTATTTCCTGGAAAATTGAAATCAAGATGGTCTGGACCATTCATAGTCAAAAGAGTTTTCCCATATGGAACAATAGAGTTAATAAATTCAAATGGGATTGAATTTAAAGTTAATTGTCACAGAGTTAAACATTACGTACATGATCCGATGGAAGTTGACAACGAAGTTAATCACAATTTCAACACCACAGCTAACTAAGTGTGGGGAGGTTCGAATCTTTTTAGGGTAATATGTATTTCTGTTAGAGTTAGATATTCTGTTTTCGTGTAGTTCTCGAGAATGGAATCCGAATGGTCTTTCCCTAGCAGACCCTAAAGAACTAGTCTTCTCCCCCCATTCTGAATTTTTAATTTTTTTAGGTTTTACGAGATGAAGAATTCCTGTGAACTAAACCATGGTCTAATGCTACACCCTTTAATCACTAAACGGAATAATGACACCCTTCCAAGTGAATTGGTATCATTAAACAGAGGCAAATTGGACGGAGTAAGAAAAGAATCCAGGAACGAAAATAATAAGTTACATTTTGGTAAAGGAAAATCAAAATCCGAATTTTGGTAAGAGCACGACACCTTGAAAGATGTCACAAATGCGGAAAATGGTCACACGAAGGTAAATGTTCAAATAATCAAACATATTCAAATACCGAATTTGTTACTTTATGCAGAGAAGGACCGTTCATATGTT
The DNA here is from genome assembly GCF_046630445.1 of Rutidosis leptorrhynchoides. Taxonomy (NCBI): domain Eukaryota; kingdom Viridiplantae; phylum Streptophyta; class Magnoliopsida; order Asterales; family Asteraceae; genus Rutidosis; species Rutidosis leptorrhynchoides. Next base: position 126,721,314 of record NC_092336.1, read on the forward strand.
TCGAAGAAAAATCGTTGAATGCTCGAGGTTATGCCTATGTAGCTATGGAAAACCAATTAGTCCGACTATCTTATGAGTGGACTAAAGTAGGTCACTGAGAATTCTATCTCACAGGTAAGTATGTACAGTTTTTATTTTTATTTTATTGCTTTTAACCTTTTGATATTAAACGCTAAATTGTTCGCTATAAAGTATTAAATTGGAATTCAATAAAATTAGGTATGCGTAACCGAAATTATTGATATCATACAAAAATTTATTACATCACAGCTAAATTTACCGTTTATTCTTAAGGTATAAATATCTTTAATCAATCAACCCAAAATATTTCAGAAATTCGTCAGGAGTAAAACTAGGTAATATAGCCGAAATTACTTTACCGAAAAGAGGGGCATATATTTTTGATAATATTTGATTGATTAAAGTGGGATAAAAGACCAAAAAGATTTTTAATTTTATTTTTACTTTGTTTTTAAAATTAATATTAAAATTATTATTGTAAACTTTTTTAAAATCAATATATTTAAGTTTGTAAATATTTAAAAAAAATTAATATTTTTAATATAAGTTTGTATGTATAAAAACAAAAATATAATATGAATTTGGTGTAAATTTTTAATAATATTAATATGAATTTTTAATTTTATGCATTTTAAATTTAAGTTTGGTGTGAATTTAAAAACAAAAATTTACTTTATTTCGTTAAGTTAAAAATATGATTTTTAAAATTCGTCGTAAGTTGAAGACTAGGTCATTGAACCGAAATTGCTTTACCCAAGGGAGGGACGAGAACTTTTATTATCATTATTTTTAGCCTTATTGAATTAAAGTATGCCAAAAACATTTAAAATACTCAAAAATCTTTGCTTTTAAAACTGAGCTTAAAAATGACAAATTTTAAAATTTTGTCGAGGGACGGACTAGGACATCGTTCCGAAACGTCCTCACTCCTAAAAAGAACAAATTTTTAAAAATTAATTTAAATATATGTTTTATTAAGTAAGGGTTTTTGTTAAAAAAAAAAAAAATTAAAGGCAAAAATCACTGTACCCGAACCCCATGCGATCGCATGGGATTTGGCCTTCTAATCCATGCGATCGCATGGAGCTGGAATTTTGGCCAGAAACCAAAGGCAGTCTGTTCTACTCTCTTCACAAACACACACAATATACACGAACACATACACATATTATCTCCTAAAATCACCCTTTTAACACCAAAATTCACCAAATTTCTCGCTACAATCCGCTACAAACATGAATTTGATAAGAAGTTTATCAAAAAGGGTAACAATTTCATCCCTAAACCTCTTTAAATTTGATTTTTAGTGTTCTTGAGCTATATTTTTCCTAATTTGATTTTGTTAATTTCTAGTGTAATTAGAGTTAAATTGTTAGTATTTTATGCATGTATAACCTACATTGATGCTATTTAACATGATTTGAAGTCAAAAACTTCAAAAATTTTAGAAATCTAGGGTTTGTGTTCTTGAGCAATTTGGGGCTTTTTGATATAAACAGGTTATGGCCGATTTTTGTCATGAATTATTGACAAATTAAGTAGTGCAACATGTTTAGGTAGCTAAATGATCCAAACTTTGATCCTAAACATGATTTTTGAGAATTAAAGTGGACTTTGTAAGTCCAAAATTCATGAACTTGATTAATTTGATATAATTGCCATTTGAGACTTGTTTAATTGCCAGTAAAGGTTGTTTTAACATGTTATTTGAGTTGAATGCTTATGAACTTTGTAAACATTTTCATTTATGCTTATTTGAAAAAGTGTAGAATTGTTAAAATTGTGAAAATACGTATAAGTTTAAGTTTGATTTAACATGTTATTGTAATTATGTTAATTTGTTATTTTGCTAACACTAATGCATATTTGGATGCACAAATTTTGTGTTTAATGTGTTTTGCAGAGATTTACTAATACTGAAACTGGAGGTTCATCATCATCATCTAGACGATCTGCTTTAAAACCTGAACCAGAAATGCAATATGAACCTGAACCGGAGCAACAACAGGAACCACAACAATAGCATGATCAACACGTACCTTATTATGATCCGCTACAATTTGTTTATGCCTTCATAGTATTTCCGATACATCCACCAATAGAATACCCAACAATTCCTGAACACACGTTGCATCCTAATCTGAGATTCGATAGAAGCTGGAGAGATTACCCATCATATCAAAGGAACAAATTCAAACTGCTATCAAAAAATGTAGAGGTGCCAAGGGTAATCGATTGGGATCCTTTAGAAAGGGTCCAACTAGCTAACTCAGTTAGGGAGCATCTGATTCAAAGGTATGTCAGTTCTTCTTTTACCGATTGGGAACGCCTATTCACCATTCGTAGGCCTGTATATAAGGAATGGTGTGTTGAGCTCATGAGTACTATAGCATTAAATGTAGATGTAGATAGGTTAGATGATAGAAGTTTTCTTAGGTTTATACTTGGCTGTAGGATGTACAGGATGTCCATGCTGGACATGACCAGGGCATTACAGATTTACACTCCTAGTGAATTGCTACTACCCGATTGTATGAATTTGATTTATCGTGGTGAAAGGGTAGATAGGAATTTTGACGCGAACGCCGTTTGGAGGCGTATGTCAAACTATAATGTTTTTACGCTGGGAGGAAAAGACTCCTACTTACATATTAACAAAGCCGAACTTCGTATAATTCATAGATTTCTGGCTAACTCGATTACACAGAGAGGTCACAACAAGGAGAAAATGACCTTACATGATTTATTTTACCTAAAGTGTATTCAAGACCCAAGAAGCTTTGTTAATATCCCCTATTGTATTGGTTTTTATTTGTCTAAGATGATGGAAGGAATACAGGAAGGGGGGATTATAGGAGGAGGTATTTTTGTTACTCTCATTGGAGAGTATTTAGGTGTAAATAGGAACCAAGGGGGTCTACTTTTGGAATGTAGGGAACAGGTTGAGCCTTTAGGGTTGAAGTTCTATTAGGGTGCTAAGGTATTAAAGAGCGGACACAACCAGGCAGTACCCTATGAAGGTAGTCATCCTCAGGTAGAGAGAGTTTCAGATGAGGAAATGGAGGAAGCGGATGACATTAGGGATGTCATTAGGGAGGCTATGACTGACGTCTACCAGCGTGTAGATGAGGTAGATATGACAAACGGGGAGAGATTTAGACGGATGGAGCAGTGGCAAGCCCGGAATGATTACGAACATTCCAGGCAACGACAGCATGATAGATGGGACTATCATCAGCGTCAGATTATGAGCAGGCTGTCACCTCTGGATCACTACGTTCCGACCCTACCCGCTTACTATCCTCCACACCAGCCCGAGATGAGACCACCATATACTCTCTACGACCCTAACCAGGCCTACCAGTACACCTATCACCAACCATGGAACCCGAACGACGACATGAATTGGAACCCCTATCCAGATTGATATAGTTCCAGTTGGTGATTTCTATGATTTTTATCTTTTTATGATTTTTATTTATGTTTAAACATATGATATTGTGATACATTAATGTATTATTTAATATTTTTATTATTTTGTACTAATATTTCATATTTGATTTGAAAGTGGGATTTTAAGTCCCATTTCAAATTACCATGCATGTCTATATTTGTATGTATGTATATTGTCAATTGTACACAACAGGGTAAAACATCGCATTTTCAAAGACTGACATTAAGTTCAGCAAAAGCTACTAATTTTGATGACAAAACGAAAAACAAATGTGATGTAACAACAAGACGGAATGAACAAATGATGTGCACCATTTATCATTCAACAAACAAACGCCAATATGTTTGGAAACTTTGGTAAAATTTAATCATTTTTCTACGCTAATCACCCTCAATAATTTAAATTGTTACTGATTTCTTGCAAATGAGGGCATTGCAAGATCTTAAGTGTGGGAAGGGGTTAAATTCTTTAGGATTTTTAAAATTTTTGACTTATACACTTGGTTACCATTAAAAATACTAGTAATGCAGTAGTTGTATTAGAATCTAGTCCTCTCTGATAATAAAGAACAGCCCTAGTCTTATATACTGACTACCAATTCTAGTAAAATTTTTCAAAATTTTCAATTAAATGAATTCAAAATCATGTTTATACATATTTATGAACGATAAAACTAGGTGTTAACACCGAAATTATTGTTACCTCGGAAAGGACATAAATTAAGAAACAACCCAAAATGTTAGAATTAATTTAAAATGGAATAGAGGACAATAAAAAGGAAAATAAAAGCCAAGTGTGGAAAAAATTTACCAAGTTATTTAAAAACATATATCACATATTTTTGTACAAATAATTGAAGATACTTTTGTTTTGGACAAAATTAACCGTTTTACCCGGTAAATTGTAAGATATTTGAAAGAAAGATGGATCTACACGATGAATCAATTCCATCATTAAAAGGAAGTAAAGTCTTCCGAAAAAGACACGCGCTTCTTGATTTAGGTCATGAAGTTGTCGTCCAGACCAGCTGTAGGTTGACGAAAAATCTAGAGAAGTCATCACTAAAATCAGTAGGAAATCCACAGACCTCAGCATCAAACAGGGTCGCTAAGTGGTCAGACTTATCCTAACCATGAGAGGATCTGTCTCGTAAAATGGGGAGGACGCCATACAAATTAGCTTGATAAGACTAATGAATCAGACCCCCAGAAAGGATAATCTCCTTAAAAGATTAAAAATCAGCTTTTAAGCCTGATATTACTCAATCCTAGAGATTGACTTTAAAGATTGAGAATTACAAACTCATGGAATTCGATGATATCTAAACTCGAGCTTGAACGAGAAAATATTTTGATCAAAATTACAAACCGATTTGTTTTCTGAAAACCCATTTTCAATGCGTTCATTACCATTGAACGTAAAATCCTAGGAATTCACCTGGAATTCATTAGGTCACCTGAACCAAATCGGGTGTCAACCGTAAGAACGGTGGTTGCATAGTATGGTCAAAGAACAGGACCTTGTGACAGACCGAAAAACTATAGGGTGAGCTTTACTATTGCTCCTACAAAGGATAGTAATTGCATTCGACACGTTATAGACCATAATTAAAAGCATGTCAGGGGACATTGCCTTAACAGTTGCTTGTTCAACGCTTTCCTTTACAACCGGACGGTAGTTTACCGAAAGGTAATATACGGAGCAAGTATACTGGACGTGTTGCTTTCCTAATACAAGGTTAGCAAGTGGGTGACACAAAACTATAAGTTTTGAGCTAAAATTTTCAAATCTAAAACCCACAAAACCCACAAAAACATTTTGCAACACCGGTGAAGGGTTATTCCGGAAAACCTGTCTAGGGTAAAATCTAGCTTGAATTTTTAAAAGATCAAATGTTTTCATAAAGATCCAATTTCCTTAAGGATCTAAATTTTTATAGTCATGTGGGGCTGTAAACCACATCGTTATTACCATTGTTCATACCGCCGTATAGAAATCACTGATGTACAAAGTGTGAAGAATAAAGAAGTGATTCTAGTATTCTTATTTCAAGACTATATTGCTTGAGGACAAGCAACGCTCAAGTGTGGGAATATTTGATAATGCTAAAAACGAACATATATTTCATAGCATTATCCCTCAAGAAAGACAAGCTTTTAGTTGCAATTGTTCTATTTACAAGTGATATTCGTTTAAATAATAAAAGGTGAAGACAAAAGACAGATTCGACGAATTGAAGACGCAAATGACTAAAAAGCTCAAAAGTACAAAGTACAATCAAAGTGGTTCCAATTATTGATAAGAAACGTCTCAAAATTACAAGAGTACAAGATGCGAAATGCAAAGTACAAGATATTAAATTATACGCAAGGACGTTCGAAAATCCGGAACCGGGACCAAAGTCAACTCTCAACACTCGACGCAACGGACTAAAAATTACAAGTCAACTATGCACATAAATATAATATAATATTTAAATAATTCTTAAAATTATTTATATATTATATATTATATTTAAAACCGTCGGCAGAATGCAAACAAAGACATGTGAGTTGGAATCCCAGGCCATGCGATCGCATGGCCTGCATGAGATAATCTCATGCGATCGCATGAGCCAAAAATTCAGGCCACATGCTATAAATTTCGCAGTTTTGAGCGATCTTTTACACATCTTTTTCTTTCCTTTCTCTCATACGTATATATATATATATATATATATATATATATATATATATATATATATATATATATATATTAATTTTAATTTTAATTTTAATTTTAATTCTAATAATAAGGGTATGTTAGCGAATGTTGTAAGGGTATAAGTCGAAATTCTGTCCGTGTAACGCTACGCTATTTTTAATCACTGTAAGTTATGGTTAATGTTATTTTTAAATTAATGTCTCGTAGCTAAGTTATTATTATGCTTATTTAATGCCGAAGTAATCGTGATGTTGGGCTAAATATTAAAATTGGGTAATTGGGCTTTGGACCATAATTGGAGTTTGGATAAAAGAACGACACTTGTGGAAATTAGACTATGGACTATTAATGGGTTTTATATTAACTAAATGATACCTCGTTGATTTAATATATATACTTATAATTTGACGTATTTATATATAACCACATACGCTTGACTGGACACGGTGGGCGGGATATCTATAAATACCAATAATGTTCATTTTACCGGACACGGAACTGGATTAATAGTTAATAGATTTGTTGAAACAGGGGTGGATTACATTCAAGGGTAATTGGTGTAATTGTTAACAAAGTAGTAAAACCTTGGTTTACACGCAGTCGATAACCTGGTGTATTCATTAAACAAAGTATTAAGACCTTGTTACAATTTGAATCCCCAATTAGTTGGAATATTTGACTTCGGGAATAAGAATAATTTGACGAAGACTTTCGCACTTTATGATTATGATTGATGGACTATTATGGACAAATCCGTATGGACATATCGAATAATCCAGGACAAAGGACAATTAATCCATGGGAATAAACTAAAAACAACACGTCAAACATCATGATTACGGAAGTTTAAATAAGCATAATTCCTTTATTTCATATTTAATTTCCTTTATTTCATATTTAATTGCACTTTTAATTATCGCACTTTTATTTATTGTCATTATATTTAATTGAACTTTTAATTATCGTACTCTTTAATTGTCGTACTTTTTATTTATCGCATTTTTATTTATCGCAATTTCATTATCGTTATTTACTTTACGCTTTAAAATTAAGTTATATTTATTTTTTAATATTTTACATTAGGTTTTAACTGCGACTAAAGTTTTAAAATTGACAAACCGGTCATTAAACGGTAAAAACCCCCTTTTATAATAATAATACTACTTATATATATTTTCGTATTTTTACAATTATAAGTTAAAAATATAGCGTTAAGCTTGGCTAAAGATCCCTGTGGAACGAACCGGACTTACTAAAAACTACACTACTGTACGATTAGGTACACTGCCTATAAGTGTTGTGGCAAGGTTTAGGTATATCCACTCTATAAATAAATAAATCACTTGTGTAAAATTGTATCGTATTTAATAGTATTTCCTTGTAAAAATTATAACTATTTTATACACCACCTCGCACACATCAAAAACCTATCTTGGTTGCTTGGAGATAACAAAATGTTTATGTAGTTGATCTTGATGCTACAGAATCTGGTATTGATACTTGTCTTTATTCACAAACTGTTCCTGAGCTGAATTAGTTATGCCATAGAAGGCTTTCTCATTTAAATTTCAAAAATATAAATGAACTGTCTAAAAAAGGGTTGGTAAGAGGGCTGCCACAACTCTCCTACAAGAAGGATAAAGTCTGCTCTGCTTGTGTTAAGGGTAAACAAATCAAAGCTCATTTTCACTCTAAGACTATAACTACAATTGATGAACCACTTCATATGCTTCATATGGACCTCTTTGGACCTATGAACATTGGTAGTTTGAGTGGTAAGAAGTATACTCTGGTGATTGTTGATGAATACTCCAGGCTCACATGGGTAATTTTCTTGTATGCTAAAAGTGATGCACCTGAAGAAATCATTAACTTGATTAAGAAGGAGCAGGTACAAAAAGGCAAGCTGGCCAAACAATTAAAAAGTGATCATGGAACAGAGTTCAAGAATGCTACTCTTGTTGATTTTTGTAAAAGTGTTGGTATTGGTTAAAATTTCTCCGCTGTTAGAACACCATAACAAAATGGTGTTGCTGAAAGGAGAAATATGACTCTTATTGAAGCTGCAAGGACTATGTTGTGCCATGCAAATGTTGCTATCAGGTTTTGGGCAGAAGCAGTGAATACTGCTTGTTATACTAAAAATAGATCTATTATTGTCAAGAAGCATGTAAATACTCCTTATGGGCTTTATCACAAGAAAGTACATACTGTTCACTATTTTCAAATTTTTGGTTGTAAATGTTTCATTCTCAATCAAAGAGACTTGCTAGGTAAAATGGAACCTAAGTCTGATGAAGGCATTTTCAGGGGATATTCATCTGTTTCTAAAGCTTATAGAGCTTTTAACTCTAGAAGAAAGAAGATTGAGGAATCTATTCACATCACTTTTGATGAGAATTCTGTTGTTACAGATATCTCTGCTAATACAGATTCCAATATTTTGTTTGAACTCTCTCCTAAATTTGATGAGTCTGGCTTACAGACTTACTTTTCTGATCATGAACTTGAAGATGAAGATATTTGTGAAAAAGTCAATGACTCCTTGAATACTTCAAATGAGATTCCTTCTACTGAAGAAGAAGAAGTTGCTGATGTTTCCACTCAAACAAATACTGATGAAAGAGAAGTAAATACCGTCCCTATAGTTCATGGTTCGGAGAGTACAAGAAGATCTTCAAGATCTATTAATTCTCCAAGATATCTTGAGGATTATGTTGTAACACAAAAGGGCTACCAAAAGGAGGTTCTACTTCACAGACTCCTATGTCTGATAATGCAATTGTTAATTACTATTTGTATACAAGTTTTCTGTCTCTCATAGAGCCCAAAAAGGTTGCTGATGCTTTAAAGGATGATGACTGGATTGAAGCTATGACTGAAGAATTAATGGAATTTGAAAGAAATGAAGTGTGGACTTTGGTACCCAAGCCTGCAGGAAAGACTGCTATTGGAACTAGATGGGTTTAAAGGAATAAGGTTGATAAAGATGGTATTGTTGTAAGGAATAAAGCTAGACTGGTTGCTCAAGGTTATAGGCAAGAAGAGAGTATTGATTATGATGAGACTTTTGCTCCTGTTGCAAGAATAGAAGCAATCATACTCTTCTTATCTTATCCATCACACATGGACTTTGAAGTATCACAAATGGATGTAAAAAGTGCATTTTTGAATGGGAAACTATAGGAGGAGGTGTATGTCAAACAATCTACACGTTTTGTAAGTAAAAATTTTCCTGATTATGTTTACAGGCTTGATAAAGCATTGTATGGTTTAAAACAAGCACCAAGGGCTTGGTATGATACTTTGACATCTTTTCTTCTGTCAAAGAAATTTGTCAGAGGATCAATCGACAAAACCTTATTCATTAAAAAGGATAGAGGTGATGTCTTGCTTGTTCAAATATATGTGGATGATATCATTTTTGGGTCTAAAAATCCACATTTGGGTGAATGGTTTTCTGATACAATGTCTAAGCAATACAAAATGAGTAACTTGTGTAAGTTAAATCACTTTTTGGGTTTGCAAGTCAAACAAAGTCCTTAGGGAATTTTCATAAACCAAAGCACTTATGTTTTAAACTTAATTGAAAAATATAGTTTTAGAAACTGTTCCATTTTGAAAACTCCAATGAGTGTGTATGAAAAATTGAGCAAAGATGAATCTGGAAAATCTGTATGTGAAAAGACTTACAGGGGAATGATTGGATCTTTATTATACCTAACTGCTAGTAGACCTGATATCATGTTTGCAACATGTTTATGTGTAAGATATCAGGTAGACCCAAGTGACTCACATTATAAGGCTGTTAAAAGAATTTTCAGGTATTTAAAAGGGACTCCAAATTTGGGTTTGTGGTATCCCAAGGGTTCTGGTTTTGATCTTATTGGATATACAGATGCTGACTATGCAGGATGTAAGTTGGATAGAAAAAGCACTTCAGATGGATGTCAATTATTGGGTGGAAAATTGGTTAGTTAGTCAAGTAAAAAAGCAAAATTCTGTTGGTACTTCAACTGTAGAAGCTGAGTATGTTGCTGCTGGTGGATGTTGTGCTCAATTGTTATGGATGCAACATCAATTGGCAGATTATGATGTGATTTTAACAAAGAATCCTATTATATGTGATAATGAAAGTGCTATTGCAATAACTGAGAATCCTGTGTTTCACTCAAGAACTAAACACATTGAGATTAGACATCACTTCATCAGGGATTGTGTTGAAAAAGTAAAAGTTGTGCTAAAGTTTGTGGGAACAAATGACCAGTTGGCTGATATTTTTACAAAACCTTTAAGTGAAGAAAGGCATTTTTATATTTTGGAAAGGTTTGGCATGTTGAACCCTTCTCCAGAGATGTTATCTGAAGGATCTGAAAAATGAGTAGTTTTGAGTCTGGGTGACGTCATCCAGATTCTGGTGTTTGCACACTCTATTTTCTTTCAATTTTTATTTCTTGAAATTTCATAAAGCTTTTGTGTAAAATAAAACATTTTTCTGTTTAGTAATAATTAGATTTTGTAAAATCTGTTATAGTGGCTAGTTTTTTTTGTTAATGTCAAAATGTAATTTTGTTTTTGGGGGTAAACGGTAACTTTGATGTCAAATCGTTTTAATTAAGGTAAATTAGGGTTTTGTGAAGGGTATAAAAAGATAAGTTAAACCTTTGGAAAACACTTTTGCTATCAAAGTTATACAGACTCTTCTATGTCTTCTTCTATTCAATTCGATTGATTATCTGTTATTCGATTACTGTTCATCTGTTTGCTAATCTTTAATTCTCTTATTCACAATGGTGAAATACATCCCTTATGTTCTTATCCCTACTGCTAATATGAATAGGGCTCGCCCTATTAAAAGAGGTAAGGATGTACAAGTGCCTATAAACAATCGGGTGGCTTGTATTGATATACCTTCTGATTTTTAAAACCAGGGATATGAACAACTTATTTTGTTTTTGCAAAATCATCCTCTCAGAGAAGGATTTTTCAAAACCCCTGATTACATGTATCTAGCTATACTTGTAGAATTTTGGTATACATGTACAGGTGACTCTGAAGCTAGAACCATCACTGGTACATATGGTAATGGTGCAAATACTTTAACTATATCTGAAGCATCTTTAAGACGTGTTTTAAATCTACCAGCTAGAGATAATTTTATTGCATTTGCCTCAAAAACTGAGGCAATGCAAAGTTTTCCAATGGTGGGTCAACCTATGACTACAGGCACCATTAGAATGAATATGTTTTCTTCAAGATGGAGTTTTATAATTGCAAATATTTTAAGAAGCCTAAGTTGTAAAAGTGGAAGTTTAAGTGAGATGAATGAGATGGAAATCCAAATTTTCAATGGCTGTTGTGACAGGGAGAGATATAGATTTTGCTAATCTATTTTTCAATGAACTTTTAATGCTTGTTGAAAGGAGCACTAGGGATTACAATGTCCCATTCATTAGATTCATGAGTCTGATGTTTTTGGATACCCTATCTCCACCTTTGTATGCAGGGCTAAATCATGAGTTTGACTTCATGGCAGTACCAGAGTGCAGCAGTAAAATGTTTCACTTACCCATTAACCCTCTTGAGGTTGTTTTAACACCAGCTATGCTGGTGTGGGTTGGAGTCAACAATCAACCAGTAGATAATGTTGGGTCATCTTCCTCAGAGGATTGGCAACCTGAATCTGGGGAGGATAAAAGTTCAGACACTGATTTATCAGACTCTGACCTGTTCATAGACTCTAGGTCCTCTCCTAGTCCTAGTCAAAGGGCTTATTCATCTGTACCAGAAGTTGAACATTCAACCAATGATGCAGATTTAACATCACCCTCCATTGCAGGTGATCAAGGTGTTTCTTCTACAACACCTTCAGGTATGGATACTAACTTGCAGACTGAGGATATGAGTGAGGTACAACCACCAAACTCTAACCCATCCTCACCCACTGCTATCGAAGAATTACATATTTCCTCACACAACCTTATGACTTCACCAGGTCATACAGAGAATACCACCATACTTGAAACCATAGATAAACAAGCATCTGTAGACTCCCAACCAAATCTGTCTACTAGGTTAGATGCTAAACTCAATGCTTCTTCATCTCTGCTAGGGAGTGATGAAGTTATTGGTCAAACCCAGCCTTCACCTGTTAGAATAGTTAACCTGGATTCCCACATTACTGACACTGAGAAAACCCCTCAGATGCTCAAACTGCAGAGATCCCAATCCTGGACTCAACAAACCAATTCACTGCTCCACCAAATTCACCTAAGCCCACTGCTACCTCAGATGCAAATCTGACTCACTCATCTCCCACAAATGACTCCTTACACATTCTTGCACGAGCTGCCAATGCTAATCTCATGTCACAGGGTGAGGCACAGGCTTCAAAACCTTCTGTGTTTCATGATCCCAATCCTTCTCAATAGGAGAAAGGTGAGAACACACAAACAACACAATCACCCAATGCTGATGTTCCACCCCAACCTGAGGCACAAGTTGACTTGGTTGGTATGTTTAATACTTTGACTAAGTAGACTGCACAGTTTGATGACAAGCTGCAGGGTGTGCAGGATGGGTTTAACAACTTGAATAATAATTTGGCAACTAGAAATGAGCTGGAGGAGGTAAGGAGGTCGGTTGGGAATTTGAAAGGTGTGGTGATGCAGGTACAGAAAGATCAGACAACTACTTCATGTTCTAACAATGTTATTTTAGAGACTATCAACAGAAGGTTAGAATCAATGGAGATAGCTTTTAGTGAGGTGGACAGTCTTAGATCTGAAGTTGCTGGTCTATCTATAGAGCTAGGTACAATTAAGGATTTGTCAGAGAAGGTGTATGATCATATTACTCACATTGATCCTCCACCTATGTCTGATGAGGAGTTGGATGATGTCAAAAAGGGGGAGAACAAGAGAAAAAGGGATTAAATTGATGCTTTTATTGCAAAGCATCAAGGTAAAAGGGTTAAATTTGTTAATGATGGTGCAGGTGACTGGGTTTCTTGGATTATAGGAGTTGGAGGTTTTACAAGGGTTGATAAGGATTCAAAGGTTGAGGGGCGTCTAAGGCTGAAGGGGAGCCTAAGGCTACAGAGAAGTCAAATGCTGAAGGTGAAGGTACGATGTATATGTAGAGCACGTACGATGTATAACGAATATATGTATATTTAAAGGGCCTACGATGGACTTAATATGATATTATTCGAGTTGTGACGTGAATTTATGATGTAGGTTGCATGGATGAAGGGCACATGTGTGTATGCATGAGTACGTGTTTGACGAGTTAAAAAACTGGACGAAACACGCCCAAGGTCGCGGCGTGACCAAGGGAACCGCGGCGCAGTTAACCAAGCAATCCAGGATCAGGAGCCCGACAAAAACAACTTCAGACCACGCTGGAGGTCACGGCGCGGAGAAGAAGGCCGCGGCGCGGCGCTTTTGGGTGACTGGTTCCGGAATTCGCAATTTTAAAGGGAAATTGAGGGCATTTTGGTCTTTTCGCGTATGGGACAGATTATATCCCCAACTCTGGTCCATTCATTTCATTTTCTTATTTTCTTTTTCTTTTTCTTCTCCATTTTTCTCTCATTTCTTCATTTCCACACTTGATTCAAAAGGCATTTTGGAAAGGAAAGAGTTTGATCCGATCTTTGGCGTAAGAGGCAACGTTTTTCTCCTCGTTCTTAGCTACAACTTGATACTAGTGGTAAGCTCTAACTACGAATTTCATTTTCGTGTTCATCATTTAAATTTAGGGGTTTTGGGTGTATGTTCATAAATGGAACCCCACTAGTTGTGAATGGAAGATGTTAACTAAGATTCGGGTTTAAAGGTGTTAAAGGCGAGTTTTGGTTTGGAAAAATAATTAACCAAGTATAATGCTTACAAACGAGTGTAATCACTAGTATTTAGTTATTATTGAGGTATTGGAAGCCATTAGTGTTCATGTGGTTGACTAATTTTGAATAAGAGTCAAAATTAGGGTTTGATGATGATTGTGGCCGATTGTTGATTTAGTTGGGTTTATAAACTTAAAATGAGTTAAGTTAAGGTATAAACTTGTGTTAGTGGCGTTTTGAAGTCAAAACTTGTAAATGTGAGAATTTGACTTTGACGACCCGGAAATTTCTGACCAAATTTTAAACTTTATCTTTAAATAATTTAATATTTTCGACACGATAAGCAAAGTCTGTAATGTTGAGTCTCAAGTTTTGGAACTATATTCATGTAATCAATTATTCTTTGACTGTTCTCGACGATTCACGAACAATATATATAACTTAATGTGCATATATATATATATATATATATATATATATATATATATATATATATATATATATATATATATATATATATATATATATATATATATATATATATATATATATATATATATATATATATATATATATATATATATATATATATATATATATATATATATATATATAATTTCAAGTTATTTAGTAAATGATAGTAACATTCGATTATTGATCCGATTAATATTTAGATAAGTTAACTAAAACGTTTAAGATGAACCAGTAAAACACTAATTTGCTACAGTATTTTCGAATTGCTACAGTACCCGAAAAGCTACAGTGTTTTCGAAAATCACTATTTACTACAGTAAAACACTATTTCAAAATGAAAATGTATATATTATATATATATATATATATATATATATATTAACAAATAGCGAGGCGATGATTTATAGAAGTAAATGACCAAAACACTCAAATGTATAAGTTATATCTCGAGTGGTATAGTTTATAGATAATTTAAGACTATATTTTGACAAATGTACGATTCACGAAACGTAAAGTACAAGTTTTCTCAGTATACGAAAGGACGTTCGAAAAACCAGAACCAGGACATAAGTCGAGTGACGACGTACGACTTATCGGAACGAAAATTACAAGTCAACTATGCACGTGAATTTAATATAATATATAATTAATTATATAAATTATATATATTATATATTAGTATAAAAATATGTCGACAAGCTTTAGGACAAAAACAATGTGAGCTGGATTTAGAGGCCATGCGATCGCATGGCTGTAGGCCTGTGAACCCATGCGATCGCATGGGAAGGCTGGACATGAGACATCTATAAATTTCAGTCGATTTCTGTTCGTTTACACACACATATACAACACTGATCTCTCTATTATTTATATTTATATCATTATTTATATTAATATTATTATTAATAATATTATTATTATTATTATTATTATTATTATTAAGATTAATATTATTATTATTAATCTTATTATTATTATTAGTAATATTATACATAAAATATTACGACGAGGTTATGAGCGTGTCATTTTCAAAATGGGTTTTCGAGCGGGATAGAGCTAAGGAAATTATAGGTTATAGCTATGGAGGTTTTGGGTAATGTTCGAGGATAATATTCGCAAGTCAAACCTAGTGTTTATCATCTCAGTAGCGTCTACGTACTTTCCTGCAATATTGAATCACAATATTGATACGTAAGCATTCATATCTTATCTTTTATATATTAAAAGTGTATCCATATCTAGTGCTCGAGTATATATGTTTATGCATGCTAGTATGCTAAATTTCGTCGTTAAACAGTTTATGATGAATCACGAATTAAATACATATATTACTAATAAAAGGTATATGATATGCATGTTTTTAGAAAGCTGGCGAAAATCAATAACTTTTCATTTAGATATCGTATGATTTCGATGAACGAATTAAAAGATATGATCAACTAAATTATGATTGACGTTAATTGAAATTACTTTTGAATCTGCAATTAATATTTAAACAACTTGTTTATAAGATTGATAAATTGAATTTTTAAATACTACCAGCGAAGTAAATGAATTCTTATATAAGGCACGTCTCGTTTTGTTGAACAATTGTCAAAATTGATTGTTTTATCATATTTTAAAGCCTTATAAAAACTATAGTTTAATTTTACAAAAATTAGGAAACTATGTGAAATGTTAAAATGTTTCGATTGCCATGATCATTCAACTATTGTATTGAGTCAGATTGACTTTTTGAAATGACTTTTGATAACTTTTGTATGTCGATCTCGAGCATTAGGATTGTGATACACTATGACCTGACCTAGCTTGATAGACAATTATTGACCAAGATATGTTCTCTAGGTTGAGATCTACGGTTATTTGGTATTTGAAGTTTCGGTCACATTTCGATGAACGACTTTATGTGCTGCTAAGGTGAGTTTCATTTTCTCCCTTTTTAATTGCTTTTGCAATCTATATTTTTGGGCTGAGAATACATGCACTTTATTTTAAACACAATGGATACAAGTACATACTAAATTCTACACCGAGTTTGAACCGAAAATCCCTTAGCTTTGATAACTAGTAACTGCCAGTTATAAGAACTGGTGGGCGCGAGTAGTTGTATATGGATCCATATGGCTTGACATCCCCGTCTATTCCAGGTATAGAAACCCTAGCCTGAACTATAAAACAGACGTATGCTATTTGAGTTTAGTACACGTTGGTTTGCGTGTATTGTACATGTTGGTTGCATGTATGTTAAAACAGGGGTACTTATTATATAAACGTTAAAGTTTAGTTACCAGGGTGCTCAATCTTGTAGAATATTTTGATAAACATTTCTAGATGAAACAACTGAAATCTTGTGATCCACCTTTATATACTATGAACTCACCAACCTTTGTGTTGACACTTGTTAGCATGTTTATTCTCATGTTCCCTAGAAGTCTTCCGCTGTTTGCTTATATGTTAGACAAGCTATGTGCATGGAGTCTTACATGGCATATTTTTCAAGGAAACGTTGCATTCACCAAATCACCACCATGTATCTTATTTTGACTGCATAGTCAATGGAAGTACTATTGTAAACTATTATATTACGGTGATTGTCTATATGTAGAAATCATCAGATGTCGAAAACTTTTGATTTAAATATTCATTTATGGTGTACCTTTTCAAAAGAATGCAATATTTACAAAATGTATCATATAGAGGTCAAATACCTCGCAATGAAATCGATGAATGACGTGTTCGTCCATATGGATTTGGAGCGATCGTCACATTGACTATGTAAAGGGTCAAAATGGGTTTTCAAGCAAAACACGAGTTAAAATGCGTTCGAATGCTAAAGTTGGTACATTTAGGTATCTCGGGTACGCGAGATTTGGTCTTATTGGTTTTCGACCTTCGAGTAGCGTTAAAAGTGCATAAGGGCGTATTTTGCACTTGTTGTTTATTTGGGCGGGTCGAGAGTCCAAAGAGTTTGTATTGATGACTATGTGATAAATGGAATAGGTACGTTCCATTAGCGAGTTTCGGGATTGGATTGCACCTCATCGAGGCGTTTAAGGTGAGTGTAAATATATTATATGCGTATGTATGCATAGGATGGGTACAGGTTGGTAGAGTGGTACGTGCTTGGATTCACTCTACATATGTTCGGGATAATGATATCCGGGAGTTGATCGGGTTCATGATCGTACGCTTATGCGTTTCGGGTTACCACCCTTGGGGTAGTGAATCTTTGGAGTTACGGATTTACGTTGGCGCGTTTAGCCAACCCCGTCGATGTTGATGATGTTGAGGAGATGAATCTTGGGTAGTGCGGATTCGTGATGACTCGGGTAGTTCGGTCATTTTATTGATGAGGTGGTGAATTTCGGGTAGTGCGAATTCACTAAGGCACGGGTAGTTCGGCCAACCTCGGTTGTTGAAGCGGTGAAGGAAATGAATCTCAGGTAGTACGAATTCACTAAGGTCCGGGTAGTTCGGCCAACCTTCATATGTATGTGGTTAAGGGGTTAACTTTGATGTCTTGGTTATCTATTGTATATGTGTATATATACTTATTATATGTTGTAGCTAATCTTGCAGTTTTGGCTTGGTGGTACGTTAGGTATAGCTCGCTAGTTATACTTGGTATGCGGTATGTGTTTACTTTATGTGTTTGGTTGTACGTGTTCATTTTATGCATATGTATGTTTATAGTATGTTTATACTCACTAAGCTTTATATAGTATGTTTATACTCACTAAGCTTTCATAGTTACCCTCTCGTTGTCTACATTTTTATAAGTTCGCGAGGTGACGGCTTGGGTAAGCATGGGGACTAGTGCTTGCGGGTTGCTTTAGAAGATTGTGCTCTATACTTTTGATTAGGATTGGGTAGCGTTCCCAATCACCATGCTCGATCTTTTTGTTGGAAAACTTATTAGTATCTTTTGGTTATGTCAAATGGGTCTCGGGTTGTATGCCCGTTTGTGTTTCAACTTATGTAATAAATGTTTTAAAGTTTATTAAACTTACTATTGTATTAAAGATGTTTTTGAAAACATAATTGGGACCTAAATGTTAACGATATTAATGTATTATAAAGAGAGAAAAATATGGGCCGGTTTACATACGGGTTGGTTGTTACAAGTGGTATCAGAGCATGGTCGAAGGGATTTAGGTGACTTGAGATAGGTGCCTAGACTTAGACTTTTGTGTGTGTGCATGTTTGTTGCGGGACTTGTAGGAGTACGGGTCGGAACGGGTTGTAGTTAGTGCCTTAGTTTATAGGCAAACTAACTAGGATTGTAGCTTGCATCGTGATATCGTTTGTGTATGTTTATATCGCATTGTGTTTGTGTTTATGTTTGCTTTTGTGAATATCATCGAGCAAGGTAATCATTGTACTAACAAGTTGAGATAGTGTTTGCACGTAATAATGACTAGCTACCATTGTTATGAGTACAAATCGTGTCTAACAAGTGATGTAAGACGATTATTGAGCAAGATGGGGCGGTGTTGTGCGTGTATATTTTTATGCGTTCGTGGTTTAATCGTTTTGCATTCCTTAGAATGAAGACGGAAGATGAATACGGAACAGACGGGCCTACTCATGAAGGGGAGAATGAGCTAACGGTAAGGGCTAAAGCCGCGATCAAACACTATGTCTCGGGTTTGGCGAACAAAGTTAGACAAGTAGTCAAGGAGTCAATCGAAGGGCGAGTAACCGAAATGGTTCGAGACCAAGTGACTAAAGTCGTAAGGGAAGAGTTTGAGAAGAGGTTTTCCAAACCTCGAGGTAGTGATGATGAAGAAGTACTTGCAAGGTTAGAGTCGCATGGTGCTCCTGGTAAGAGGGCGAGAAGTACGCCTGAAGGCGACGGGAATGTGAAGAAGAGGAGTAAGGGAGGTTACGTACCTACGTGCTATAATTGTACACAACGGGGGAATTTGCCGCGTGATTGCACGGATGCGCCTTCTAACAACAATGCATGTTTTAAGTGCCGGAAGGAAGGACACAGAAAATCAGAGTGTCCCAATTTGGTTGGTAAACCGACCAAAAAGTTCGGAGGTTCCGAGCATACGTGTTATAAGTGTGGAGAACGACGTCATTTGGCACAAGATTGTACGGTTGTACCTTTAGGCTCGATCAGGTGTCTTATTTGCCGGAAGGAGGGACACCGAAAGTCGGAGTGTTCCGAATCATTTGTCGATCGAGTTAAGAGGTTAGAGCACCACTATTTGGTGGGTAGTGAACCACGGGAGTCTAACAATGCTGCATCAGGTACTTTTAATGTGATATTGTATGTTGTTCGATAATAATAACATGCGGTGTGTACGTAAGTCTTAGCTAAATTTTATTCTCCGTTGGAGATAATTCGTAGCGAGCGGGCGGTTTACGTTTATGGTTTCGAGTTGCACTCAGTAGAGTGTGTAAGTGGTGTATTGTTCTTTGACTTTATTGTACGAATCTCCGGGTGCTTCGGCACTTGGTTGGTATCGGGTCGTTAAGCTCGTTCGAGCGAGACCCTTAAGGTTTCAATTGTGTTGTGCGTATTATGGTTATGGGTGACATTCCTAATGGAATTACCCTACGGTGATGTTTTGATAAATGGACGAAGGGCGTAAGACTTAGTGCAACCAAACATTCCTTGGTGTTTGGGAAATGTTTCTACCAAGCCATGGGAATGGGCTTTGGTGTTCGGTTGTTAAGCGCATGTTCGCTTTTGTGTTGAGGATGGTGAACCATGAGGTTCGCCGGGTAGATGGACTAGATATCGAGTGTTTTAGTTCCGTTGAAGGTTGGTAATGGAGTCTACGGGACGCAATGTTAGGTGCCTCTTTCATACCTACTAGTGTGGTATTCGACTCTGATGGTTTTGCGGTTACATTGTACTTAGGGTACCCTATAGAAATCCTTAGGTACATGAGTGACTAAGCGGAATTTGACAAGCCATAGCAAATGGACGATTGCAAGGGTGATGTTTTGTGTTCGTGTTAATGAACGATTTGAATGAAGTGGAGAATGACGAACCGAAATCCTTCGTTTTCTCAAGGTTGGAGCAAGGTATCGTGATGGGTATATTATGGATTACGAGACGGATGGACCTTGTCTTTCTTTAGCATGTTGGTTGTATGAGTCTCGGTGAGACGGAGACGGACTTGACGGTTGACTAAGTCAACAATGAGTGGATAATGGTTTCGCGGGATACTTTTATCTCGATGATATGGTTACGGGACGGAGTTCTAAGTGGGGGAGTTTGAACTCTCGCACGAAGATATTCTAGCATGTTGATATTAGACGACGCTCATATAGATTCGAGGCTAGCGTTGAGACCTACGTTGGTCGATTGTGGTAAAAGTACGATTTGATATAAATTGTACTTATGGTTTTGGATTTAAATTACCACCAATGTGGTAATATGGCGAATATCTTGAGAGATAATGGACGTATTCGATGAGCAAGGTGGGAAATTAGAGTACCATTTCTTGCGTTGTGATTTTGGATCGGTAGCTCACTTCACATGTAGGTGGATTTGATGGACATGAGTAGTAGGTCCAATTGGCACGGTTGTGTGTTTTGGTTGACCACCTTTGGCGAAGTGCACACTCTGTGTGTACATTATCACATGGGCTTGTGGATTGGATAACAACGATGATGTGGATTATTATATAATCTCGAGGGCGTGGGTTATGGATTTGGGACGTGAATATCGGGTTGTTCGTATTCACAATATTTCAGGTAGTACGATTGTCCCTGTTGGTGGGACTCATAGTTTGAGGTAGTGAATGTCGGGTTGTTCAGATTCACTAAGGCTCGGTTTGCATGGACATCCTTGGTTATACTATGCGGTGCATGTAGTGAATATCAGTTTGCGCGTATTCACAATGACTCGGGTTGTGCGGTCATTTTGTTGTAGGTAATATGGATTGGGTTGGTGAATTTTGGGTTGTTACGAATTCACTAAGGTTCGAGTTGTTTCGACCATCCTCCATATATGTTTAAGCTCGGGTTGTTTCGAGCATCTTTGGTGTGATTAGTGATGCGATTGCCATGTTTCGCTCACATGATTGTTGAGGGTGTGACAATAGTCGTTTTGTACACCTTAGGATTTGCGTTGCCATGGTCGTTTTGGGCGCTATCGGTTTTAGCCGTTTGCTTATGATGTTACGATAGTGGCATATTGGTCGTATTGCGCACTACAGGGGATGTTAAGTGGTAAGTGTTATCCGTAAGGGTTCACTTTTACTCGGTCTTCATCGGTTTGGTTGTTGACCTTATGTTGGGACATGGTTACTATTAGCATGGTACTTGGTAGGGGTACGCTAAAGGGTTGATATCTCGGTACGAGATTGGTTGAGTTTTTCCCGATGTGAGATTGGGCAAGTTTTAGTGCTCGGATTTGTGGATTTGATAAATATCGGACGACGATTTAGTTGTTGAAGGACTCATTGAGAAGAATTGCCTATAGGAGTTAGAAGAATACATGGTGATTCCGCGTATTCTAAGTGATCGTTGTAGACTTCGGATGTTGTGTGTATTGCACGTCTCAGAATGCGTGCAAGTGTGTATTTAGTTAATTGATTAATCTTCGGGTTAATGAGAAATGCGGTGGAAGTCGGATTAGAACGATTGTTTGAGAACCATAGCATGTAGGTTCGGATTGGTTAAGTGACTAGGATCACAAGGACGTGATCGAAATAAGTGGGGGAGAGTTGTAAGACCCGTTTATTCGTACGATGTATATGTAGAGCACATCCAACGTATAACGAATATATGTATATTTAAAGGGCATACGATGGACTTAATATGATATTGTTCGAGTTGTGACGTGAATTTATGATGTACGTTGCATGGATGAAGGGCACATGTGTGTATGCATGAGTACGTGTTTGATGAGTTAAAAAACTGGATGAAACACGTCCAAGGTCGCGGCGCGACTAAAACCGCGGCGCGGTTAACCAAGCAATCCAGGATCAGGAGCCTGACAAAAACAACTTCAGACCACGCTGGTGGTCGCGGCGCGGAGAAAGAAGCCCGCAGCGCGGCGCTTCTGGGTGACTAGTTCCGGAATTCGCAATTTTAAAGGGAAATTGAGGGCATTTTGGTCTTTTCGTGTATGGGACAAATTATATCCCCAAATCTTTTCATTTTCTTATTTCCTTTTTCTTTTTCTTCTCCATTTTTCTCTCATTTCTTCATTTCCACACTTGATTCAAAAGGCATTTTGAAAAGGAAAGAATTTGATCCGATCTTTGGCGCAAGAGGCAACGTTGTTCTCCTCGTTCTTAGCTACAATTTGATACTAGTGGTAAGCTCTAACTCTGAATTTCATTTTCGTGTTCATCATTTAAATTTAGGGGTTTGGGTGTATGTTCAAAAATGGAACCCCACTAGTTGTGAATGGAAGATGATAACTAGGATTCGGGTTTAAAGGTGTTGAAGGCGGGTTTTGATTTGGTAAACTAATTAACCAAGTTTAATGCTTACAAACGAGTGTAATCACTAGTATTTAGTGATTATTGAGGTATTGGAAGCCATTAATGTTCATGTGGTTGACTAATTTTGAATAAGAGTCAAAATTAGGGTTTGATGATGATTGTGGCCGATTGTCGATTTAGTTGAGTTTATGAACTTAAAATGAGTTAAGTTAAGGTATAAACTTGTGTTGCTGGCGTTTTGAAGTCAAAACTTGTAAATGTGAGAATTTGACTATGTAAAGGGTCAAAATGAGTTTTCAAGCGAAACACAAATTAAAATGCGTTCGAATGCTAAAGTTGGTACATTTAGGTATTTCGAGTATGCGGGATTTGGTCTTGTTGGTTTTTGACCTTCGAGTAGCGTTAAAAGTACATAAGGGCGTATTTTGCACTTGTTGTTCAATTGGGAGGGTCGAGAGTCTTGATGATTATGTGATAAATGGAATAGGTACGTTCCATTGGGGAGTTACGGGATTGGATTGCACCTCATCAAGGCATTTAAGGTGAGTGTAAATATATTATATACGTATGTATGCATAGGATGGGTGCGGGTTGGTAGAGTTGTCCGTGCTCGGATTCACTCTACATATGTTCGGGATAATGATCTCCAGGAGTTGATCGGGTTCATGATCTTACGCTTATGCGTTTCGGGTTACCAACCTTGGGGTAGTGAATCTTTGGAGTTACGGATTTACGTTGGCGCGTTTGCCCAACCCCGTCGATGTTGATGATGTTGAGGAGATGAATCTCGGGTAGTGCAGATTCATGATGACTCGGGTAGTTCGGTCATCTTATTGATGAGGTAGTGAATTTCGGGTAATGCGAATTCACTAAGGCACAGGTAGTTCGGCCAACCTCGGTTGTTGAAGCGGTGAAGGAAGTGAATCTCGGGTAGTGCGAATTCACTAAGGTCCTGGTAGTTCGGCCAACCTTCATATGTATGAGGTTAAGGGGTTAACCTTAGTGTCTTGGTTATCTATTGTATATGCGTTTATATACGTATTATATGTTGCAGCTAATCTTGCAGTTTTGGCTTGGTGGTACGTTAGGTATAGCTCGCTAGTTATACTTGGTATGCGGTATGTGTTTACTTTATGTGTTTGGTTGTACGTGTTCATTTTATGCATATGTATGTATATAGTATGTTTATACTCACTAAGCTTTCATAGCTTACCTCTCGTTGTCTACATTTTTATAGGTTTGCTAGGTGACGGCTTGGATAAGCATCGGGACTAGTGCTTGCGGGTTGCTTTAGAAGATTGTGCTCTAGACTTTTGATTAGGATTGGGTAGCATTCCCAATCACCATGCTCGGTCTTTTTGGTTATGTCAAGCGGGTCTCGGGTTGTATGTCCGTTTGTGTTTCAATTTATGTAATAAATGTTTTAAAGTTTACTAAACTTACTATTGTATTAAAGTTGTTTTTGAAAACATAATTGGGACCTAAATGTTAACGATATTAATGTATTATAAAGAAAAGAAAAATATGGGCCGGTTTAAATACGGGTTGGGTTGTTACATAAACCAGAAATCACAAAGTTGTACACAAGAAAGAAAGTTTTTCCAAAAAGGAAAAAGAAGACTGAAGGGTGTAAATCAAGTGTTATCAGCATAGAATCTGGTGATGATAGTGATAGTGATGATAATGATAATTATATGATATCATCTGTTTTGAACATGGCAGAAAGGAGAAGGGCTAGAGCAGAAAAGAGATAAGAATCTATGAAACAGAGCTCAGATTCAAATGTGCAAAGAAGGGAGAAGGCTGCTGGTTAAAGAAAGATGAGTCCTGCAGAAGAAGCTGTTGATGATTTAATCAGAAAAACTGCTACTACAGAAGGAATGTCTGTTGAAGATTATTTGCAGATGATAAAAGAACAAGAATCAAGGTCTAAAGCTGAGAAGTTTGTTTTGAAAAGGCTAGAGGAAGAAAGAGAATTGGCTGAAAAATTGAATGATAGATTTTTATATAGAGGGTTTGAAGATAATACAATTGTTGATTGTATTTTAAGAAGGAATGATGATGGTAGTGCATGTTACAATTGTTGATGGTAGTGATGTTAGTATTGAGTTGATTCTAGATGATAAGAGCAACAGGATAATTAATTTGGATCAGGTGTTCATTTTAGGTTTCTTTGAGTGGAAAGCTATTGCAAGGTGTATTAGAAAGATGCAGGAATGGGATTTGAAGCCAGAAGTTCTTAGACAAATTCATATGTTGGTGCATGTTTCATATGAACTGGGTATGATAGCAGAAGAAGAATATAGAGGATACTGCAGAGTTCACTCAGAAGAAGAAAGGACAAAAATTGATGGGGTAAATCTGATTTTTGAAGATGAGAAGCATCCATTGTTTTGGGTTCCAAGTCATGTGAAATTTGAAGATAATGCTTATTTGCCTGATCCTGAAGGGTTGATGTATAAAGACAGAAGGAACACAGAATGTTTTATAAAAGTTGATAAGTTCAAAGATACACAGCTAAGCCATCTGATTGCACTTCTTAAGAAGTGTGAATCTGAACAGAGTTTACCATTCAGAAGAAAATTGGTGGACTTTCTGTTTCTAAATTTGACTGAGATTGAAAGTAATTCAAGTCTGAGATTTATGAGTGATGTTATTAAGGATGAGCATGCAAAACTTCAGAAAAAAAGAGCACCAAGTGAATCTTTAAGTCAAAGAAAGGGTGGAGGAAAGAAAAGAAAAAACTGTTTGGTTCTAAGCATTTGAGTCTGTAAGTTTGTTTACGTATTCACAGACTTGTTAAAGCTTATATTTTTGTTTATATGTTTTGAGATCATCAGATAGGGGGATATTGTTAGGAATTATGTAAATCTGACGAGTCAAAGATTTTGAGTCTGTATTATTTGAGTCTGTAAATTTAGAGTCTTTAATATTTAGAGTCTGAAAGATTGAAGAACACAGACTCTGCTCAACAAGAAATACAGATTCTATCGGTGCTGAACAAAGATCAATATCAAATCGAATACGCGTGAAGCAAATTAAGATAAGATTGAAGAGATTACATCAAAGCGAATATCTCTGATTTCTAGGAGAAGATAATTGAAGAGATTTGAATTATATTGTTTCCTTATATTTTGCTATGGTTGTTTAGGAATTGATTCGATAAGATTTGAGAAGCTTGTTTCTCAAATCTATAAATAGGGAACATGTAATTTATTCCAATTCGTCAATTTCAATAACAATTTTCTTCTCTATTGTTTCATTCTCTTTGTGTTAATTTATTTGAAAAGTTCAATTGATTCCGTACTTTATAACCTAGTTGTTATTCTCTTCAATTGTTCTTATATAAACGTTCTAGGTTGTTGATTGTGGACCAACATACTTCAATAAATGATGTTTTCAATACAGAAAAACCAAAATAATTAATAGTAGATTATACGTGTATATAACACATATCGACGAAAGATCCATCTCCCAAAAATAAAATAATAGAAAAAGGGTTCAGTGACTATCTATAAATACAATTAAAATGCTAACCTTGTGACATCACCACTATGCTAATTTGACTGTAATTAGACTAATATCAGGGACACGTGGTTCCATTTAGATCAGAGGGTGACGTTAGGCAATTATCATTATCACTGGAATTTAAAAAATAAATAAATAAATAAACTTCATAACCGAAAAAGATAGATAAAAATAAGCAAAAATATCGGAAACAATAAAAACGAAATCAATTCCCAAAATACTAGGAGAGTCAAAGTCATTTAAACCCACGACTATTACACCATTCCCAACCTCCCCACAAGCTTTTCATCTCAGTAAAAAAAATACATCATCAACTTGCAGGTATGTACTGTTTTTCCTGATTTTTTTGATTTTGCTTGAAATGAAACAATAAATCATTACACTCTTATATGTTATTTGATGTTGCAACTTAACAATCTCTTCATGAAACAGGTATCATTATGCCACGTTTGTTTACTCATTCCAGATTGTTTACTCATTCCAGATTGTTTTTGATTCATTAATGATCATATTATGTATTTAAGGATCTATACACACGTTTGTTTACTCATTCCAGATTGGTTTTGTAATTTTAATCATAGTGGATTTTATCAATTAATACCAATTAAAAATACGTATATATAAAGATCCCTAATTTTAAGGATTTTCGTAAATTCAATTCGGAAGTTATAGAATTACCTTTCATAACTTTTTTAATGCAAGATTACGAATATGGAAATGATATTCTAATTACATAAGAAATTTTATATAATACATGGATCTTAATAATATTCAAATACATTTATATTGAAAGAACAAAACTCTAAACCTTTTAAATTCTTTTGGAACTGTTTTTGCTATAAGAAACTTAGTAGAATCCACTATAATAAGTTATGACGATTAAGATTGGATAACACCTCATCTATAATGAAATCAGATGTAAACAATTTGACATTATCCTAATTTCCATAATATTAAACCTATGTAAAAATAATTTAATACTGATTCTATATACATATATAATATGTTTCATAATTATGTAAACTTAATTATGTTTAATTGCTATAAAATATACCATATGGTCTTTAAAACTATAACTAATTACTCGAAAATTTTGGTCTTCAAAGTTTATAATAATAATTTGACACAGGTTTATTTGTACATTATTTTTTTTAAATAATACGTGTCAATGTTGTTTTCGTTCACTCGGTATCAAACTTAATTAAACCATATTCATTGTTTTCGCGTCATATTTTACATAGTACATTAACATTTAACTATGCACTAAACTAACTTTTTGTTTTATTATTAACACGCAGATGATGAATGTGGATATGAGTGTTTTTGTTTACGGAATCTATAAATACAATTAAAATGCTAACCTTGTGACATCACCACTATGCTAATTTGACTGTAATTAGACTAATATCAGGGACACGTGGTTCCATTTAGATCAGAGGGTGACGTTAGGCAATTATCATTATCACTGGAATTTAAAAAATAAATAAATAAATAAACTTCATAACCGAAAAAGATAGATAAAAATAAGCAAAAATATCGGAAACAATAAAAACGAAATCAATTCCCAAAATACTAGGAGAGTCAAAGTCATTTAAACCCACGACTATTACACCATTCCCAACCTCCCCACAAGCTTTTCATCTCAGTAAAAAAAATACATCATCAACTTGCAGGTATGTACTGTTTTTCCTGATTTTTTTGATTTTGCTTGAAATGAAACAATAAATCATTACACTCTTATATGTTATTTGATGTTGCAACTTAACAATCTCTTCATGAAACAGGTATCATTATGCCACGTTTGTTTACTCATTCCAGATTGTTTACTCATTCCAGATTGTTTTTGATTCATTAATGATCATATTATGTATTTAAGGATCTATACACACGTTTGTTTACTCATTCCAGATTGGTTTTGTAATTTTAATCATAGTGGATTTTATCAATTAATACCAATTAAAAATACGTATATATAAAGATCCCTAATTTTAAGGATTTTCGTAAATTCAATTCGGAAGTTATAGAATTACCTTTCATAACTTTTTTAATGCAAGATTACGAATATGGAAATGATATTCTAATTACATAAGAAATTTTATATAATACATGGATCTTAATAATATTCAAATACATTTATATTGAAAGAACAAAACTCTAAACCTTTTAAATTCTTTTGGAACTGTTTTTGCTATAAGAAACTTAGTAGAATCCACTATAATAAGTTATGACGATTAAGATTGGATAACACCTCATCTATAATGAAATCAGATGTAAACAATTTGACATTATCCTAATTTCCATAATATTAAACCTATGTAAAAATAATTTAATACTGATTCTATATACATATATAATATGTTTCATAATTCTGTAAACTTAATTATGTTTAATTGCTATAAAATATACCATATGGTCTTTAAAACTATAACTAATTACTCGAAAATTTTGGTCTTCAAAGTTTATAATAATAATTTGACACAGGTTTATTTGTACATTATTTTTTTTAAATAATACGTGTCAATGTTGTTTTCGTTCACTCGGTATCAAACTTAATTAAACCATATTCATTGTTTTCGCGTCATATTTTACATAGTACATTAACATTTAACTATGCACTAAACTAACTTTTTGTTTTATTATTAACACGCAGATGATGAATGTGGATATGAGTGTTTTTGTTTACGGAATCAATCATGCACTTAACAAGCGTCTACGTGCGAAAGAAGTTGATTCACCAACATTTTTTAGAGTTGTTTACGGTCTTCAATTATGTATTTAACAACATTTGAATGTGTTGATTACTACTTTTTCATTCAACATGCTTTATTTGTGTATTTAATTGTCAACGCACTCAATAAAATACGACTTGGCATTTACAATCGCTTAAAACGTAAAACAAATCATTTAACTCTATCATTTAAACTTACCTGTGGTATCACGGGTCATTCCACTGGTGGTTATATTATAAGTGAGATTATTATGGTTATGAAAATAATTTGAGTTATTGGGTAGGAAGTAACATGGTTGCCGTTTGGAATGAGGCTAAATATTAAATATTAATAAGACGTCGTCTTCATTTCAGTTTGCAGCTTTGCAAATTAATTTATTAATATTCACATAATTTTCTCGTTGATGGTGTTTTTGTTTCTTGATTGTTTGTGTTCACCGGTTTCTTGATGATGTTTGTATCTTTCATTTGCTCTTATTTCGTTCTAGTTGTTGCTTGTTTAGTTCGATTGTGTAAAGGCTCGGTCATAGATAGTTACAGCTCGTTGTTCACTTTCTAGGTACAACCCTCTATGGGTTTATTTCGTATCTTTTCGAATACTTATTCGTTCTAAATGAGTTATCTTTATTTTTGAAAAGAAAACAAAACAGCTAATTTTCTCATCAGATTTTGATCTTAAAATGACAAAAGATTCATGATACACGTTGGACAACTTAATTGAAATCCAAACAAAACTCCATCCAAGTTCTAGTTGTCATTTATACTAGTTTTTAAACTTTGTTAATTAAGGATATCTGTAATTATACTAGTTTTTAAACTCTTGTATGTATATGCATATAGCAAAAAAAAATGATGTTTTTCCAAATTACAACTGAAGTAAATCAGTGATTGAACTTTTAACCAAGGAGCGAACATGAAAATAATTACTCCGTATGAAACATTCCCCCCCCCCCCCCCCCCCCCCCCCTTTTTTTCTAACGACAACTACATTGAAACCCCACTCCACACTAGTAGGGATGACAATGGGCGAAGAAAAACCGTGACCCGCGGGTAATCGATCTGCGATGGGCGCGTAAAATCATTAAATCTTATCGTCAGCACGAGTACGGGTTAAAAATTATACCCGCCGACGAGATGCGAGCGGGTCGCAGGTGTATACTAACCGTCATGGGTAAAACCTGATTCGCTAATCTATTACTTTTTGTTTAAATTTATCCGTGAGTTTACACATATAATTATAAAATTTAAAGTGATTTTTTTACTTGTAATGAAGTAATGATTAAATATAATATTACATATAAATAAAAAAAACTTATTATCACGTCATTTTACATGTAACTTGTTCATGTGATTTATAATTAATAAATTTATTTGATATTTTAAAACTTTTTTTTTAATTAAGTTGTATATTTTATTATCCGCGACTCACGGTATTCGCAGGTTACGGTCATGGGCTAGTGACTAAGAGATGTAATTCATGTTATCGTTTGAAATGTGCTAAATGTGTTGTAATGGGAAGATATAAATATAAATAATTAATTAAGATAAAAAGTATAAATATAAATATAAATATAAATATAAATATAAATATAAATATAAATATAAATATAAATATAAATATAAATATAAATATAAAAAATTAATAATTAATTAAGATTATTTACTTTTAATAAACGAAGTAAAAAAGTACGCAGCCAATTGAAAATAACATCATAATCAAATAGAAGATCACAAGATTAAGATTTAATTTAACTATATATATATATATAAATATAAATATAAATATAAATATAAATATAAATATAAATATAAATATAAATATAAATATAAATATAAATATAAACAATTAATAATTAATTAAGATTATTTACTTTTAATAAACGAAGTAAAAAAGTACGCAGCCAATTGAAAATAACATCATAATCAAATAGAAGATCACAAGATTAAGATTTAATTTAACTAAGACCGATCACTATGGTATTGTCTTTGATACTATTTTTTGTGTAATTAATAGACACCATAAGTATACGTCGTTTGCAAGCATAAATTTAAAATTGTCTTTCTTTAGAAGTTCTAAGACATAAGTAAGTGAGTCCACTTTTCATATTTAATTCATAATATTTCATGGAGTACTAAACACGCCATATTAACATGGTTGATAGCGGGTCCATATAATTGAACACAATATTTTAAAAGGTTAGTAAAAATCAATTTCATAATGAGTGAGTCTAGTCTTTCTGATAAAGCATGTTATGAAACACTCGTCTCTTTTAGTCTTCATGAGAAAATATTGACATACCGCGAATATGGAGTCATGACTTTTTTTTACAAAAAACATGTCATAGTTAGAGTAGTGTAACTGAAAAAGGATGAAGTCACAACGCTTTTAGCCATATTAGTATTTGGGATGTACTCCCTCAGTTTTAAATATATTGTCTTCAGAAAAAAACTCATAGTTTAAGAAAAAATAACAGACATATATATATTTTTATTAACATTTCAATTTTACCTTTTACTTTTTACTTATATTTTTTTTTTCTTCCTTAAATGTATAAGGTAAGCATCACAAAAGAACTAATCACATTATTCTTATACATTTGAGTAAGTGGATAATTAATTTGGAACATCTAAAAAAATAATAGTGAACAATAAAATTAAAATACACGAAATAATATATAATAAATAATAATGTTTAATACTCCTAATACGGAGTAATAATTTGGGGGATGATTCTCACACACACTTTTTTGATCCTCACACACCTATTTTAACATTTTACTCTTCTAATAATACTCAATTAGTGTGTGAGGATCAAAAAAGTGTGTGTGAGAATCATCCCCCTAATAATTTTTGATATTCAAGATAAAATAATATTGTTGATGTTACTTGTTGTTATTGATATTCGTTTGGGTCAATAT
Organism: Rutidosis leptorrhynchoides; assembly: GCF_046630445.1. Lineage (NCBI taxonomy): Eukaryota > Viridiplantae > Streptophyta > Magnoliopsida > Asterales > Asteraceae > Rutidosis > Rutidosis leptorrhynchoides. The sequence goes on from NC_092336.1 coordinate 126,753,403, forward strand.
TTTGTGATGACAATCAACAGGCCCTTGATAATGTTACTGGACTTCGAATACTCAACAGCACATATAGATGTGTTGAAAATAATTAATTTCATATATACATCAATTTCATATTTATAATTAATGATTGTCATGAGTAACATTAATATCAAAATTATAAATTGAAACTCGATATTAAAAAAGAAATATTTACGTTTTACAATTAATTCAACAGAGTTTTATAACATAAATATGTCATACTTAAACGTAACTCTAACGAGTACATTTATCATTTTCCTTTATGTATACATGAAAATGAAATATGAGCATAATGTATGTGAATGAAGCCTAAAGCTCTTAATATCTTGATGACACCAAATCTAACACAAAAAAAACCTTTTCCTCTCATTCTTCTCAAATTTCAAGAACTAGTTTCCCATTAGGTTTTCTTTTATCTTCTTCACTTACTAGTATCACACCGATGATCCGAAGTCTCAGTTTTAATCCTTTCATCGTTTCTCAAGTTTCCTTCCTCACAATGCTTTCTAACTCGGTGATTCTTTGCGTTTTCGTGGCACCTTTCTTTTCCTCCGATGTCGCGCGCATGTGATGAATACAGTTGCTCTCCACGTATATATGTAGTTATGTGGTGGGTGTGGTGTTTTAATGTTTGATTTACTATGTCTTTCGTTGGAGTTATGGTATTAAGCCTTTTCAATTAGTGGTTTTTGATCGATGGAGCTATGACTGGAGTTTCTTCATTTTTTAGTTGCCGGTAAGTTTACAACCCAATCCGAACGAAACTACTGCAAAAACAAAATTAGAAATATAAAAGAAGACTAAACTAGAGATGGAAAAAATATTCGTACCCGATGGATAAACACGAAAACCAATACTTTTGGACCGAGTTCAGGATGGGTCTACAGGTATAGGATCGGGTATGGGGATGATTTTACATTTTAAGTGAGTTCGGGTATTGGGACGATTTTAGATTGAAATCCGATTACCCACCGTGTACCCTCCGTATACCAGTAAATAGACTAGAATCCATATACTCGACCTGTTCAAATATCATTAATATATAATATACTTATATTATTTTATACCATATGCATATATCTTGATAATAAGAAATAAGCGATGTAAAATTTACAATATATATATATATATATATATATATATATATATATATATATATATATATATATATATATATATATATATATATATATATATATATATATATATATATATATATATTGGTAGGATCAAGAGGGAAGTAACCAATCTGGGGAAGTGGGGGGAAGCAAAATCTTTTTTTTTTCTTTTCGTTTTTTGAAAAAACTTTGTTCACGAACATTATAGATTGGATGAAAATATGAACTTTTAATAAAGACACTTTGTGATAAATGTTTTTATTTTGTGTAAAGACCCGTCCTAATCCATAAGAACGAATACAATAACATATGATTACATCGCGAGGTATTTGACCTCTATATGATACATTTTACAAACATTGCATTTGATGTGCGTAGAGGTGTATACGGAATAGTTATATTTTTATTAGGAAATACTATTAAATACGATACAATTTTACACAAGTTATTTATTTATTTATAGAGTGAAAATACCTAAACCTTGCTACAACACTTATAGGCAGTGTACCTAATCGTACAGCAGTGTAATTTTTAGTAAGTCCGGTTCGTTCCACAGGGATCTAGCCAAGTTTAACGCTATATTTTTAAAACTAAATTTGTATATAAATATATATATAAATATAAGTAGTATTATTATTATAAAAGGGGGATTTTACCGTTTAATAACCGGTTTGTCGATTTTAAATCTTTAGTCGCAGTTAAAACCTAATGTAAAATATTAAAAATAAAACTTAATTTAAAGCGTAAAGTAAATGATAATAAGTAAAGTGCGATAAATAAAATGACAATAAATAAAATTGCGATAATTAAAAAGTACGATAATTAAAAGTGCAATTAAATAAAATGACAGTAAATAAAAGTGCGATGAAATATGAAATAAAGGAATTATGCTTATTTAAACTTTCGTAATCATGATGTTTGACGTGTTGATTTTAATTTATTACCATGAGTTAATTGTCCTTTGTCCTGGATTATTCAATATGTCCATCTGATTTTTGTCCATAACAGTTCATCAGTCATAAATATAAAGTGCGAGTGTCCTCGTCAAATTATCCTTATATCCGAAGTCAAATATTCTAACTAATTGGGGACTTAAACTGTAATAAGGTTTTAATACTTTATTATCAATTACACCAAGTGTCCTTGCATGTAATCCACCCCTGTTTTAATGAGTCTATTGACTATTAATCCATTCCCGTGTCCGGTTAAATGAACGATTATTAGTACTTATAAATATCCCGCCCATCGTGTCCGATCGAGTGTATGTGGTTATTTATAATTACATCCAATTGTAAATCTTTATATTAAATTAACGAACTATCATTCAATTAAACAAATATAAAGCCCATTAATAGCCCATAGTTTAATTTCCACAAGTGTCGTTCTTTTGTTCAAACCTCAATTATGGTACAAAGCCCAATTACCCAGTCTTTAATATTTTAGCCCAAAATCATGATTACTCCGGCTTAAATAAGCATAATAATAACTTAGTTACAAGACATTAATTTAAAAAGGAGAACATAACTTACATTGAGTATTTATCGCGTAGCTTTACACAGACAGAACTTCGACTTTAAAACCCGTAAAATAACGTTTTACATTACTCAAACTAATCTAATATAAAACTAAACTAATATATTTTATATATATATATATATATATATATATATATATATATATATATATATATATATATATATATATATATATATATATATATATATATATATATATATATATATATATATATATTACAGAGGGAGTATTATTATTATTGTGTGTTTATTCTGGTCGAATTCGTTGGTATTTATAGATGTGGCCAGAATTTTCAGCCCATACGATCGCATGGACAAATGGCTTCCAAGCCATGCGATCGCATGGCCACCTGGATCCAGCCCACATGCCTTGTTTTCTAGCTTGTCGAGGTTATTTAAAATAATATATATAATATATAAATATAAATAATTTATATAATTATTTAAATATTATATTATATTCTTGTGCATAGTTGACTTGTAATTTTTGGTCCGTTGAGTCGGGCGTTGATAGTTGGCTCAGGTTCCGGTTCCAGATTTTCGAACGTCCTTTCATACTATTTAATATCTTATACTTTACGTTTTGCAATTTGTAATTTGCACAAAAAATTATTTTCCTTAACTCCCAAAATCCGCGCAAGTCTTTGACTCACTTTTAGTGGCACTTTTGAGTGCACTATGGCTTTAGTGGCACTTTTCAGGCTTTAGTGGCACTTTTTCTTCACTTCTTTAATCTTTGTGCTTTATCTTCACATTTATTTATTTAAACGATTACAACTTAAAAATAGAATAATTACAACTAAAAAATTTACATATTGGGATGATATTGCGACTAAATATATGTTCGTTTGGAGCACTATCAGCATTCGTTTTAAAAGACAAACTTTCATTACATCGAAAGTTGACAGGAATGCATACCATTTCATAATATCTATCTATAAATGATCTAATCTGTTTACTTAATCATAATCTTTACTGAACTCAACGACTTGAATGCAACGTCTTTTGAAATATCCCATGAATGATTCCAAGTAATATCTTTAAAATGAGCTAATGCACAGCGGAAGATTTCTTTAATACCTAAGAATAAACATGCTTTAAAGTGTAACACCCCGTTTTCCCGTGCGCGTTTAAAGGTACAAACTTAATTATTAGCACGCTTATAACGTGTTCGTTTATGTGATTAAATGAGCCAAAGTGTTAGTTTATGAGTTAGTACATATATGTGTGTGTGTATATATATATATGTATATATATATTTATGAATGCGTGCGTGAGCGTGTATATGTATGTGTCGCGATGGCGTTGAGTCGTGTAAGACTTAAGGTTGAAGCTTAGTCGTGCATAGGACGAGTGAATGAGGTGTGCTAGTTGTTTGAACCATCGATTTGTGTTAAATTGTCGAAGTGACCAGGCCTAGGCAAACGCCGCGCCGCGATGGGCGGGACCGCGCCGCGACAAATAAAGCGAACCTGGATCAGAAAGTATGTTAAGAGGGGTCGTTTTTCCTTCGATACGTCGCGCCGCGACAAACGAGCCGCGCCGCGGCAGATCTGCTGGCCTAACTCCTTTTTCTGCTCGATTTAAAAAGGGTTTTAGGGGTAGTTTGGTCTTTTTGCATGTAGATCTGATGGGAGCCTTTAATACCAACCACTTATCCTCTATTACTCATTTCTTTTCCTTTTTCTTTCACAATTTCCTCCCAAAACATAAAACCCACTTAGATTAAACTTAAGATTTGGAGGTGAAGATTTGTAAATCAATCCTAGGAGCAAGAATTAAAGTTGTTCTCCTTGTTATTAGCTACAAGTGGATAGTTTTGGTAAGTCTCAACTCTATGTTTTGAATTTTAATTGGTTTATGCTAGGGTTTGTTCATTTGGAACTTGTATGACCCATTTAAGGGTTAAATGGGTGGATTTTGGGTTAGATTGTTGAAAGAAAACCATAATCTAGGATTTGGTCTAATGAAATGGGGTTTGTAAGTGTTAATGGTGTTGTAAGCATTAAAACACTTGTTAAAATGTGGATGAAATTGTAATTAGGTCATGTTTGACAAAGTTGGGAGTGTAAGTGTTAAAATGGGTCAAAAGGGGTGATGTTGACCTAGTTTGGAGGAAATGGGTATGAATTACCCTAGGTTGTGCTAGTTAATGTTAGTAGACTTTAAATCACTAGCTTTGGCGATTTAATATGAGTCTTGGCCTTTATAGGCGGTTTTGGGTGTAAGTGAGCTAATAAATGCTAATGGGTCATTAAATGCTCAATGTGTAAGTAATGTGGTAAATGCCATTAGTTGTGTATTGAATGTGTACCTATGTACTAGGTACTTTGCTCGAAGTATACGAAAGCATTTAAATCACCACCGAAGTGTTAAGGTGAGTGGAATAATTATATATGCATGTATATAATTTATTTACTTGTGGGGTATGGCTTAAAGTTCGATGTTGACGATACCATACCCTAGAGTATATTGTGTTGTTGATGAGGGTTTAAAGTTCGTTGTGGACGATACCTCATACGTATGGAATTAAAGTTCGATGTTGACGATGCTATACTATTATTGTAGTGACGTTCATGAGGGTTTAAAGTTCGTTGTTGACGATACCTCATATGTGGGTTTAAAGTTCGATGTTGACGATACCACATTAATATAGGCGAATGGAATTTAAGTTCGATGTTGACGATACCATTCGTTGGACTAGCCTTGAGATCTTGAGTACTATGGATGTTGTGAACATCATCGTTATACTTGTGTTGTAGCATATTGTATTGTTGTGTTATATGCTATTGTTATACTAGCCTTGTTATCGTGGTACTTAGCGTTATACATGTGAAAGGTATGCTAATTATGTAACTAGTATGTATGCAGATTTGGTAAGTGTTTGCATATAAGTAAGTTATATATGTGTATGTATAATTGTTTCACTCACTAAGCCTTGCTTACCCTCTCGTTGTTGACCATTTTATAGGTTTCGGCTTGGACAAGGGTAAGGGCATACGGTTGGATTAGTTGTCTCCCGCTTATTTTGATAGGGGGTGCTTTTGGGTTAGCTTTTGAAGTTGGCCTAACGTTTTGGGTAGTTTAGCCCCAAACCATGCTCGAGTGTCGTTTGGATTATAAACTATCATTTGTAGTGGGTCAAACTTGTATTAAACTTAATTAATGGCCTTCGTGCCTTTTGTAAACATTTAAATTGTTGTACGTTTAAATGGAACTTGTGGAATGGCTTACATATTTAATTGGCGTGTAAATGTGTATTATTTAAAAAAAAATTATCGTATGGAATACGGGTTGGGTTGTTTCAAGTGGAGCATGGTCTAAGCGATTTAGGCGACTTGAGATAGGTGCCTAGACTTGGGCTTTATTGTGTGAGCGCTTTATGCGGGACTTGTAGGACTTTGGGTCTAATCGGGAATTGTTAGTGCTTTGGTTTATGTGAGCTAACCTTGTGCTAATTGTTTTGTGTTGTGTTTAGCAATCATCAAGCAAGACGGACGTTGTACTAGCAAGTTAATGCGACGTGCTCGCGTAACAACGATTAGCTACCGTTGTTACGGGTGCAAATCGTGTCAAACGAGTAATGTACGATGATTGTTGAGCAAGATGGGGTAGTGTGGTACGCATGTATATACTTACGTGTTATGCCTTTTCGTTCATGGTTTAACCTTTTCCGTTTTATAGAATGAAGACGAGAAACAGACACGATAATGATATCGGTGGTACAAGCGAGGACCCCGAATTCACGGCCAAGGTTGAGGCCATCTTGAAGAACTACAAGGAGGATTTTCTTGTTAGCGTGAGAAAGGTTTTCAAGGAATCGGTTGACGAGCAAATAACCGAATTAATTAATGAATGAATGAAGGCCAATGTCGATGAGGCTCTTGACGCTAGAAACATTTATCCTCGTGGTGAAGGAGGTGAAGGAAGGCGGGACTTCCACTACAAAAATTTCAAGGATACTCAACCTCCGATGTTTAATGGGGTGAGGGATCCATTGAAAAGCACTTGTTGGATCTCCAATATCGAGAGGGCGTTCCGTACCGCAGAGTGTCCTCCCAAGAAGAAGACGAGGTATGGGTCTAGCATGTTACGTGAAGAAGGCAAATTGTGGTGGGACGATAAAATCAATTTATATGGTGAAGAGCAATGCATGAGCTTGACATTGGATGAGTTTAAGAAGGAATTTTTCCAAGAATACCGAACTTCTTCCGATCTTGATAGAATCTGGGACGAGTTGCACAATTTGTAATAAGGGTCAATGGACTTGGTTACTCTCAAGTCTACCTTCTTGGCAAAGACCCGTTTTTGCCCGGAATATGTGGGTGATGATCACAAGCTAATGAAGGATTTCTACCGCACTTTGAATGATGAGTTCAAGGGTAAGATTATTCGGGGTATGGCTAAGTCTTTTGAGGAGTTATTTGAATTGGCTCGGAGTTTTGAGCCGGAGGTTCCAAGAAAGAGTGATTTCGTTTTTTCCAAAAGAAAGTTTGAAGGTTCTAGTCATTCTAACTTTTCAAACAAGAAGAACAAGAACAAGAAGGGTTCCGAAAGTGTCAATAGTGTGAAGAAGGGCGCTACCGGTGGTTTTGGAACTTTGTCCCTACTTGCTACAATTGTGGGGTACGTGGACATATGGCTCGAGATTGTTTGAAGCCATCTTCAACAAACAAGCTCACTTGTTTTAATTGCAACAAAGAAGGACACCGAAAGTCAGAGTGTCCCGATTTGAACAACGATAATGTTAAAAGACTAGAGAAGGCGGCGGGTACGGCTCGAGGGTGAAACTATTTGATGACTAATGACGAAGCCAAGCAATCCAACAAAGTTGTCTCAGGTACTTTCTTGGTTAATTCTAATCCGGCAAGGATTCTTTTTGATAGCGGTGCAAATTTGTCGTTTGTGTCTCCAAAATTTGTGCCTAAACTTGATAGACCGTTAGCTAAGTTAAGTCGTCCGGTAGAAGTCGAAATAGCGGACGGCAAGACGGTGCTAGTGGTTGATGTGTGTAAAAATTGTGATGTTGTGTTTGGTGCCGAGAACTTTAAAATTGATCTTATCCCGATGACTTTGGGCGACTTTGATATCGTTGTTGGTATGGATTGGCTCGATTGAAATAGAGCCGATATTGCATGCCATGAAAAATTTATCCGTGTGAAGACCCCAAGTGGGGGAGAGTTAATTATTCACGGCGATAAACGAAGAAGACTTGTGCCGATATGTTCTTTTGCACGGGCATGTCGTTTTCTTGTTAGTGGTGGCATGGCTTTTCTTGCCCATGTTGTTGATACTCGTGATGAGCCACCACCCATTCGTGAAATTCCGGTGGTTAGTGAATTCGAAGACGTTTTTCCGAACGAGTTACCGGGTGTTCCGGCGGGAAGACAAGTTGAATTTCGCATTGAGTTGGTTCCGGGAGCTACTCCCATTGCTAAAACTCCTTATCGTTTAGCACCAACGGAAATGCAAGAGTTGTTAAATCAAACCCAAGAGTTGCTTGAGAAGGGTTTTATTCGACCGAGTGCTTCACCATGGGGCGCTCCAGTTTTATTCATGAAAAAGAAGGATGGTAGTATGCGGATGTGCATCGATTATCGGGAGTTGAATAAGGTGACGATCAAGAATCGTTATCCATTTCCTCGGATTGATGATTTGTTTGATCAACTCCAAGTTGCGACGTATTTCTCAAAGATTGAACTACGGTCCGGCTATCACCAAATGCGGGTCCGTGAGGAAGATATTGAGAAAACGGCTTTTCGAACGCGTTATGGGCATTTTGAGTTTGTAGTAATGCCTTTTGGTCTTACGAATGCACCGGCGGCATTCATGGATCTTATGAACCGAGTGTGCCAACCTATGTTAGACAAGTCGGTGATTGTGTTCATTGACGACATACTAGTCTACTCAAAGAGTATGAACGAACATGAACGTCATTTGCGTGAAGTTTTGAAGACGTTACGAAGGGAGAAGTTGTATGCTAAGTTCTCCAAATGTGAATTTTGGCTAAGGGAAGTTTAATTCCTTGGCCACATTGTGAACAAAGACGGCATTCAAGTGGATCCGGGGAAGATAGAGACGGTGAAGAGTTGGAGACAACCGACTACTCCTACGGAGGTATGAAGTTTTCTCGGATTGGCCAGTTATTATCGTCGGTTTATCCAAGACTTTTCTAAAATCGCTTCTTCATTGACGAAGTTGATAAGGAAGAACGCGAGATTTAATTGGGAGGATGAGCAAGAAATTACTTTTCAATTGCTTAAAGAGAAGTTGTGTCAAGCTCCGGTGTTAGTGTTGCCGGAAGGAGTGGAAGACATGACGGTTTATTGTGATGCTTCGTTAAATGGGCTCGGGTGTGTTCTAATGCAAAGAGGTAAAGTCATCGCTTATGCCTCTCGACAATTAAAGGAACACGAGACGAGATATCCGACTCATGATCTTGAGTTGGCGGCGGTGGTGCATGCGTTGAAAATTTGGCGCCATTACTTGTATGGTGTCAAGAGTACGATTTATTCGGACCATAAGAGTTTGAAACATCTCTTTAATCAACGAGATTTGAATTATCGTCAACGTAGGTGGATGAATGTGGTAAAAGACTATGATTGTGAGATACTTTATCATCCAGGCAAGGCGAATGTGGTCGCGGATGCGTTAAGTCGAAAGAGTCATCACCCGGCGTTACGATTGGGATTGTTACGTATGATTATTACTAACGATTTTCTTGAAAAACTTGGTGTGATTCAAATAGAGACTTACGTTCACAACAAGCATGCGGAACGAATTGTGGGGCAATCAGAGTTCATTACTATGGGTTCGCGTGGTTTGTTGTCTTTTCAAGGAAGAGTGTGGGTGCCTAAGATGGGTGATTATCGACAAGTGCTTCTTGATGAAGCACATAAGTCAAAGTATTCCATTCACCCGGGCACGACGAAAATGTATCTTGATTTAAGGAAAGATTATTGGTGGCCGGGCATGAAACGTGATGTTGTGAAGTATGTTGAGCAATGCGTTACATGTTTGCAAGTTAAAGCTGAGCACCAAAAGCCGTATGGTAAGTTACAACCGTTAGAAATCCCGAAATGGAAATGGGAGCACATTAGCATGGATTTCATCACGAAGTTACCTAAAACAGCGAGAACCCAATTAGATTCGATTTGGGTTATAGTTGATCGATTGACGAAGAGTGCTTTGTTTCTTCCCATTAAGGAAGCGATATCGTCAGAGACTTTGGCAAAGTTGTTTATCAAAGAAGTCATCTCTCGACACGGGGTTCCTATATCGATTGTTTTGGATCGAGATACTCATTTTACATCTCGGTTTTGGGAAAAGTTTCACGAAGATATGGGTACACAATTAAAATTAAGCACAACGTATCATCCTCAAACGGACGGTCAAACCGAACGTACGAATCAAACATTGGAAGATATGTTACGAGCGTGCACTATTGATTTCGGTGGTAGTTGGGACGAGCACTTACCTTTGGTAGAATTCTCGTACAATAATAGTTATCATACTAGTATTGGGATGCCACCTTACGAGATGCTTTATGGGCGTAGGTGTCTGAAATGTCCCGTTCATATTGATTATAAACGTTCCATATTAATTGATTTCGTTGCGAGGTTTTGACCTCTATATGAGATGTTTTTCAAAGACTACATTCATTTTTAAAACAACCATAACCTTTATTTTATCAATAATGGTTTCAAAAGCATTACGTAGATTATCATATAATGATAATCTAAAATATACTGTTTACACACGACCATTACATAATGGTTTACAATAGAAATATATTACATCGACATATGTTTCTTGAATGCAGTTTTTACATAATATCATACAAACATGGACTCTAAATCTTGTCCTTATTTTAGTATGCAACAGCGGAAGCTCTTTATATTCACCTGAGAATAAACATTCTTTAAACGTCAACAAAAATGTTGGTGAGTTATAGGTTTAACCTATATATATCAAATCGTAACAATAGACCACAAGATTTCATATTTCAATATACATCCCATACATAGAGATAAAAATCATTCATATGGTGAACACCTGGTAACCGACATTAACAAGATGCATATATAAGAATATCCCCATCATTCCGGGACACCCTTCGAATATGATATAAATTTCGAAGTACTAAAGCATCCAGTACTTTGGATGGGGTTTGTTAGGCCCAATAGATCTATCTTTAGGATTCGCGTCAATTAGGGTGTCTGTTCCCTAATTCTTAGATTACCAGACTAAATAAAAAGGGGCATATTCGATTTTGATAATTCAACCATAGAATGTAGTTTCACGTACTTTTGTCTATTTTGTAAATCATTTATAAAACCTGCATGTATTCTCATCCCAAAAATATTAGATTTTAAAAGTGGGACTACAACTCACTTTCACATATTTTTACTTCGTCGGGAAGTAAGGCTTGACCACTGGTCAATTCACGAACCTATAACAAATATGTACATATATATCAAAGTATATTCAAAATATATTTACAACACTTTTAATACATTTTGATGTTTTAAGTTTATTAAGTCAGCTGTCCTCGTTAGTAACCTACAACTTGTTGTCCAACGTTAAATGTACAGAAAAAAATTGATATATATATATATATATATTATCTTGAATCAATCCATGACCCAGTGTATACACGTCTCAGGCTAGATCACAACTCAAAGTATATATATATTTTGGAATCAACCTCAACCCTGTATAGCTAACTCCCACATTACTGCATATAGAGTGTCTATGGTTGTTCCAAATAATATATACACATGGGTCGATATGATATGTCAAAACATTTGCATACGTGTCTATGGTATCCCAAGATTACATAATATATTAGAATACATGTATAATACAATATAAGTTAGCTAGGATATTATTAATATAGATTTGTTACCAATTTTCACGTTGCTACAACAAGAAAAATTATCCAATCTTGTTTTACCCATAACTTCTTCATTTTAAATCCGTTTTGAGTGAATCAAATTGCTATGGTTTCATATTGAACTCTATTTTATGAGTCTAAATAGAAAAATTATAGGTTTATAGTCGGAAATATAAGTTACAAGTCGTTTTTGTAAAGGTAGTCATTTCAGTCGAAAGAACGACGTCTAGATGGCCATTTTAGAAAACATACTTCCACTTTGAGTTTAACCATGATTTTTTGATATAGTTTCATGTTCATAAGAAAAATCATTTTCCCAGAAGAACAACTTTTAAATCAAAGTTTATCATAGTTTTTAATTAACTAACCCAAAACAGCCCGCGGTGTTACTACGACGGCGTATGTCCGGTTTTACAGTGTTCTTCGTGTTTCCAGGTTTTAAATCATTAAGTTAGCATATCATATAGATATAGAACATGTGTTTAGTTGATTTTAAAAGTCAAGTTAGAAGGATTAACTTTTGTTTGCGAACAAGTTTAGAATTAACTAAACTATGTTCTAGTGATTACAAGTTTAAACCTTTGAATAAGATAGCTTTATATGTATGAATCGAATGATGTTATGAACATCATTACTACCTCAAGTTTTCTGGATAAAGCTACTGGAAATGAGAAAAATGGATCTAGCTTCAAAGGATCCTTGGATGGCTTGAAAGTTCTTGAAGCAGAATCATGACACGAAAACAAGTTCAAGTAAGATTTCCACTCGAAATAAGATTGTTATAGTTATAGAAATTGAATCAAAGTTTGAATATGAGTATTACCTTGTATTAGAAAGATATCTTACTGTAAGTAATAAAGATTTCTTAAGGTTGGATGATCACTCTACAAGATTGGAAGTAAGCTAGCAAACTTGGAAGTATTCTTGATTTAATGAAACTAGAACTTGTAGAATTTATGAAGAACACTTAGAACTTGAAGATAGAACTTGAGAGAGATTAATTAGATGAAGAAAATTGAAGAATGAAAGTGTTTGTAGGTGTTTTTGGTCGTTGGTATATGGATTAGATATAAAGGATGTGTAATTTTGTTTACATGTAAATAAGTCATGAATGATTACTCATATTTTTGTAATTTTATGAGATATTTCATGCTAGTTGCCAAATGATGGTTCCTACATGTGTTAGGTGGACTCACATGGGCTGCTATGAGCTGATCATTGGAGTGTATATACCAATATTACATATATCTAAAAGTTGTGTATTGTACGAGTACGAATACGGGTGCATACGAGTAGAATTGTTGATGAAACTGAACGAGGATGTAATTGTAAGCATTTTTGTTAAGTAGAAGTATTTTGATAAGTGTCTTGAAGTCTTTCAAAAGTTTATGAATACATATTAAAACACTACATGTATATACATTTTAACTGAGTCGTTAAGTCATCGTTAGTCATTACATGTAAGTGTTGTTTTGAAACCTTTAGGTTAACGATCTTGTTAAATGTTGTTAACCCATTGTTTATTAAATCAAATGAGATGTTAAATTATTACATTATCATGATATCATGATGTATTAATATATCTTAATATGATATATATACATTAAATGTCGTTACAACGATAATCGTTACATATATGTCTCGTTTAAAAATCATTAAGTTAGTAGTATTGTTTTTACATATGTAGTTCATTGTTAATATACTTAATGATATGTTTACTTATCATAATATCATGTTAACTATATATATATATATATATATATATATATATATATATATATATATATATATATATATATATATATATATATATATATATATATATATATATATATATATATATATGTCATCATATAGTTTTTACAAGTTTTAACGTTCGTGAATCGCCGGTCAACTTGGGTGGTCAATTGTCTATATGAAACATATTTCAATTAATCAAGTCTTAACAAGTTTGATTGCTTAACATGTTGGAAACATTTAATCATGTAAATATCAATTTCATTTAATATATAAGAACATGGAAAAGTTCGGGTCACTACAGTACCTACCCGTTAAATAAATTTCGTCCCGAAATTTTAAGCTGTTGAAAGTGTTGACGAATCTTCTGGAAATAGATGCGGGTATTTCTTCTTTATCTGATCTTCACGCTCCCAGGTGAACTCGGGTCCTCTACGAGCATTCCATCGAACCTTAACAATCGGTATCTTGTTTTGTTTAAGTCTCTTAACCTCACGATCCATTATTTCGACGGGTTCTTCAATGAATTGAAGTTTTTCATTGATTTGGATTTCGTCCAACGGAATAGTGAGATCTTCTTTAGCAAAACATTTCTTCAAATTTGACACTTGGAAAGTGTTATGTACATTCGCAAGTTGTTGAGGTAACTCAAGTCGGTAAGCTACTGGTCCGACACGATCAATAATCTTGAATGGTCCAATATACCTTGGATTTAATTTCCCCCGTTTACCAAATCGAACAACACCTTTCCAAGGTGCAACCTTAAGCATGACCATTTCTCCAATTTCAAATTCTATGTCTTTTCTTTTAATGTCGGCGTAGCTCTTTTGTCGACTTTGGGCGGTTTTCAACCGTTTTGGAATTTGGATGATCTTCTCGGTAGTTTCTTGTATTATCTCCGGACTCGTAATCTGTCTATCCCCCACTTCACTCCAACAAATCGGAGACCTGCACTTTCTACCATAAAGTGCTTCAAACGGCGCCATCTCAATGCTTGAATGATAGCTGTTGTTGTAGGAAAATTCTGCTAACGGTAGATGTCGATCCCAACTGTTTTCGATATCAATAACACATGCTCGTAGCATGTCTTCAAGCGTTTGTATCGTCCTTTCACTCTGCCCATCAGTTTGTGGATGATAGGCAGTACTCATGTCTAGACGAGTTCCTAATGCTTGCAGTAATGTCTGCCAGAATCTTGAAATAAATCTGCCATCCCTATCAGAGATAATAGAGATTGGTATTCCATGTCTGGAGACCACTTCCTTCAAATACAGTCGTGCTAACTTCTCCATCTTGTCATCTTCTCTTATTGGCAGAAAGTGTGCTGACTTGGTGAGACTATCAACTATTACCCAAATTGTATCATAACCACTTGCAGTCCTTGGCAATTTAGTAATGAAATCTATGGTAATGTTTTCCCATTTCCATTCCGGGATTTCAGGTTGTAGTAGTAGACCTGATGGTTTCTGATGTTCAGCTTTGATCTTAGAACACGTCAAACATTCTCCTACATATTTAGCAATATTGGCTTTCATACCTGGCCACCAAAAATGTTTCTTAAGATCCTTGTACATCTTCCCCGTTCCAGGATGTATTGAGTATCTGGTTTTATGAGCTTCTCTAAGTACCATTTCTCTCATATCTCCAAATTTTGGTACCCAAATTCTTTCAGCCCTATACCGGGTTCCGTCTTCCCGAATATTAAGATGCTTCTCCGATCCTTTGGGTATTTCATCCTTTAAATTTCCCTCTTTTAAAACTCCTTGTTGCGCCTCCTTTATTTGAGTAGTAAGGTTAGTGTGAATCATTACATTCATAGATTTTACTCGAATGGGTTCTCTGTCCTTTCTGCTTAAGGCGTCGACTACCACATTTGCCTTCCCCGGGTGGTAACGAATCTCAAAGTCGTAATCATTCAACAATTCAATCCACCTACGCTGCCTCATATTCAGTTGTTTCTGATTAAATATGTGTTGAAGACTTTTGTGTTCGGTATATATAATACTTTTGACCCCATATAAGTAGTGCCTCCAAGTCTTTAATGCAAAAACAACCGCGCCTAATTCCAAATCATGCGTCGTATAATTTTGCTCGTGAATCTTCAATTGTCTAGACGCATAAGCAATCACCTTCGTCCGTTGCATTAATACACAACCGAGACCTTGCTTTGATGCGTCACAATAAATCACAAAATCATCATTCCCTTCAGGCAATGACAATATAGGTGCCGTAGTTAGCTTTTTCTTCAATAATTAAAACACCTTCTCTTGTTTATCCTTCCATTCAAATTTCTTCCCTTTATGTGTTAATGCAGTCAAGGGTTTTGCTATTTTGGAGAAATCTTGGATGAATCTTCTGTAGTAACCAGCCAATCCTAAAAATTGACGTATATGCTTTGGAGTTTTTGGGGTTTCCCACTTTTCAACGGTTTCGATCTTTGTCGGGTCCACCTAGATACCTTCTTTGTTCACTATATGACCGAGGAATTGAACTTCTTCCAACCAAAATGCACACTTTGAAAACTTAGCGTACAGTTTTTCTTTCCTCAATACTTCTAGCACTTTTCTCAAATGTTCTTCGTGCTCTTGATCATTCTTTGAGTAAATAAGTATGTCATTGATAAAAACAATGACAAACTTGTCAAGATATGGCCCACACACTCGATTCATAAGGTCCATGAACACAGCTGGTGCGTTAGTCAATCCAAACGGCATAACCATAAACTCGTAATGACCATAACGCGTCCTAAAAGCAGTTTTTGGAATATCATCCTCCTTTACTCGCATTTGATGATATCCAGAACGTAAATCGATCTTCGAATAAACCGACGAGCCTTGTAGTTGATCAAATAAGTCGTCAATTCTCGGCAGTGGATAACAGTTTTTGATGGTAAGTTTGTTCAACTCTCTGTAGTCAATACATAACCTAAATGTACCATCCTTCTTCTTGACAAACAAAACAGGAGCTCCCCATGGTGATGTGCTTGGTCGAATGAAACCACGTTCTAATAGTTCTTGCAGTTGGATTTGTAGTTCTTTCATCTCGCTGGGTGCGAGTCTATAAGGAGCACGAGCTATTGGTGCAGCTCCTGGTACAAGATCTATTTGAAATTCAATAGATCGATGTGGAGGTAGTCTTGGTAATTCTTTCAGAAATACATCGGAAAATTCTTTTGCGACGGGAACATCATTGATGCTCTTTTCTTCAGTTTGTACTTTCTCGACGTGTGCTAGAACAGCATAGCAACCTTTTCTTATTAGTTTTTGTGCCTTCAAATTACTAATAAGATGTAGCTTCGTGTTGCCCTTTTCTTCGTACACCATTAAGGGTTCTCCTTCTTCTCGTACAATGCGAATTGCATTTTTATAACATACGATCACTGCTTTCACCTTCTTCAGCCAGACCATGCCAACTATTGTGATGACCCGGAGATTTCCGATCAAATTTAAACTTTAATCTTTATATATTTCCGATACGATAAGCAAAAATCTGTAATGATGAGTCTCGAAAGTTTGAAATCTATATTCATGTAATCAATTGCCCTTTGACTGTGCTCGACGATTCATGAACTATTGGCTGTAAATAAAAATGTAAATATAAATATAAGAATATATATATAGGTATATGTAAAATATATGTAATTATAAATAGGAATATAAGTGTATAAATAATAATTGAAACAATAAATTACAATTTAGTTATTTGATTTAAATATGTAAGGAGTATACAAGATAGTAAATTTTCTAGTAAAATAAATATCTATATGTATATGAATCTATACATAATTAATGTTGTATGTATATATAAATATATGTGTAAATAATAGTGTATATATAATAATGGGAAATTATAAAATATAATATAACCATTAGAACTAGATATATAAAATAAGATACAAAATAATTAAGTATAATTTAAAATGAATCCATATATATAAAGACATATGATTTCTAGGTATAATTATTATATGTAATATATATATAATTAAATAAGATAGAATCAATAAAAGTAATTATATAATATGATTATTAAACATTAAATAATGAATAATATGTAATATTAAAATAATAAAAATAATTACAATTTAAGTATATAGTTGTTGTAAGTAATATTAATATTACTTTAATTATTACTATTAATATTAACATTAAAGTTGGTATTGTTGATATTAGTATTATTATTATAGTTATAATTAAAAGTTTATTATTATAAAAATAATAATAATAATAATAATAAATATAAAGATCTTAAATATAAATAATATTATAAGAATAATTAAAACTATAATTTAGTTGTATTAGTTATTATTATTATTACATTATGAATAAAATTACTAAAAGGTATTATTCTTATTTAAGAATTATTAATATCATTACTTTTATCCCTAATATTAATAATATTAATATTAGTTGATATTATTAATAATATTATTATTATTCTAATTATTATTAGTATTATTGTTATTAGTACTTTTATGTTAACTATTAATATTAATTAAATAAATTAGGAATTCTGTGAACAAACAAATCGTACAGGTTGTTACACCAATCCTTGTCAAATTCAATCTGTCACTATCTGTATAATCCAAACAAGTAGCAAGATTACAAAATCTGTTTAAAGGACTATATCAGTTTTATTTATTTATTTATTTATTTTCTGTCTATTATGCTATAAACCCGTCGACATTTTTTGATCGACCAATTCAACGTTTTTAAGCTAATCTTTTGGACTTCTATTATCTTATCAATTACATAATTTATCTGTTCCTGTAACACACACAGAATTACTTATTTATTTATTTATTTTTTTTCTTCCTTCAGCTCAATATCTCTGTTTCATTCTCATTTTCATCAAAACTTAAATTCGAAATATTTGTTAAAATCTAAGATTACAGAGTTGTTAGGAATCTGTTACTTGAAATAACTGCAAAGTTTCAACTTCCAAATCCTTTTATCGAATTCGAATTTCACAGTCAACGTTTCAAAATAAAAAGGTCAAACGATATTCTAAGATCGAATTGAAGATTTACCCGATGTTTCTGTTGTAATTAAGGGTCTCAAAAGTTTCTAGGGGTGATTTAGAACATATTACGTTTTATAACCAGCGTCTAAAAACATCCGGTTTTCAAAAACCAACTTTGAGTTCATCACGTTCATAAACGAGTCTGATGCTGCTATATTTTCTGTTATTTTTCTTTTTCAACTATTCTGTCAAAAAGGATATCATAATCGGTCGTTTTATTTGCAATTACAATTCATAAACCAAAATTTTATTAATCTGTGTGGATTAATGATGTACCAGACGAATTAGGAATTGAAGAAGAAGAATGGGGAACAAATTGAAATACAGGTTAAATTGATTTCTGAATCGTATTAAATCAGAAAGGCTGGGTAGCTTGGGTGGTAAAGGGTGTTTGCGTGGTTACGGGAGGTCGCGGGTTCGAATCTCGGTTGGAGCCATTTTTTTTTACTTCGATTATTTTGAGGTAGTTTTCATTACCAATATTATTATTATTATTGTTATTGTTATTATTGATATTATTATTATTATTATTATTATTATTATTATTATTATATGTATCATAATTGTTATTGTTATTAGGTTGTTACTAAGATTAAGATTATAAATATTAGTATCATTAAAAAGCAATATTATTATGACTAGTATTATCATTAAACATAATATACTTAAAATTAAACAAAGATCATGACTAATAAGTATTATTATAAACGTTAATTTAAAACTTCGAATTCGAAAATAATATTTTGCTATAAATAATACTAGGTAAAATGTATAAACCTATGAAGTTGAAAACTATGGATAAAAATTTTGATTTAAGTAAGTTAGTAATTATTATTATCATTATCATTCTTATCAATACTAGTATTATTACAAATAGATATTTATATATATATAATAATGCATTACAATAAAAATTAATATTACGTAACACTGTATTGTTATTATTATAATGAAAATCACCAAACTATATATATATATATATATATATATATATATATATATATATATATATATATATATATATATATATATATATATATATATATATATATATATATATATATTGAAATGTCCCATTCTTATTGATTAAAAACGTTCCATATTAATTGATTTCGTTGCGAGGTTTTGACCTCTATATGAGACGTTTTTCAAAGACTGCATTCATTTTTAAAACAAACCATAACCTTTATTTCATAGATAAAGGTTTTAAAAAGCTTTACGTAGATTATCAAATAATGATAATCTAAAATATCCTGTTTTACACACGACCATTACATAATGGTTTACAATACAAATATGTTACAACAAAATAAGTTTCTTGAATGCAGTTTTTACACAATATCATACAAGCATGGACTCCAAATCTCGTCCTTATTTAAGTATGCGACAGCGGAAGCTCTTAATAATCACCTGAGAATAAACATGCTTAAAACGTCAACAAAAATGTTGGTGAGTTATAGGTTTAACCTATATATATCAAATCATAATAATAGACCACAAGATTTCATATTTCAATACACATCCCATACATAGAGATAAAAATCATTCATATGGTGAACACCTGGTAACTGACATTAACAAGCTGCATATATAAGAATATCCCCATCATTCCGGGACACCCTTCGGATATGATATAAATTTCGAAGTACTAAAGCATCCGGTACTTTGGATGGGGTTTGTTAGGCCCAATAGATCTATCTTTAGGATTCGCGTCAATTAGGGTGTCTGTTCCCTAATTCTTAGATTACCAGACTTAATAAAAAGGGGCATATTCGATTTCGATAATTCAACCATAGAATGTAGTTTCACGTACTTGTGTCTATTTTGTAAATCATTTATAAAACCTGCATGTATTCTCATCCCAAAAATATTAGATTTTAAAAGTGGGACTATAACTCACATTCACAGATTTTTACTTTGTCGGGAAGTAAGACTTGGCCACTGGTTGATTCACGAACCTATAACAATATATACATATATATCAAAGTATGTTCAAAATATATTTACAACACTTTTAATATATTTTGATGTTTTAAGTTTATTAAGTCAGCTGTCCTCGTTAGTAACCTACAACTAGTTGTCCACAGTTAGATGTACAGAAATAAATCGATAAATATTATCTTGAATCAATCCACGACCCAGTGTATACGTATCTCAGTATTGATCACAACTCAAACTATATATATTTTGGAATCAACCTCAACCCTGTATAGCTAACTCCAACATTCACATATAGAGTGTCTATGGTTGTTCAGAAATATATATAGATGTGTCGACATGATAGGTCGAAACATTGTATACGTGTCTACGGTATCTCAAGATTACATAATATACAATACAAGTTGATTAAGTTATGGTTGGAATAGATTTGTTACAAATTTTCACGTAGCTAAAATGAGAAAAATTATCCAATCTTGTTTTACCCATAACTTCTTCATTTTAAATCCGTTTTGAGTGAATCAAATTGCTATGGTTTCATATTGAACTCTATTTTATGAATCTAAACAGAAAAAGTATAGGTTTATAGTCAAAAAATAAGTTACAAGTCGTTTTTGTAAAGGTAGTCATTTCAGTCGAAAGAACGACGTCTAGATGACCATTTTAGAAAACATACTTCCACTTTGAGTTTAACCATAATTTTTGGATATAGTTTCATGTTCATAATAAAAATCATTTTCTCAGAATAACAACTTTTAAATCAAAGTTTATCATAGTTTTTAATTAACTAACCCAAAACAGCCCGCGGTGTTACTACGACGGCGTAAATCCGGTTTTACGGTGTTTTTCGTGTCTCCAGGTTTTAAATCATTAAGTTAGCATATCATATAGATATAGAACATGTGTTTAGTTGATTTTAAAAGTCAAGTTAGAAGGATTAACTTTTGTTTGCGAACAAGTTTAGAATTAACTAAACTATATTCTAGTGATTACAAGTTTAAACCTTCGAATAAGATAGCTTTATATGTATGAATTGAATGATGTTATGAACATCATTACTATCTTAAGTTCCTTGGATAAACCTACTGGAAAAGTGAAAAATGGATCTAGCTTCAACGGATCCTTGGATGGCTCGAAGTTCTTGAAGCAGAATTATGACACGAAAACAAGTTCAAGTAAGATCATCACTTGAAATAAGATTGTTATAGTTATAGAAATTGAACCAAAGTTTGAATATGATTATTACCATGTATTAGAATGATAACCTACTGTAAGAAACAAAGATTTCTTAAGGTTGGATGATCACCTTACAAGATTGGAAGTGAGCTAGCAAACTTGAAAGTATTCTTGATTTTATGTAACTAGAACTTGTAGAATATATGAAGAACACTTAGAACTTGAAGATAGAACTTGAGAGAGATCAATTAGATGAAGAAAATTGAAGAATGAAAGTGTTTGTAGGTGTTTTTGGTCGTTGGTGTATGGATTAGATATAAAGGATATGTAATTTTGTTTTCATGTAAATAAGTCATGAATGATTACTCATATTTTTGTAATTTTATGAGATATTTCATGCTAGTTGCCAAATGATGGTTCCCACATGTGTTAGGTGACTCACATGGGCTGCTAAGAGCTGATCATTGGAGTGTATATACCAATAGTACATACATCTAAAAGCTGTGTATTGTATGAGTACGAATAAAGGTGCATACGAGTAGAATTGTTGATGAAACTGAACGAGGATGTAATTGTAAGCATTTTTGTTAAGTAGAAGTATTTTGATAAGTGTATTGAAGTCTTTCAAAAGTGTATAAATACATATTAAAACACTACATGTATATACATTTTAACTGAGTCGTTAAGTCATCGTTAGTCGTTAGATGTAAGTGTTGTTTTGAAACCTTTAGGTTAACGATCTTGTTAAATGTTGTTAACCCAATGTTTATAATATCAAATGAGATTTTAAATTATTATATTATCATGATATTATCATGTATGAATATCTCTTAATATGATATATATACATTAAATGTCTTTACAACGATAATCGTTACATATATGTCTCGTTTAAAAATCATTAAGTTAGTAGTCTTGTTTTTACATATGTAGTTCATTGTTAATATACTTAATGATATGTTTACTTATCATAGTATCATGTTAACTATATATATATATATATATATATATATCCATATATATGTCATCATATAGTTTTTACAAGTTTTAACGTTCGTGAATCACCGGTCAACTTGGGTGGTCAATTGTCTATATGAAACATATTTCAATTAATCAAGTCTTAACAAGTTTGATTGCTTAACATGTTGGAAATATTTAATCATGTAAATATCAATCTCAATTAATATATATAAACATGGAAAAGTTCGGGTCACTATAGTACCTACCCGTTAAATAAATTTCGTCCCGAAATTTTAAGCTGTTGAAGGTGTTGACGAATCTTCTGGAAATAGAAGCGGGTATTTCTTCTTCATCTGATCTTCACGCTCCCAGGTGAACTCGGGTCCTCTACGAGCATTCCATCAAACCTTAACAATTGGTATCTTGTTTTGCTTAAGTCTTTTAACCTCACGATCCATTATTTCGACGGGTTCTTCGATGAATTGAAGTTTTTCGTTGATTTGGATTTCATCTAACGGAATAGTGAGATCTTCTTTAGCAAAACATTTCTTCAAATTCGAGACGTGGAAAGTGTTATGTACAGCTGCGAGTTGTTGAGGTAACTCAAGTCGGTAAGCTACTAGTCCGACACGATCAATAATCTTGAATGGTCCAATATACCTTGGATTTAATTTCCCTCGTTTACCAAATCGAACAACGCCTTTCCAAGGTGCAACTTTAAGCATGACCATCTCTCCAATTTCAAATTCTATATCTTTTCCTTTAATGTCAGCGTAGCTCTTTTGTCGACTTTGGGCGGTTTTCAACCGTTGTTGAATTTGGATGATCTTCTCGGTAGTTTCTTGTATAATCTCCGGACCCGTAATCTGTCTATCCCCCACTTCACTCCAACAAATCGGAGACCTGCACTTTCTACCATAAAGTGCTTCAAACGGCGCCATCTCAATGCTTGAATGGTAGCTGTTGTTGTAGGAAAATTATGCTAACGGTAGATGTCGATCCCAACTGTTTCCGAAATCAATAACACATGCTCGTAGCATGTCTTCAAGCGTTTGTATCGTCCTTTCGCTCTGCCCATCAGTTTGTGGAAGATAGGCAGTACTCATGTCTAGACGAGTTCCTAATGCTTGCTGTAATGTCTACCAGAATCTTGAAATAAATCTGCTATCCCTATCAGAGATAATAGAGATTGGTATTCCATGTCTGGAGACGACTTCCTTCAAATACAGTCGTGCTAACTTCTCCATCTTGTCATCTTCTCTTATTGGCAGGAAGTGTGCTGATTTGGTGAGACGATCAACTATTACCCAAATAGTATCAAAACCACTTGCAGTCCTTGGCAATTTAGTGATGAAATCCATGGTAATGTTTTCCCATTTCCATTCCGGAATTTCGGGTTGTTGAAGTAGACCTGATGGTTTCTGATGCTCAGCTTTGACCTTAGAACACGTCAAACATTCTCCTACGTATTTAGCAACATCAGCTTTCATACCCGGCCACCAAAAATGTTTCTTGAGATCCTTGTACATCTTCCCCGTTCCAGGATGTATTGAGTATCTGGTTTTATGAGCTTCTCTAAGTACCATTTCTCTCATATCTCCAAATTTTGGTACCCAAATCCTTTCAGCCCTATACCGGGTTCCGTCTTCCCGAATATTAAGATGCTTCTCCGATCCTTTGGGTATTTCATCCTTTAAATTTCCCTCTTTTAAAACTCCTTGTTGCGCCTCCTTTATTTGAGTAGTAAGGTTATTATGAATCATTATATTCATAGATTTTACTCGAATGGGTTCTCTGTCCTTCTTGCTCAAAGCATCGGCTACCACATTTGCCTTCCCCGGGTGGTAACGAATCTCAAAGTCGTAATCATTCAACAATTCAATCCACCTACGCTGCCTCATATTTAGTTGTTTCTGATTAAATATGTGTTGAAGACTTTTGTGGTCGGTATATATAATACTTTTGACCCCATATAAGTAGTGCCTCCAAGTCTTTAATGCAAAAACAACCGCGCCTAATTCCAAATCATGCGTCGTATAATTTTGTTCGTGAATCTTCAATTGTCTAGACGCATAAGCAATCACCTTCGTTCGTTGCATTAATACACAACCGAGACCTTGCTTTGATGTGTCACAATAAATCACAAAATCATCATTCCCTTCAGGTAATGACAATATAGGTGCCGTAGTTAGCTTTTTCTTCAATAATTGAAACGCCTTCTCTTGTTCATCCTTCCATTCAAATTTCTTCACTTTATGCGTTAATGCAGTTAAGGGTTTTGCTATTCTGGAAAAGTCTTGGATGAACCTTCTGTAGTAACCAGCTAGTCCTAAAAACTGGCGTATGTGTTTCGGAGTTTTTCGGGGTTTCCCACTTTTCAACAGTTTCTATCTTTGCCGGATCCACCTTAATACCTTCTTTGTTCACTATGTGACCGAGGAATTGAACTTCTTCCAACCAAAATGCACACTTTGAAAACTTAGCGTACAAATCTTCCTTCCTCAATACTTCTAACACCTTTCTCAAATGTTCACCGTGTTCTTGGTCATTCTTTGAGTAAATAAGTATGTCATCAATAAAAACAATGACAAACTTGTCAAGGTATGGTCCACACACTCAGTTCATAAGGTCCATGAACACAGCTGGTGCATTAGTTAAACCAAACGGCATGACCATAAACTCGTAATGACCGTAACGTGTTCTGAAAGCAGTCTTTGGAATATCATCTTCTTTCACCCGCATTTGATGATACCCGGAACGTAAGTCAATCTTTGAATAAACAGACGAGCCTTGTAGTTGATCAAATAAGTCGTCGATTCTCAGTAGTGGGTAGCGGTTCTTGATGGTAAGTTTGTTCAACTCTCGATAGTCGATACACAACCTGAATGTACCATCTTTCTTCTTGACAAACAAAACAGGAGCTCCCCACGGTGATGTGCTTGGTCGAATGAAACCACGCTCTAAAAGTTCTTGTAATTGGCTTTGCAGTTCTTTCATCTCGCTGGATGCGAGTCTGTAAGGAGCACGAGCTATTGGTGCAGCTCCTGGTACAAGATCTATTTGAAATTCAACGGATCGATGTGGAGGTAATCCCGGTAATTCTTTCGAAAATACATCGGGAAATTCTTTTGCAATGGGAACATCATTGATGCTCTTTTCTTCAGTTTGTACTTTGTCGAATTGTGCTAGAACAGCATAGCAACCTTTTCTTATTAGTTTTTGTGCCTTCAAATTACTAATAAGATGTAGCTTCGTGTTGCCCTTTTCTCCGTACACCATTAAGGGTTTTCCTTTTTCTCGTATAATGCGAATTGCATTTTTGTAACAAACGATCTCTGCTTTCACTTCTTTCAACCAGTCCATACCGATTATCACATCAAAACTCCCTAACTCTACTGGTATCAAGTCAATCTTAAATGTTTCGCTAACCAGTTTAATTTCTCGATTCCGACATATATTATCTGCTGAAATTAATTTACCATTTGCTAATTCGAGTAAAAATTTACTATCCAAAGGTGTCAATGGACAACTTAATTTAGCACAAAAATCTCTACTCATATAGCTTCTATCCGCACCCGAATCAAATAAAATGTAAGCAGATTTATTGTCAATAAGAAACGTACCCGTAACAAGCTCCGGGTCTTCCTGTGCCTCTGCCGCATTAATATTGAAAACTCTTCCGCGGCCTTGTCCATTCGTGTTCTCCTAGTTCGGGCAATTTCTAATAATGTGGCCCGGTTTTCCACATTTATAACAAACTACATTGGCATAACTTGCTCCGACACTACTTGCTCCACCATTACTCGTTCCGACACCATTTGTTCCTTTCGTTCTATTAACCCCTGGTCCGTAGACCTCACACTTCGCCGCGCTATGACCATTTCTTTTACACTTATTGCAAAATTTGGTGCAGAACCCTGAGTGATACTTTTCACACCTTTGGCATAGCTGCTTCTGATTGTTGTTGTTGTTGTTGCGGTTATTATTGTTGTTGGGATGATTGTTGTAGTTGCTGTTGTTGTTGTTGTTGTTGTTGGGCCGTTTGTTGTAGTTGCGATTGATGTTGCGATTGTTGGGATAATTGTTGCGATTATTGTTGTAATTGCTGTTGTTGTTATATTGGTGATTCTTATCACCGTTTTCCTCCCACTTTCTTTTGACTTGCTTCACATTGGCCTCTTCAGCAGTCTGTTCTTTAATTCTTTCTTCAATCTGGTTCACTAGTTTGTGAGCCATTCTACATGCCTGTTGTATGGAGGCGGGCTCGTGTGAACTTATATCTTCTTGGATTCTTTCCGGTAATCCTTCCTCAAACGCGTCGATCTTCTCTTCCTCATCTTCGAACGCTCCCGGACACAATAGGCACAATTCTGTGAATCGTCTTTCGTACGTGGTAATATCAAATCCTTGGGTTCGTAACCCTCTAAGTTCTGTCTTGAGCTTATTGACCTCGGTTCTGGGACGGTACTTCTCGTTCATCAAGTGCTTGAATGCTGACCACGGTAGTGCGTACGCATCGTCTTGTCCCACTTGCTCTAGATAAGTATTCCACCATGTTAACGCAGAACCTGTGAAGGTATGCGTAGCGTACTTCACTTTTTCCTCTTCAGTACACTTACTTATGGCAAACACCGATTCGACCTTCTCGGTCCACCGTTTCAATCCGATCGGTCCTTTGGTTCCATCAAATTCCAAAGGTTTGCAGGCAGTGAATTCTTTGTAGGTGTATCCTACACGATTTCCTGTACTGCTACATCCAAGGTTATTGTTGGTATCTAGCGCAGCTTGTACTGCAGCTATGTTTGAAGCTAGAAAAGTACAGAATTCCTCTTCATTCATATTCACGGTGTGTCGGTAGTCGGTGCCATTTCCTTCAAAATAGTCAAATGGAACAAGTTAATCATACAGAATATTAAGAGTAGTTAATAGTATTTCGTAGCATAATATGAACTCATTTATAAAAGCTTTTTCTTCATATTAGCGTTTTATAAGTTTAAATTCGGGTAGTACCTACCCGTTAAGTTCATACTTAGTAGCTAATATACAATTCAACTACTACAATTCTATATGAAAAACTGATTATAATAATATTTCGAGTTCAAACTTTTATACAATATTTTACAAACTTACAATACCGCTTATTTTACATAAAGCATGAAATATAGCACACAATAACTTTGATACAAGATAGTTGTGAAGATAATTCTAGCTAGTACACAAGTCGTTCAGTAAAGGCAATAAAGACACGTAATTCATACATCCAGAAACAAGTCATGCATTCTGGTTTTACTAGGACTACTTCCCATCCTTGGTCTTGTGGAACATAACCGTTATGGCCGTTGATAAGACAGCGTGTTGTAACGTCGTCAAAGGGACGAGGGTTACGTAATGTCCAACAGTCCCGTAACAATCTAAAAACCTCATTTCTTACCCCAATTACCGACTCCGTCACTTGTGGGAACGTTTTGTTTAATAGTTGTAGGCCGATGTTCTTGTTCTCACTTTGGTGAGAAGCGAACATTACTAATCCGTAAGCATAACATGCTTCTTTATGTTGCATGTTAGCCGCTTTTTCTAAATCACGAAGTCCAATATTCGGATATATTGAGTCAAAATAATTTCTTAACCCATTGCGTAAAATAGCATTTGGGTTCCCCGCAATATATGCGTCAAAGTAAACACATCGTAACTTATGGATTTCCCAATGTGATATCCCCCATCTTTCGAACGAAAGCCTTTTATAAACCAAGGCATTCTTGGAACGTTCTTCGAATGTCTTACAAACTGATCTCGCCTTAAATAGTTGTGCCGAAGAATTCTGACCGACTCTAGACAAGATTTCATCAATCATGTCTCCGGGTAGGTCTCTTAAAATATTGGGTTGTCTATCCATTTTGTATTTTTATACTGTAAAATAGACAAGAGTTAGATTCATAAAAAAATACTTATTAATACAAGCAATTTTTACATATATCATAAAGCATAAGCACACTATATTACATATATTACACCACACGAATACAGCTATCTTATTCCGACTCGCTTGTTTCTTCTTCTTCGGTTTTGGTTCGTTTTGCCAAGTTTCTAGGGATATATGATGTTCCCCTATTACGAGCCGTCGTTATCCACATTGGTTTAGAAAAACCTGGTGGTTTAGAGGTTCCCGGGTCATTGTTACAACTTAAGGACTTCGGGGGTTGACGATACATATAAAGTTCATCGGGGTTGGAATTAGATTTCTCTATTTTTATGCCCTTTCCCTTATTATTTTCTTTTGCCTTTTTAAATTCAGTTGGGGTAATTTCTATAACATCATCGGAATTCTCGTCGGAATCCGATTCATCGGAGAATTGGTAATCCTCCCAATATTTTGCTTCCTTGGCGGAAACACCATTGACCATAATTAACCTTGGTCGGTTGGTTGAGGATTTTCTTTTACTTAACCGTTTTATTATTTCCCCCACCGGTTCTATTTCTTCATCCGGTTCCGATTCTTCTTCCGGTTCCGATTCTTCTTCTGGTTCCGACTCTTCTTCCGGTTCCTCTTCGGGAACTTGTGAATCAGTCCACGAATCATTCCAATTTACATTTGACTCTTCATTATTATTAGGTGAGTCAATGGGACTTGTTCTAGAGGTAGACATCTATCACATAATATCAAACGCGTTAAGAGATTAATATATCACATAATATTCACATGTTAAAAATATATAGTTTTCAACAAAATTTGTTAAGCAATCATTTTTCAAGTAAACACGGTCGAAGTCCAGACTCACTAATGCATCCTAACAAACTCGATAAGACACACTAATACAAAATTCTGGTTCTCTAAGACCAATGCTCTGATACCAACTGAAATGTCCCGTTCTTATTGATTAAAAACGTTCCATATTAATTGATTTCGTTGCGAGGTTTTGACCTCTATATGAGACGTTTTTCAAAGACTGCATTCATTTTTAAAACAAACCATAACCTTTATTTCATAGATAAAGGTTTTAAAAAGCTTTACGTAGATTATCAAATAATGATAATCTAAAATATCCTGTTTTACACACGACCATTACATAATGGTTTACAATACAAATATGTTACAACAAAATAAGTTTCTTGAATGTAGTTTTTACACAATATCATACAAGCATGGACTCTAAATCTCGTCCTTATTTAAGTATGCGACAGCGGAAGCTCTTAATAATCACCTGAGAATAAACATGCTTAAAACGTCACCAAAAATGTTGGTGAGTTATAGGTTTAACCTATATATATCAAATCATAATAATAGACCACAAGATTTCATATTTCAATACACATCCCATACATAGAGATAAAAATCATTCATATGGTGAACACCTGGTAACCGACATTAACAAGCTGCATATATAAGAATATCCCCATCATTCCGGGACACCCTTCGGATATGATATAAATTTCGAAGTACTAAAGCATCCGGTACTTTGGATGGGGTTTGTTAGGCCCAATAGATCTATCTTTAGGATTCGCGTCAATTAGGGTGTCTGTTACCTAATTCTTAGATTACCAGACTTAATAAAAAGGGGCATATTCGATTTCGATAATTCAACCATAGAATGTAGTTTCACGTACTTGTGTCTATTTTATAAATCATTTATAAAACCTGCATGTATTCTCATCCCAAAAATATTAGATTTTAAAAGTGGGACTATAACTCACATTCACAGATTTTTTACTTCGTCGGGAAGTAAGACTTGGCCACTGGTTGATTCACGAACCTATAACAAATATGTACATATATATCAAAGTATGTTCAAAATATATTTACAACACTTTTAATATATTTTGATGTTTTAAGTTTATTAAGTCAGCTGTCCTCGTTAGTAACCTACAACTAGTTGTCCACAGTTAGATGTACAGAAATAAATCGATAAATATTATCTTGAATCAATCCACGACCCAGTGTATACGTATCTCAGTATTGATCACAACTCAAACTATATATATTTTGGAATCAACCTCAACCCTGTATAGCTAACTCCAACATTCACATATAGAGTGTCTATGGTTGTTCCGAAATATATATAGATGTGTCGACATGATAGGTCGAAACATTGTATACGTATCTATGGTATCTAAAGATTACATAATATACAATACAAGTTGATTAAGTTATGGTTGGAATAGATTTGTTACAAATTTTCACGTAGCTAAAATGAGAAAAATTATCCAATCTTGTTTTACCCATAACTTCTTCATTTTAAATCCGTTTTGAGTGAATCAAATTGCTATGGTTTCATATTGAACTCTATTTTATGAATCTAAACAGAAAAAGTATAGGTTTATAGTCAGAAAAATAAGTTACAAGTCGTTTTTGTAAAGGTAGTCATTTCAGTCGAAAGAACGACGTCTAGATGACCATTTTAGAAAACATACTTCCACTTTGAGTTTAACCATAATTTTTGGATATAGTTTCATGTTCATAATAAAAATCATTTTCTCAGAATAACAACTTTTAAATCAAAGTTTATCATAGTTTTTAATTAACTAACCCAAAACAGCCCGCGGTGTTACTACGACGGCGTAAATCCGGTTTTACGGTGTTTTTCGTGTCTCCAGGTTTTAAATCATTAAGTTAGCATATCATATAGATATAGAACATGTGTTTAGTTGATTTTAAAAGTCAAGTTAGAAGGATTAACTTTTGTTTGCGAACAAGTTTAGAATTAACTAAACTATGTTCTAGTGATTACAAGTTTAAACCTTCGAATAAGATAGCTTTATATGTATGAATTGAATGATGTTATGAACATCATTACTACCTTAAGTTCCTTGGATAAACCTACTGGAAAAGTGAAAAATGGATCTAGCTTCAACGGATCCTTGGATGGCTCGAAGTTCTTGAAGCAGAATCATGACACGAAAACAAGTTCAAGTAAGATCATCACTTGAAATAAGATTGTTATAGTTATAGAAATTGAACCAAAGTTTGAATATGATTATTACCTTGTATTAGAATGATAACCTACTGTAAGAAACAAAGATTTCTTGAGGTTGGATGATCACCTTACAAGATTGGAAGTGAGCTAGCAAACTTGAAAGTATTCTTGATTTTATGTAACTAGAACTTGTAGAATATATGAAGAACACTTAGAACTTGAAGATAGAACTTGAGAGAGATCAATTAGATGAAGAAAATTGAAGAATGAAAGTGTTTGTAGGTGTTTTTGGTCGTTGGTGTATGGATTAGATATAAAGGATATGTAATTTTGTTTTCATGTAAATAAGTCATGAATGATTACTCATATTTTTGTAATTTTATAAGATATTTCATGCTAGTTGCCAAATGATGGTTCCCACATGTGTTAGGTGACTCACATGGGCTGCTAAGCGCTGATCATTGGAGTGTATATACCAATAGTACATACATCTAAAAGCTGTGTATTGTACGAGTACGAATACGGGTGCATACGAGTAGAATTGTTGATGAAACTGAACGAGGATGTAATTTTAAGCATTTTTGTTAAGTAGAAGTATTTTGATAAGTGTATTGAAGTCTTTCAAAAGTGTATAAATACATATTAAAACACTACATGTATATACATTTTAACTGAGTCGTTAAGTCATCGTTAGTCGTTAGATGTAAGTGTTGTTTTGAAACCTTTAGGTTAACGATCTTGTTAAATGTTGTTAACCCAATGTTTATAATATCAAATGAGATTGTAAATTATTATATTATCATGATATTATCATGTATGAATATCTCTTAATATGATATATATACATTAAATGTCTTTACAACGATAATCGTTACATATATGTCTCGTTTAAAAATCATTAAGTTAGTAGTCTTGTTTTTACATATGTAGTTCATTGTAAATATACTTAATGATATGTTTACTTATCATAGTATCATGTTAACTATATATATATATCCATATATATGTCATCATATAGTTTTTACAAGTTTTAACGTTCGTGAATCACCGGTCAACTTGGGTGGTCAATTGTCTATATGAAACATATTTCAATTAATCAAGTCTTAACAAGTTTGATTGCTTAACATGTTGGAAACATTTAATCATGTAAATATCAATCTCAATTAATATATATAAACATGGAAAAGTTCGGGTCACTACATATATAACCTACTAATATTAATTATATAAATACTTACAAATAATAAATTATCAATTTTTAAATATAACATTAAACAAGTATGTATATAAATATAGATATATTAATATAACTATATAAATATTAACTACTATGAATATATACACAAATTAAACATACATAATATATAAATTAAAGATATAATAAGTAAATTGTTCAGTTATTATTATGTGTTTTAATATAGATATACAAATGATATAGGTTCGTGAATCCGAGGCCAACCCTGCACTTGTTCAATATAGTCATATGTATTTTTACTACAAAATACATTAGGTGAGTTTCATTTACCTTTTTACCCTTTATATTTTTGGGCTGAGAATACATGCGCAAGTTTTATAAATGTTTTTACGAAATAGACACAAGTAATCAAAACTACATTATATGGTTGAATGATCAAAATCGAATATGCCCCTTTTTATTAAGTCTGGTAATCTAAGAATTAGGGAACAGACACCCTAATTGACGCGAACTCTAAAGATAGATCTATCGGGCCCAACAAGCCCCATCCAAAGTACCGGATGCTTTAGTACTTCGAAATTTATATCATGTTCGAAGGAGGATCCCGGAATGATGGGGATATTCTTATATGTATCTAGTTAATGTCGGTTACCAGGTGTTCAATCCATATGAATGATATTTTTGTCTCTATGCATGGGACGTATGTTTATGAGAAATGGAAATATGAAATCTTGTGGTCTATTAAAATTATGAAATGATTATTTATGCTAAACTAATGAACTCACCAACCTTTTGGTTGACACTTTAAAGCATGTTTATTCTCAGGCATGAAAGAAATCTTCCGCTGTGCATTTGCTCATATTAGAGACATTACTTGGAGTCATTCATAATATATTTCAAAAGACGTTGCATTCGAGTTGTCGAGTTCATCAAGATTATTATTAAGTCAATTATAGATGGATATATTATGAAATGGTTTGCATGCCGTCAACTTTCGATGTAATGAAAGTATGTCTTTTAAAAACGAATGCAATGTTTGTAAATTGTATCATATAGAGGTCAAATACCTCGCGATGTAATCAACTATTGTGAATCATTTATAATCGATGTGGACTGTGTCCGAATGGATTAGAACGGGTCTTCACAGTTGGTATCAGAGCGGTGGTCTTAGCGAACCAAGTCTGCATTAGTGTGTCTAACTGATAAGTCGTTAGGATGCATTAGTGAGTCTGGACTTCGACCGTGTCTGCATGTCAAAAGTTTTGCTTATCATTTTGTGTCAAAAATTACCTGCTTATCATTCTTAGAGAATCACTTGCTTATCATTCTTAGTCTAGACACGTTTTACTGCATTGACTGCATGAATAGTGTATAGACAAAAATTCAAATCTTAGCGTATCTGTTTCTGTAACTTTGCCTGACAACTTCCGTAGATTCCCCCGTAACTTATGGGATTTTAGTATTATATATGCATATGTAAATTATGTATTGCAGGGTACTAATCTACATCCTATAATCTATTTCTTATCGAAAATCCTTCATCTGATCGTACGAGATGAATCCTGCAACCAGTTCGAGTCCCTCAGATTCCGATAGCTATTCCGATAGTTATTCTGACAGCTATTCCAACATAGATGTTCACCTAAGCTCCAAAAACAGCGTCATCGGCATGAATCAACCAATCAGCCATTATCAATTCATCTGATGGATTCGTAGTCGACTTAATTAATGGAAACGCGCAGAAGGCAATCCCTTCCACCAACCGAATTCACCTCACAATGAACCTGAAGCGTTTATCGGCGAACCTGTTCGAGACACCATTTTCAGCCTCATTTCCAGGGTAACTAGACAAGATTATATTCTATTCGCAATTCTGAACCTTATTCATCCGCTCGTTCCGATCGACAATCATCCTGGAGTAATAATTCAACGAACTTCGCGCTCGAATAACCAATTCAGAGAATATGGTGCAAAATGTACCAGCTTCAGCAACATCACTGGCACCAACAGTACCATCAATAACAGCACCAATACCATCAACAATCCATGCTTCAATATCATCATCTGTACTTTGAGTATGATCTTCGTTCTACGTATCGTTCTACCTCATTTATCTTCGTTCGACATGGCGAATATGTAATCTCTAAATTTTTAGAGATTATTTATTCAAGTTCCAACCGAAAAGCAAATGAGTTTAATATTATATTAACTCATTAAATCCATGAATACATCTGAAGAAAATATATATGTATATATGTTTTCATAAAGATTGTAATTAAAAATTCTCTTGTACAAACTGTTAATGGTGAAAATATTTTAACGGGTAGGTAATACCCGAGGAATATTTAAATATCACATTAATAAGTTACATTATACGTTGTTCGAATCTATTTCAACAGTCATTTACTATCCTACTTACATCCATAGATATACGTATCCGTTCACCACAGAATAACCATTTCCATTCAAATCTCATATTTGGATTTTGATTTATCAGAATCCAACAAGTGGCATAATGAAGAAATAATGGACACAATAAAAATTGATTAGAAACAGATTAATTAACAATATGAAATCCTATTAAGAATCCACGCTAACAAAATCCTAGCTAACTGTTCCAAGTTAACTGTTATTTCCGTATTACCATTTAATTATCGCAATTTATTTATCGCAATTTACATTCTCGCAATTTTATTTATCGTCATTTAATTTCTGTTATTTACTTTACGCACTTTATTTATCGTCATTTAATTTCTGTTATTTATTTTACGCACTTTAAATATCGGAACATGTATACAAGGTTTTGACATATCATATCGACGCATCTATATATATTATTTGGAATCACCATAGACACTCTATATGCAGTAATGATCTAGTTCTCTATACAGGGTTGAGGTTGATTCTCAAATAATATATATAGTTTGAGTTGTGATCGAGTCTGAGACGTACACGGGTCACGATACGTATTAATTAATTCGAATATTATATATTAAACTATATATGAATCATTGGATTGTTAACTGTGGACTATCGACTGTAGACTAATAATATTGGACAATTAAAATGAATTAAAATATTGATTATAACATATGAAACTAAACAATTCTTCAAGTTTGCCACTTGATTTCATTTTAAATCTCATTTGTATCTTGACGATTACAATCTGCGTTCAACCTTTCATGATTCTTGAAAACACCTCAATCGATAGGATGAATCAACCGCACTTCATCTACGGAGGGGAAGATTTATGCATATAGTTATGCACCCGAGAAACTCTCGGCAACTGAGTAAAAGTTTAACATGCAGCCGCGTCAAATCCTTTGACATTTATTAGCAAAAATAACTTTGCGATCCCTTTTCAAAGTAGTAAATTTTGTCACAGCTCCAGCAAGCCAACTTCGACTTTTCGTTCGAAACAACCTTATTATAATCTTGATATATATGAGTGCTCTTTTATTGTTACCGGGGAACCTTTTATATTTCACCATATTACCGTCAGCGTTTAATCATCTAAAAACACAATTCTTCTGAAACCACCTCGGATTGATAACCGAAGATTCAGATATCGTAGCATTAAATGCGGAGGAAATAGAAAAATTGTAGATGGTCTAAACGGTCAAAAGTTTGATGATAAAGAAGAGAGTGTTGGGAACGCTCGATAGAAAATTTGGTACTGAAAAATATATTGAACAAACTATGAAGGAGACCAAGGCTAAATACCAGGACCATACCATATATTCAAAGAATCTAGGTAATTCTGGACCCGATGAAATCTTCAACGAATATCTTGCTCCGTACTCATGTTAAAATCTTGCGGAAAATCTTTCTTCATCAACCATCGAACTTAGAAATCCCAAAATATCATCATAAATATCTTCGATATTTCTGAGGATATTTTCATTACTCTTCTTGTTCGAAATTAGTTGTCTCTTCGTGCTATCCGTATTACATCATAAAGGAAACCATTTTAGTTTCTAAATTTCTTTAAAATTCGAGTTTAAATTATGAATGATTTTGAAGTAGTGTTGGAAATTGATGCATGAGTTAGTATAATATAATGACACTTGATCAACGTGATTATATTACAGTAAGTCATGCTGAGTTTCTAAATGGAATGTGATGATTCACAGACCATAACGTCATCATGTGCCATGTTACATAACTCTTTCATTATGCTTAACTTCTGAACATATCAAGAAAGTATATTCTTGATAGTTCTATTCTCAGTGACTCAGGTAATTTGACAAATCAAATCGTGCGATTACGTTCTTTCTTGTTTAGGACATTAAATTCATTCGAAACTCCATACTTACGAATTCTGGACCGTTACTCACGTTACTACCGGTCGAGAAGACAATAAAAAGGCAAAGAGCTCCAAAATATAAGAGAAAATATAAAGCCCAATGACAACACCGAAATTACAAACCGTGGATATCAGTACGTATAGCAATATAAAGATACGGGAGGATTATAAGTACAATAATCCCTAGAGCATAATAGAAATAAACAGATTCTTCAGGTGGTAGTTGGAAAAGAAGAACGATCATTGCGATAGTTAGAATAAGAACAAGGATCAGAACAGGGTTAAGCATTTTCATAAATCTTTTGAATTTGGAAATTGAGTATAGAAGTGGTGAAAACAAATGGAACGGAAAAGGTAAATTTATAAAGGAAATATCAGACGTAGTAATCGAGGCAGATCATCGTATTTAATTATAGAGATCTTAATTTCCTTACTCACCGAAGAATCAAATCTTTTCGATTTCGAAGATTTTCTATAAATCCCTTGAATTCTGGAATTCAACCCTGGCTCCGTCAAAAGTTAAGACGAATCCTGATTTTTCCTATTTCAATCTTTTGTGATAGCTTTATTCGTACTCTTCGAATAATAGAGTTATTTTTCATCCATATTACCCAATGATGATAAAACTCAATTTATTAACTCATATTCGTCATGAAAACATTTTATTGTTAGCCATGATCACCTTACTCAAATTTCGGGACGAAATTTCTTTAACGGGTAGGTACTGTGATGACCCGGAGATTTCCGATCAAATTTAAACTTTAATCTTTATATATTTCCGATACGATAAGCAAAAATCTGTAATGATGAGTCTCGAAAGTTTGAAATCTATATTCATGTAATCAATTGCCCTTTGACTGTGCTCGACGATTCACGAACTATTGGCTGTAAATAAAAATGTAAATATAAATATAAGAATATATATATAGGTATATGTAAAATATATGTAATTATAAATAGGAATATAAGTGTATAAATAATAATTGAAACAATAAATTACAATTTAGTTATTTGATTTAAATATGTAAGGAGTATACAAGATAGTAAATTTTCTAGTAAAATAAATATCTATATGTATATGAATCTATACATAATTAATGTTGTATGTATATATAAATATATGTGTAAATAATAGTGTATATATAATAATGGGAAATTATAAAATATAATATAACCATTAGAACTAGATAAATAAAATAAGATACAAAATAATTAAGTATAATTTAAAATGAATCCATATATATAAAGACATATGATTTCTAGGTATAATTATAATATGTAATATATATAAAATTAAATAAGATAGAATCAATAAAAGTAATTATATAATATGATTATTAAACATTACATAATGAATAATATGTAATATTAAAATAATAAAAATAATTACAATTTAAGAATATAGTTTTTGTAAGTAATATTAATATTACTTTAATTATTACTATTAATATTAACATTAAAGTTGGTATTGTTGATATTAGTATTATTATTATAGTTATAATTAAAAGTTTATTATTATAAAAAAATAATAATAATAATAAATAAATATAAAGATCTTAAATATAAATAATATTATAAGAATAATTAAAACTATAATTTAGTTGTATTAGTTATTATTATTATTACATTATGAATAAAATTACTAAAAGGTATTATTCTTATTTAAGAATTATTAATATCATTACTTTTATCCCTAATATTAATAATATTAATATTAGTTGATATTATTAATAATATTATTATTATTCTAATTATTATTACTCTAATTATTATTAGTATTATTGTTATTAGTACTTTTATGTTAACTATTAATATTAATTAAATAAATTAGGAATTCTGTGAACAAACAAATCGTACAGGTTGTTACACCAATCCTTGTCAAATTCAATCTGCCACTATCTGTATAATCCAAACAAGTAGCAAGATTACAAAATCTGTTTAAAGGACTATATCAGTTTTATTTATTTATTTATTTATTTTCTGTCTGTTACGCTATAAACCCGTCGACATTTTTTGATCGACCAATTCAACGTTTTTAAGCTAATCTTTTGGACTTCTATTATCTTATCAATTACACAATTTATCTGTTCCTGTAACACACACATAATTACTTATTTATTTATTTATTTATTTTTTTTCTTCCTTCAGCTCAATATCTCTGTTTCATTCTCATTTTCATCAAAACTTAAATTCAAAATATTTGTTAAAATCTAAGATTACAGAGTTGTTAGGAATCTGTTACTTGAAATAACTGCAAAGTTTCAACTTCCAAATCCTTTTATCGAATTCGAATTTCACAGTCAACGTTTCAAAATAAAAAGGTCAAACGATGTTCTAAGATCGAATTGAAGATTTACCCGATGTTTCTATTGTAATTAAGGGTCTCAAAAGTTTCTAGGGGTGATTTAGAACATATTACGTTTTATAACCAGCGTCTAAAAACATCCGGATTTCAAAAACCAACTTTGAGTTCATCACGTTCATAAACGAGTCTGATGCTGCTATATTTTCTGTTATTTTTCTTTTTCAACTATTCTGTCAAAAAGGATATCATAATCGATCGTTTTATTTGCAATTAAAATTCATAAACCAAAATTTTATTAATCTGTGTGGATTAATGATGTACCAACTTTGAAATACAGGTTAAATTGATTTCTGAATCGTATTAAATCAGAAAGGCTGGGTAGCTTGGGTGGTAAAGGGTGTTTGCGTGGTTACGGGAGGTCGCGGGTTCGAATCTCGGTTGGAGCCATTTTTTTTTTTACTTCGATTATTTTGAGGTAGTTTTCATTACCAATATTATTATTATTATTGTTATTGTTATTATTGATATTATTATTATTATTATTATTATTATTATTATTATTATTATTATTATTATTATTATTATTATTATTATTATTATTATTATTATTATATGTATCATAATTGTTATTGTTATTAGGTTGTTACTAAGATTAAGATTATAAATATTAGTATCATTAAAAAGCAATATTATTATGACTAGTATTATCATTAAACATAATATACTTAAAATTAAACAAAGATCATGACTAATAAGTATTATTATAAACGTTAATTTAAAACTTCGAATTCGAAAATAATATTTTGCTATAAATAATACTAGGTAAAATGTATAAACCTATGAAGTTGAAAACTATGGATAAAAATTTTGATTTAAGTAAGTTAGTAATTATTATTATCATTATCATTCTTATCAATACTAGTATTATTACAAATAGATATTTATATATATATAATAATGCATTACAATAAAAATTAATATTACGTAACACTGTATTGTTATTATTATAATGAAAATCACCAAACTATATATATATATATATATATATATATATATATATATATATATATATATATATATATATATATATATATATATATATATAACCTACTAATATTAATTATATAAATACTTACAAATAATAAATTATCGATTTTTAAATATAACATTAAACAAGTATGTATATAAATATAGATATATTAATATAACTATATAAATATTAACTACTATGAATATATACACAAATTAAACATACATAATATATAAATTAAAGATATAATAAGTAAATTGTTCAGTTATTATTATGTGTTTTAATATAGATATACAAATGATATAGGTTCGTGAATCCGAGGCCAACCCTGCACTTGTTCAATATAGTCATATGTATTTTTACTACAAAATACATTAGGTGAGTTTCATTTACCTTTTTACCCTTTATATTTTTGGGCTGAGAATACATGCGCAAGTTTTATAAATGTTTTTACGAAATAGACACAAGTAATCAAAACTACATTATATGGTTGAATGATCAAAATCGAATATGCCCCTTTTTATTAAGTCTGGTAATCTAAGAATTAGGGAACAGACACCCTAATTGACGCGAACTCTAAAGATAGATCTATCGGGCCCAACAAGCCCCATCCAAAGTACCGGATGCTTTAGTACTTCGAAATTTATATCATGTCCGAAGGAGGATCCCGGAATGATGGGGATATTCTTATATATATCTAGTTAATGTCGGTTACCAGGTGTTCAATCCATATGAATGATATTTTTGTCTCTATGCATGGGACGTATGTTTATGAGAAATGGAAATATGAAATCTTGTAGTCTATTAAAATTATGAAATGATTATTTATGCTAAACTAATGAACTCACCAACCTTTTGGTTGACACTTTAAAGCATGTTTATTCTCAGGCATGAAAGAAACCTTCCGCTGTGCATTTGCTCATATTAGAGACATTACTTGGAGTCATTCATAATATATTTCAAAAGACGTTGCATTCGAGTTGTCGAGTTCATCAAGATTATTATTAAGTCAATTATAGATGGATATATTATGAAATGGTTTGCATGCCGTCAACTTTCGATGTAATGAAAGTATGTCTTTTAAAAACGAATGCAATGTTTGTAAATTGTATCATATAGAGGTCAAATACCTCGCGATGTAATCAACTAATGTGAATCGTTTATAATCGATGTGGACTGTGTCCGAATGGATTA
This sequence comes from Rutidosis leptorrhynchoides, assembly GCF_046630445.1. Taxonomy (NCBI): domain Eukaryota; kingdom Viridiplantae; phylum Streptophyta; class Magnoliopsida; order Asterales; family Asteraceae; genus Rutidosis; species Rutidosis leptorrhynchoides. Next base: position 126,794,739 of record NC_092336.1, read on the forward strand.
GGATGGGTCTTCACAACTATTACATCAAAAATCCCTAACTCTACGGGTATCAAATCAATCTTAAATATTTCGCTACCCAGTTTAATTTCTCGATTCCGGCATATATAATCTGCTGAAATTAATTTACCGTTTGCTAATTCGAGTAAAAATTTACTATCCAACGGCGTCAATGGACAACTTAATTTAGCACAAAAATCTCTACTCATATAGCTTCTATCCGCACCCGAATCAAATAAAACATAAGCAGATTTATTGTCAATAAGAAACGTACCCGTAACAAGCTCCGGGTCTTCCTGTGCCTCTACCGCATTAATATTGAAAACTCTTCCACGGCCTTATCCATTCGTGTTCTCCTGGTTCGGGAAATTTCTAATAATGTGGTCCGGTTTTCCACATTTATAACAAACTACATTGGCATAACTTGCTCCGACACTACTTGCTCCGCCATTACTCGTTCCGACACCATTTGTTCCTTTCGTTCTGTTAACCCCTGGTTCGTAGACCTCACATTTCGCCGCGCTATGACCATTTCTTTTACACTTGTTGCAAAATTTGGTGCAGAACCCCGAGTGATACTTTTCACACCTTTGGCATAGCTGCTTCTGATTGTTGTTTTTGTTGTTGCGGTTGTCACTGTTGTTGGGATGATTATTGTAGTTGATGTTGTTGTTGTTGTTGGGCCGTTTGTTGTAGTTGCGATTGATGTTGTGATTGTTGGGATAGTTGTTGCGATTATTGTTGTAATTGTTGTTGTTGTTGTATTGGTGATTCTTATCACCGTTTTTCTCCCACTTTCTTTTGACTTGCTTCACATTGGCCTCTTCAGCCGCCTGTTCTTTAATTCTTTCCTCAATCTGATTCACTAGTTTGTGAGCCATTCTACATGCCTGTTGTATGGAGGCGGGCTCGTGTGAACTTATATCTTCTTGGATTCTTTCCGGTAATCCTTTCACAAACGCGTTGATCTTCTCTTCCTCATCTTTGAACGCTCTCGGACACAATAGGCACAATTCTGTGAATCGTCTTTCGTACGTGGTAATATCAAATCCTTGGGTTCGTAACCCTCTAAGTTCTGTCTTGAGCTTATTGACCTCGGTTCTGGGACAGTACTTCTCGTTCATCAAGTGCTTGAATGCTGACCACGGTAGTGCCTAAGCATCATCTTGTCCCACTTGCTCTAGATAGGTATTCCACCATGTTAACGCAGTACCTGTGAAGGTATGTGTAGCGTACTTCACTTTGTCCTCTTCAGTACATTTACTTATGGCAAACACCGATTCGACCTTCTCGGTCCACCGTTTCAATCTGATCAGTCCTTCGGTTCCATCAAATTCCAAAGGTTTGCAGGCAGTGAATTCTTTGTAGGTGCATCCTACACAATTTCTTGCGCCGTTAGCTGCATTGCTAGAGAGGCACGAAATTCCTCTTCGCTCATATTCAAGGTGTGTCGAGTAGTCGGTGCCATTTCCTTCAAAATAGTCAAATGAAACGAGTTAATCATATAGAATATCAAGAGTAGTCAATAGTATTTCGTAGCGTAATATGAACTTATTTATAAAAGCTCTTTCTTCATATCAGCGATTTACACTCTTTAATTCGGGTAGTACCGACCCGTTAAGTTCATACTTAGTAGCTAACATACCATTTCAACTACTACAATTCTATATGAAAAACTAATCACAAAAAAAAAAAATCATATTCAAACCTTTATACAATAACTTGCAAACTTACAATACCACTTTTTTTTACATATAGCATGAAATATAGAACATAAAACTTTGATACAAAGTAGTTGCGAAGATAATTCTAGTTAATAAATAAGGCGTTCAGCAAAGGCAATAAAGATACGTAATTCATACGTCCAGAAACAAGTCATGTATTCTGGTTTTACTAATACCACTTCCCATCCTTGGTTTTGTGGAACATAACCGTTGTGACCGATAGTAAGACAATGTGTTGTAACGTCGTCAAAAGGATGAAGGTTACGTAATGACCAACAGTCTCGTAATAACCTAAAAACCTCATTTCTTACCCCAATTACCGACTCTGTCACTTGTGGGAACGTTTTGTTTAATAGTTGTAGCCCGATGTTCTTGTTCTCACTTTGGTGAGAAGCGAACATTACTAACCCGTAAGCATAACATGCTTCTTTATGTTGCATGTTAGCCGCTTTTTCTAAATCACGAAGTCCTATATGCGGATATATTGAGTCAAAATAATTTCTTAACCCGTTGCGTAAAATAGCATTTGGGTTCCCCGCAATATATGCGTCAAAGTAAACACATCGTAACTTATAGATTTCCCAATGTGATATCCCCCATCTTTCGAACGAAAGCCTTTTATAAATCAAGGCATTCTTGGAACGTTCTTCGAATGTCTTACAAACTGATCTCGCCTTAAATAGTTGTGCCAAGGAATTCTGACCGACTCTTGACAAGATTTCATCAATCATGTCTCCGGGTAGGTCTCTTAAAATATTGGGTTGTCTATCCATTTTGTGTTTTTATACTGTAAAATAGACAAGAGTTAGATTCATAAAAAAAATACTTATTAATACAAGCAATTTTTACATATATCATAAAGCATAAGCACACTATATTACATATATTACACCACACGAATACAACTATCTTATTCTGACTCGCTCGTTTCTTCTTCTTCGGTTTTGGTTCGTTTTGCCAAGTTTCTAGGGATATATGATGTTCCCCTAATACGAGCCGTCATTTTCCACATTGGTTTAGAAAAACCTGGTGGTTTAGAGGTTCCCGGGTTATTGTCACAACTTAAGAAATACGGGTGTTGACGATACATATAAAGTTCATCGTGTTTGGAATCAAATTTCTCTATTTTTATGCCCTTTCCCTTATTGTTCTCTTTTGCCTTATTAAATTGTGTTGGGGTAATTTCTATAACATCATCGGAATCCTTGTCGGGATCCGATTCATCGGAGAATTGGTAATCCTCCCAATACTTTGCTTCCTTGGCGGAAACACCATTGACCATAATTAACTTTGGTCGGTTGGTTGAGAATTTTCTTCTACTTAACCGTTTTATTATTTCCCCCACTGGTTCTATTTCTTCTTCCGGTTCCGATTCTTCTTCCGGTTCCAATTCTTCTTTCGGTTCCGACTCTTCTTCCGGTTCCTCTTCGGGAACTTGTGAATCAGTCCATGAATCATTCCAATGGGACTTGTTCTAGAGGTAGACATCTATCACATAATATCAAACACGTTAAGAGATTAATATATCACATAATATTCACATGTTAAAAATATATAGTTTCCAACAAAAATGTTAAGCAATCATTTTTAAAGAAAACACGGTTGAAGTCCAGAATCACTAATGCATCCTAACAAACTCGATAAGACACACTAATGCAAATTTTCTGGTTCTCTAAGACCAACACTCTGATACCAACTGAAATGTCTCGTTCATATTGATTATAAACGTTCCATATTAATTGATTTCGTTGCGAGGTTTTGACCTCTATATGAGACGTTTTTCAAAGACTGCATTCATTTTTAAAACAACCATAACCTTTATTTTATCAATAAAGGTTTCAAAAGCATTACGTAGATTATCAAATAATGATAATCTAAAATATACTGTTTACACACGACCATTACATAATGGTTTACAATAGAAATATATTACATTGACATATGTTTCTTGAATGCAGTTTTTACATAATATCATACAAACATGGACTCCAAATCTTGTCCTTATTTTATTATGCAACAGCGGAAGCTCTTAATATTCACCTGAGAATAAACATGCTTTAAACGTCAACAAAAATTTTGGTGAGTTATAGGTTTAACCTATATATATCAAATCGTAACAATAGACCACAAGATTACATATTTCAATATACATCCCATACATAGAGATAAAAATCATTCATATGGTGAACACCTGGTAATCGACATTAACAAGATGCATATATAAGAATATCCCCATCATTCCGGGACACCCTTCGGATATGATATAAATTTCGAAGTACTAAAGCATCCGGTACTTTGGATGGGGTTTGTTAGGCCCAATAGATCTATCTTTAGGATTCGCGTCAATTAGGGTGTCTGTTCCCTAATTCTTAGATTACCAGACTTAATAAAAAGGGGCATATTCAATTTCGATAATTCAACCATAGAATGTAGTTTCACGTACTTGTGTCTATTTTTTAAATCATTTATAAAACCTGCATGTATTCTCATCCCAAAAATATTAGATTTTAAAAGTGGGACTATAACTCACTTTCACATATTTTTACTTCGTCGGGAAGTAAGACTTGGCCACTGGTCGATTCATGAACCTATAACAAATATGTACATATATATCAAAGTATATTCAAAATATATTTACAACACTTTTAATACATTTTGATGTTTTAAGTTTATTAAGTCAGCAGTCCTCGTTAGTAACCTACAACTAGTTGTTCAACGTTAGATGTACAGAAAAAAATTGATATATATTATCTTGAATCAATCCACGACCCAGTGTATACATATCTCAGGCTAGATCACAACTCAAATTATATATATTTTTGGAATCAACCTCAACCCTGTATAGCTAACTCCCACATTACTGCATATAGAGTGTCTATGGTTGTTCCAAATAATATATACACATGGGTCGATATGATATGTCAAAAAATTTGCATACGTGTCTATGGTATCCCAAGATTACATAATATATTAGAATACATGTATAATACAATATAAGTTAGCTAGGATATGATTAATATAGATTTGTTACCAATTTTCACGTTGCTACAACAAGAAAAATTATCCAATCTTGTTTTACCCATAATTTCTTCATTTTAAATCCGTTTTGAGTGAATCAAATTGCTATGGTTTCATATTGAACTCTATTTTATGAGTATAAATAGAAAAAGTATAGGTTTATAGTCCGAAATATAAGTTACAAGTCATTTTTGTAAAGGTAGTCATTTCAGTCGAAAGAACGACGTCTAGATGACCATTTTAGAAAACATACTTCCACTTTGAGTTTAACCATGATTTTTGGATTTAGTTTCATGTTCATAAGAAAAATCATTTTCCCAGAAGAACAACTTTTAAATCAAAGTTTATCATAGTTTTTAATTAACTAACCCAAAACAGCCCGCGGTGTTACTACGACGGCGTATGTCCGGTTTTACAGTGTTCTTCGTGTTTCCAGGTTTTAAATCATTAAGTTAGCATATCATATAGATATAGAACATGTTTTTAGTTGATTTTAAAAGTCAAGTTAGAAGGATTAACTTTTGTTTGCGAACAAGTTTAGAATTAACTAAACTATGTTCTAGTGATTACAAGTTTAAACCTTCGAATAAGATAGCTTTATATGTATGAATCGAATGATATTATGAATATCATTACTATCTCAAGTTTTCTAGATAAAGCTACTAGAAATTAGAAAAATGGATCTAGCTTCAAAGGATCCTTGGATGGCTTGAAAGTTCTTGAAGCAGAATCATGACACGAAAACAAGTTCAAGTAAGATTTCCACTCGAAATAAGATTGTTATAGTTATAGAAATTGAATCAAAGTTTGATTATGAGTATTACCTTGTATTAGAAAGATATATTACTGTAAGTAATAAAGATTTCTTGAGGTTGGATGATCACTCTACAAGATTGGAAGTAAGCTAGCAAACTTGGAAGTATTCTTGATTTTATGAAACTAGAACTTGTAGAATTTATGAAGAACACTTAGAACTTGAAGATAGAACTTGAGAGAGATTAATTAGATGAAGAAAATTTAAGAATGAAAGTGTTTGTAGGTGTTTTTGGTCGTTGGTATATGGATTAGATATAAAGGATGTGTAATTTTGTTTACATGTAAATAAGTCATGAATGATTACTCATATTTTTGTAATTTTATGAGATATTTCATGCTAGTTGCCAAATGATGGTTCCCACATGTGTTAGGTGACTCACATGGGCTACTAAGAGCTAATCATTGGAGTGTATATACCAATAGTACATACATCTAAAAGCTGTGTATTGTACGAGTACGAATACGGGTGCATACGAGTAGAATTGTTGATGAAACTGAACGAGGATGTAATTGTAAGCATTTTTGTTAAGTAGAAGTATTTTGATAAGTGTATTGAAGTCTTTCAAAAGTGTATGAATACATATTAAAACACTACATGTATATACATTTTAACTGAGTCGTTAAGTCATCGTTAGTCGTTACATGTAAGTGTTGTTTTGAAACCTTTAGGTTAACAATCTTGTTAAATGTTGTTAACCCATTGTTTATTAAATCAAATGAGATGTTAAATTATTATATTATCATGATATCATGATGTATTAATATATCTTAATATGATATATATACATTAAATGTCGTTACAACGATAATCGTTACATATATGTCTCGTTTCAAAATCATTAAGTTAGTAGTCTTATTTTTACATATGTAGTTCATTGTTAATATACTTAATGATATGTTTACTTATCATAATATCATGTTAACTATATATATATATATATATATATATATATATATATATATATATATATATATATATATATATATATATATATATATATATATTTCATCATATAGTTTTTACAAGTTTTAACGTTCGTGAATCGCCGGTCAACTTGGGTGGTCAATTGTCTATATGAAACCTATTTTAATTAATCAAGTCTTAAAAAGTTTGATTGCTTAACATGTTGGAAACATTTAATCATGTAAATATCAATTTCATTTAATATATAAGAACATGGAAAAGTTCGGGTCACTACAGTGTCGAACCCCGATTTGTTGGGGTGAAGTGGGACAAAAGGAAATCGGGAGTACCGATTTGGTCTTAGAGAAGAATAGCAAAATTGATATGATTCGAGAGCATTTGAAAAAGGCTCAAGATAGGCAAAAGTCGTATGCCGACAAGCGTAGATGAACGATCGAATTTCAAGAAGGTGACATGGTGATGCTTAAGGTTTCGCCATGGAAAGGTATTATTCGATTTCGAAAATGAGGAAAGTTAGCTCCTCGGTTTATTGGACCATTTAAAGTTTTAGCTCGTGTTGGTGAAGTCGCGTATCATTTGGAATTACCTGAAGAGCTTGCGGGGATCCATAATACATTTCATGTTTCTTATCTCTGTGAGTGTCTTGCGGATGATTCATCTTGGGTGCCATTAGACGAGATTGAGCTAAATAATAAGTTAGAGTATATCGAGGAACCGATTGCCATACTTGATGAGAAGGTCAAAAGGTTGAGACATAAATAGGTTAGGACTTTTAAAGTTCAATGGCGTCGTAGTAAGGGTTCTGAGTTTACTTGAGAGCCCGAAGAGTTTGTGTTGGTTTATCTTCCCTCTTGTCATGCAGCTTGGATCGCGAGGACGCGCTCCGATTCAAGTGGGGGAGAGTTGTAACACCCCGTTTTCCCGTGCGCATTTAAAGGTACAAACTTAATTATTAGCACGCTTATAACGTGTTCGTTTATGTGATTAAATGAGCTGAAGTGTTAGTTTATGAGTTAGTGCATATATGTGTGTGTATATATATATATATGTATATATATATATATATTTATGAATGCGTGCGTGAGCGTGTATATGTATGTGTCGTGATGGCGTTGAGTCGTGTGAGACTTAAGGTTGAAGCTTAGTTGTGCATAGGAAGAGTGAATGAGGTGTCCTAGTTGTTTGAACCATCGATTTGTGTTAAATTGTCGAAGTGACCAGGCCTAGGAAAACGCCGCGCCGCGACGGGCGGGACCGCGCCGCGACGGGCGGGACCGCGCCGCGACAAATAAAGCGAACCTGGATCAGAAAGCATGTTAAGAGGGGTCGTTTTTCCTTCGATACGTTGCGCCGCGACAAACGAGCCGTGTCGCGGCAGATCTGCTGGCCTGACTCCTTTTTCTGCTCGATTTAAAAAGGGTTTTAGGGGTAGTTTGGTCTTTTTAAGTGTAGATCTGATGGGAGCCTTTAATACCAACCACTTATCCTCTATTACTCATTTCTTTTCCTTTTTCTTTCACAATTTCCTCCCAAAACATAAAACCCACTTAGATTAAACTTAAGATTTGGAGGTGAAGATTTGTGAATCAATCCTAGGAGCAAGAATTAAAGTTGTTCTCCTTGTTATTAGCTACAAGTGGATAGTTTTGGTAAGTCTCAACTCTATGTTTTGAATTTTAATTGGTTTATGCTAGGGTTTGTTCATTTGGAACTTGTATGACCCATTTGAGGGTTAAATGGGTGGATTTTGGGTTAGATTGTTGAAAGAAAACCCTAACAACCATAATCTAGGGTTTGGTCTAATGAAATGGGGTTTGTAAATGTTAATGGTGTTGTAAGCATTAAAACACTTGTTAAAATGTGGATGAAATTGTAATTAGGTCATGTTTGACAAAGTTGGGGGTGTAAGTGTTAAAATGGGTCAAAAGGGGTGATGTTGACCTAGTTTGGAGGAAATGGGTATGAATTACCCTAGGTTGTGCTAGTTAATGTTAGTAGACTTTAAATCACTAGCTTTGGCGATTTAATATGAGTCTTGGCCTTTATGGGCGGTTTTGGGTGTAAGTGAGCTAATAAATGCTAATGGGTCATTAAATGCTCAAAGTGTAAGTAATGTGGTAAATGCCATTAGTTGTGTATTGAATGTGTATCTATGTACTAGGTACTTTGCTCGAAGTATACAGAAGCATTTAAATCCCCACCGAAGTGTTAAGGTGAGTGGAATAATTATATATGCATGTATATAATTTATTTACTTGTGGGGTATAGGTTAAAGTTCGATGTTGACGATACCATACCCTAGAGTATATTGTGTTGTTGATGAGGGTTTAAAGTTCGTTGTGGACGATACCTCATACGTATGGAATTAAAGTTTGATGGTGACGATGCCATACTATTATTGTAGTGACGTTGATGAGGGTTTAAAGTTCGTTGTTGATGACACCTCATATGTGGGTTTAAAGTTCGGTGTTGACGATACCACATTAATATAGGCGAATGGGATTTAAGTTCGATGTTGACGATACCATTCGTTGGACTAGCCTTGAGATCTTGAGTACTATGGATGTTGTGAACATCATCGTTATACTTGTGTTGTAGCATATTGTATTGTTGTGTTATATGCTATTGTTATACTAGCCTTGTTATCGTGGTACTTAGCGTTATACATGTGAAAGGTATGCTAATTATGTAACTAGTATGTATGCGGATTTGGTAAGTGTTTGCATGTAAGTAAGTTATATATGTGTATGTATAATTGTTGCACTCACTAAGCCTTGCTTACCCTCTCGTTGTTTATCATTTTATAGGTTCCGGCTTGGACAAGGGTAAGGGCATACGGTTGGATTAGTTGTCTCCCGCTTATTTTGACAGGGGGTGCTTTTGGGTTAGCTTTTGAAGTTGGCCTAACGTTTTGGGTAGTTTAGCCCCAAACCATGCTCGAGTGTCGTTTGGATTATAAACTATCATTTGTAGTGGGTCAAACTTGTATTAAACTTAATTAATGGCCTTCGTGCCTTTTGTAAACAATTAAATTGTTGTACGTTTAAATGGAACTTGTGGAATGGCTTACATATTTAATTGGAGCGTAAATGTGTATTATTTAAAAAAAAAATTTATCGTATGGAATACGGGTTGGGTTGTTTCATAAAGTGTCAACCAAAAGGTTGGTGAGTTCATTAGTTTATCATAATCATTCATTTTCATCATTTTAATAGACCACAAGATTTTCATTTTTATTTCTCATAAATATACGTCCCATGCATAGAGACAAAAATCATTCATATGGATTGAACACCTGGTAACCGACCTTAACAAGATGCATATAGAATATCCCCATTATTCCGGAACTCCCTTCGGACATGATAAATTCGAAGTACTAAAGCATCCGGTACTTTGGATGGGGCTTGTTGGGCCCAATAGATCTATCTTTAGGATTCGCGTCAATTAGGGTGTCTATTCCCTAATTCTTAGATTACCAGACTAAAAAGGGGCATATTCGGTTTAATAATTCAACCATAGAATGTAGTTTCGATTACTTGTGTCTATTTCGTAAAACAATTATAAAAGTAGCGCATGTATTCTCAGTCCCAAAAATATATATTGCAAAAGCATTTAAAAAGGGAGCAAATGAAACTCACGATACTGTATTTCGTAGTAAAAATACATATGACGAAACTGAACAATGCAAGGTTGGCCTCGGATTCACGAACCTATATTCAATTATGTATATCAGCACATGTAATGGTAATCGAACAAATTTATATATTATTAGTGATTTTTAATTGTTATTTTAATTCATGTGTTTCATTCATCACCTAATTAATTATTTTTGTTAATATTTATTATAAAAATATTTATATAGTTATGTTATATGTAGTAAATATAGTTTAATAGTTATTTGATAAAATAATATTAATAATAATAAAAAGTTATTTTATAATAATAATAATAATAATAATAATAATAATAATAATAATAATAATAATAATAAGAATAATAATAATAATAATAATAATAATAATAATAATAATAATAATAATAATAATAATAATAATAATAATAATAATAATAATAATAATGATAGTGTTTATAAAAATGATACTTATATTGATAATAATAATAATGTTAAAAATAATAATAATAATAAAAGTAATGATAATTCTAATAATAATAGAAATGAAAATTTTTGTAAAAAATGTTAATTTTATTAATAATGATATTTTAAATAAAAAGTTAATTTTAATGATAATGATAGTAATAATAGTAATAATTCTAAAAATGATGATAATAATAATAAAAATACTACCTTAAGAGTCTCCTCAAAATAAATAACTGCTTGCGCCCGGGTTTGAACCAGAGATCTCTTGGTTAACACAAACGCCCCTAATCCATCCCTCTATCTGTTACTTTCTGATTTATTTTGGATTTTAAATCCTTTTATCTTGTTTTCTATTTCCACCACCTTTATATCATCATCTTCATTCTCAAAACCCGTACCCATCTTCATCATTCCTAACATGAACTTCATCATCATACATCATTGTTCTTATCATCATAATCATAAAATCATATCGTATATTATTCATATTCATCTCGTCACCATCTTTTTCGTTCCATTTTCTTTATCCATAATCATTATCACGATCTCCTTAATTATCAACACCTTCATTCTACTTATGATTTTATGTTTTATTATTAACCTTAATCATGTTATCATTATCATCATCAATTTATCATAATCATGATCATCATCTATGTTATCGATCTCGTTTATCGCCTTTCATTGATATTAGTTGATCGTTTACACAAAATAATCGTAGCATTAGTAACAGAAATGTTTGATGGCGGTAATGGGCCATCAAATGGGCCGTTTGTATTGGACTGGTTTTTGTTGTTGGGTTTAGGGGACTAATAAACCGAATCATGTGGGTTTATATGGTAAGATTGGGTAATATTCGAATGGCTGAAATAGAAATAATAAGTGGAACACAATTAACAACATTGAATGACAAGTGGGGTTTAGCTTTATTGTAATTGTCGGCCAAGAGAAAAAGAAAAGAAAAGGCACGTTATAGTGGTTCAATTTATCATCTTTATTAGTATCTATCAAATGGGTTTTGGTTTATTAAAATAAACTAACCGAAGTTGCAGATGATTCACGATGTTTTTGGCTTCGGTTGTTTGACAGAAACATGTATAATAACAGCTGCAAAAGGGCGGTTGTTGGAGTGGTGATTGGGTTTGATAACAGGGGTGTTCTTACAGCATAAACAGAAAAAAAATACAACAACGTGGGTTTTTGGTTTGGTTATAAATCGAAACAGGTACCGAAAAAGTTGTTTGTGTTGGGTTACAAAAAAGAAACTAACAGCAGCAAGTGATAACGGCCCAACAGCAATAAACTGGATCTTGGCCCAAAGTGAGAGATGAACTTACGACCAAATTTCAATTCCCTTATTTGATGTAAACGTGTTCTTGGACAGCTGTTATACCATCTCCGACTTTTTTTTATTTAAATAATACAAGTTGCTGATGTGTGTAGAGGTGTATATGAAATAGCTTATATTTTACTTGGAAAAACTATTAAATACGATACAATTTTACACAAGATATTTATTTATTTATAGAATGGATATACTTAAACCTTGCTACAACACTTATAGGCAGTGTACCTAATCGTACAGTAGTGTAGTTTTTAGTAAGTCCGGTTCGTTCCACAGGGAAAATCTTTAAATAAAGCTTAACGCTATATTAGTTTTAATTTATAAAAATACAAATATATATAAGTAATATTATTATTATAAAAAGGGGGTTTTTACCGTTTAATGACCGGTTTGTCGATTTTAAAACTTAGTCGCAGTTAAAACCTAATGTAAAATATTAAAAATAAATATAACTTAATTTAAAGCGTAAAGTAAATAACGATAATGAAATTGCGATAAATAAAAGTGCGATGAAATAAAATACAATAATTAAAAAGTGCGTTAATTAAAAGTGCAATTAAATACAATGACAATAAATAAAAGTGCGATAATTAGAAGTGTAATTAAATATAAAATAAAGGAAATTAAATATGAAATAAAAGAATTATGCTTATTTAAACTTCCGTAATCATGATGTTTGACGTGTTGATTTTTAGTTTTATGCCCATGGGTTAATTGTCCTTTGTCCTGGATTATTTAATATGTCTGTCTGGTTTTTGTCCATAACAATCCATTAGTCATAAATATAAAGTGTGAGTGTCCTCGTCAAATTATCCTTATACCCGAAGTCAAATATTCCAACTAATTGGGGACTTAAACTGTAACAAGGTTTTAATACTTTGTTTAATAATTACACCAGGTTATCGGCTACGTGTAACCCAAGGTTTTAAATACTTTGTTATCAATTATGCCAAGTGTCCTTGTACATAATTTCACCCCTGTTTTAATAATTCTAGTGACTATTAATCCATTCCCGTGTCCGGTTAAATGAACTATTATTCGTACATATAAATACCCCGCCCATCGTGTCCGATCGAGTGTATATGGTTATTTATAGGGACGTCCAATTGTAAATCTTTATATTAAAATTAACAAACTATCATTTAGTTAAACAAATATAAAGCCCATTAATAGCCCATAGTCTAATTTCCACAAGTGTCGTTCTTTTGTCCAAACCCCAATTATGGTACAAAGCCCAATTACCCAAATTTAAATATTTTTAGCCCAACATCATGATTACTTCGGATTAAATAAGCATAATAATAACTTAGCTACGAGACATTAAATTAAAAAGGTTGAACATAACTTACAATGATTAAAAATAGTGTAGCGTTACACGGACAGAATTTCAACTTACACCCTTACAACATTCGCTAACATACCCTTATTATTGGAAATTAAAATTAAAATTTAAAATTAAAATAAATATATATACATATACTACGTTGATGAATGAAGAAAAAGATGTGTTGAATTCAGAAAAATGCGTTGCCTTTTATAGGCCCACACTGAAATTTGGGGCTCCGCGAGTCGCGGCCCTTGTTGCCTTCGAACTCCGCGAGTCGCGGAGGTAATATTTACAGCTCACACATCTTTGGATCCTTTCTTGCCGACGGATTTTATAATATAAATATAATATAAATATATAATTTATATAATTAATTATATTGTAACAACCCGTCCTTATCCACCTGGACGAAGTCATCAACATTTGGTCCCATTGCGATGATCGACTCCAAGTAATGTCCTTAAATTGAGCAAATGCACAGCGGAAGACTTAATTCGTACCTGAGAATAAACATGCTTTAAAGTGTCAACCAAAAGGTTGGTGAGTTCATAAGTTTATCATAACAATCATTTCAATATCTTAATAGACCACAAGATTTCATATACATAAACGTTTTAATAATAATATTCTAAGTGGTTGAGCACTTGGTAACCATACTTAACATTTAATCAACGTCGCATATTCCCTTTATTATGAAATCTCACTGCACTGTACCAAGTGTAGTCACGAAACGAAGTACTGTGCAACCGTTGAATACTGGTCGTCCAGTCCGGTTGGGGTTGTCAGGCCCGATAGATCTATCAACAGGATTCGCGTTTACAATACCCATGTAAATAGTAGTTACCAAGCTACAGGGAAGTATGCCAGTGGTACAACTCAACGTAGAATATATTTTAAGTACTTGTGTCTATTTCGTAAACATTTATAAATGCAGCGCATGTATTCTCAGCCCAAAATATATATTGCAAAAGCAATTAAAAAGGGAGCAAATGAAACTCACCATACTGTATTTTGTAGTAAAAATACATATGACAACATTTAACAAGTGTAAGGTTGGCCTCGGATTCACGAACCTATATCATTTATATATATATTAACACATATAATTGTAATCGAACAGATTTATAATTTTTCAGTGATATAAATGTTATCTTAATTAGGTGTTTCATTGATAATCTAATTATTTATATTTATTAATATAAAATATTAATATAGTTATGTTAGGTGTAGTAAATATAGTTTTATATGTAATAACGGTTATTGTTAAAATAATATTGATAATAATAAATAAATATTTGTTTTTGTTTTATAATATTAATAGTAATAATAACAAAAAATGATAGTTTTTATAAAAAAATGATACTTTTAATGATAATGATAAAAATGATAACTTTAATAAAAATGATACTTTTAAAAATGTTAATTTTAATAATAATGAATATTAATAATAATAACTATAAAAATAATGATCTTAATAATAATAATAATAATAATAATAGTAATAATAATAATAATAATAATAATAATAATAATAATAATAATAATAATAATAATAATAATAATAATAATAATAATAATAATAATAATATCAAATAATAGAAGTAATTACTACCTTGAAAGCTTTTTCTAAAAATAAAATACTCCAGACAGGGATCGAACCCGCAACCTCTCATTAACACAACATAACCCCAACCATTCCTCCATCATTACTTTCATGATTTATATCTCAGAACTAATTTATTTAACCCGATAATTTCTGTTTCCTTTTTATCATATATCAGTTAATCACGTTCCATTATCATATACACCACATCATGAATTGGGTTTGAACATAGTCTCGGCCCAAATGGCAGCCCATTTTGTAATTTCATCAACGGCCCAAGTAACAACAGTTTAAAGGATTTGGTTGGTTTTGCTCTATAATAATTGAGTGGCCGAAAAAAATAAACAAATAAATAAAGAACAGGCGCCCATGTATTCTAGGATATCCCATCTTTTCCCCATGAGTTACGGTGTGTTTGTTGGGGTATAAGGTCGACCAGGAAAAATATAATAAGAAACAGAACTAGATACGTTTTAATAGGAGCCGGGGTGTTGTAGTTTTGCAGATAGGATGGGTTGTTTGATTGTAACAGAAGCGACAGAAGCACTGTAAAAAATATAGCAGTGTGATAGCGATGATGATGGAGTAAATTGGTTGTTTCAAGGTGGTTCATTAAGGTATCGATTAGAAACAGTAACAGATAGGAAAAATAACTCGAGATGGTGATTTAAGGTTTGTGGTTATGGTGTTTGTTGTAAACCGTTTGAAACAAAAAAAAAATATAGAAGAGAGAGAATAGAGAGAGAGCGATTGTGGGGTGGTGATGTTAACTGTAAAGAGTGGTGGTTTACTTCGGTTCTCAACAGAAACATAAACAAAAAATAATAGCAGCTTGATGGTTTAAAAGGTGGCGGTTTTTGGTTTATGGTGGTTCTAGTGTGGTCATGGGTGTAGCCGTGAGTGGCGGTGATGAGGTTGTAGATGTTGGAGAATGGTGGTTCAAGAGGGAAAGATGATGGAAGTGGTGGAATCGTGGGATAAAGTGTTGTGGGTATGGGTTGCGATTAAAATGGAAACAGAAACGGAGCAATCCTAAAGGTGATCATCTTGATTGTTGGTTTAAACAGAAAAATGGATTGTGGTGATGTTGTTCGTGTGATGTTTTGTAAACAGACAACAAAGAATCAACAATAAGAGGTTCGAAGATGATGATTGTTTAATGGGTCTTGAGTAGATTAAAAACAAGGAGGTGGTGAATGATGGTTACATGGTGGATGAAAGGTGACGGTTGGAATATCATGGTGGTGTAGGTCGTGGTGATGATGGACGGAGGAAGTGATGATGGAAAGTTGCTAAATAGAGAAGGAGGTGATGATGACAGTTATTTGCTTATGTATATGTAGTTGTATATATATGTATATATAAGATGTTGTTTTAGTAGGAAGAAGAAAAGGTTCAAAAGCAAACAGTATCACAATGTTTTTATTTAATTCCCGTGAAGTTAATTTGGGTATATGCTACCGACACTTTTCTCGGAAAGTATATATCGTGTCCAATGCTAAACAGTTACGGATAAAAATGTTCCTAAAAATCCCAAACTTTTAGATTAAGCATATTAAATTATTCCACTCATTACCTGTTTGAAACCTGATCAAAAAGGTTCGTCTATAATTTATTTTTAATTTCAAGTAATATGTACGGAGTACTAAAACTCAACTCTTCAAAGTAAAAATATTTTTGATGATCCCAAATTTTTATATATCTTAATTATGGATCATCGTTTATCTTTTTTTAAAATCACATAAGTTGGAATTAAGTTTATCTAAATAATAATCGAATGATCAACGAGGGTTACAATCATTTAATAATTTCATTTAATATAGATTATATATATGCATTTATTTACAAATAGTTGTTCGTGAATCGTCGAGTACAGTCGAATGTCAAATGAATTCATGAAACAATTCAAAATTTTTGAGACTCAACTTTACAAACTTTGCTTATTGTATTAAAATATTAAATCGTATCGAGAGTTTGGTTTAAAATTAGTCGAAATTTTCCGGGTATTGACAGTACCTACCCGTTAAAGAAATTTCGTCCCGAAATTTGATCGAGGTCGTCATGGCTAACACTAAAAATATTTTCATGAAGAATATGAGTTGATAAATAGATTTTAATCACCATTTAGTAATGTGATTAAGACAGTTCGATTACTCGCAGTGTATGAGTGAAGCTATCACAAAATAGTGAAATGAGGAAAATAAGATTCGACCTGACTTTTGACGTAATCAAGATTGAATTCCGAAATTCAAGGAATTTAAGAAAATCTTCTAATCAGAAAGAAAATGTAATAGCACGATTTATTAGCAATTTGTTGGAATTACGGAAGAACAAGAATATCACGGAAATATTTTCTGGATATGTTTAGAGGTTAAATAGAATGAAAGAGTTGTGTAACATGGCACATGATGATGGTACTGAGAATCATCACATTTCATTAGAAACTCAGCATGACTTACTGTAATATAATCACGTTGGCCAAGTGTCATTATATTATACTAACTCATGATTCAATTCCCAACACTTCTCTACAATTCATTCATAATTCATATTCAGATTTTACAGAAGTTTCCAATATAATGAAATTCTGAAAACACGAAGAGGTAGATAATTCGGACAAGAATATTCATGAAAATATCCTCAGTAATATCGAAGATATTTATGATGATATTTTTGGAATTTCTAAGTTCGAAGGTTGGTGAAGAAAAAGTTTCCGCAAGATTTTAACTGACTTCAGAACAAGATATTCTCTAAAGATTTCGGCGGATCCAGAATTATTCGGGTTCTTTGAATATAGGGTATGTTCCTTGTATTTATCCCTGGTCTCCTTCATGGTTAGCTCAATCTGTTTTTCAGTTCCAAATTTTCTGAGCTTTTCTAACATACCATTCTTATTGTCAAGCTTTTGCCATTAAGACCATCTATAACTTTCGCTGCTTCGTCAGCATTTTCAAAGTTAACGGATCTGGATCATCAGATATCAAATCGAGGTGTTTTCTGGAGAATTGTGTTTTTAGATGATTAAACGCTGATGGTAATATGGTGGAATATAGAAGGTTCCCCAGTAACAATAAAGAGTACACATATATATCAAGGTTATAATAAGGTTGTTTCGGATGAAAAGTCGGAGTTGACTTGCTGGAGCTGTGACAAAATTTGCTACTTTGAAAGGGATTACCAAACTATTTTGGGTAATAATAACACTAAAGGAATTAGCACGGCTATGTGTTAATCGTTTACTCAGTTTCCGAGGGTTTTTCAGGTGCATAACTATATGCATCAATCTTTTCTTCCGTAGATGAAGTGCGGCTGGTTCATCCTCTCGATCGAGGTATTTTCAAGAATCATGAAAGGTTTGAGCGCAGATTGTAATTGTCAAGATATAATTGAGGTTTAAGATGAAATCAAGTGGCAAACTTGAAGAATTGTTTAGTTTCATATGTTATAATCAATATTTTAATTCTTTTTAATTGTCCAATGTTATTAGTCCACAGTCGATAGTCCACTGTTAACAGTCCAGTAATTCATATATATAGTTTAATATATTATATTCGAATCAATTAATACGTATCGTGACCCGTGTACATGTCTCAGACTCGATCACAACTCAAAGTATATATATTATTTGAGAATCAACCTCAACCCTGTATAGAGAACTCGATCATTACTGCATATAGAGTGTCTATGGTGATTCCAAATAATATATATAGATGCGTCGATATGATATGTCAAAACCTTATATACGTGTCCCGATATTTAAAGTGCGTAAAATAAATAACAGAAATTAAATGACGATAAATAAAGTGCGCAAAGTAAATAACAGAAATTAAATGACGATAAATAAAGTGCGTAAAGTAAATAACAGAAATTAAATGACGATAAATAAAAAATAAATGTAATCTGTTAGCTAGGAATAGTTAGCTGGAACTGTTAGCGTGAATTCTTAACAAAATTTTCTCATAGTTAATTTGTTTGTTTCTAACAAATTTTATTTTGTCTAATGTTTTCTTCATTATACCACTTGTTGGATTCTGATAGATCAAAATCCAAATATGAAATTGAATGAAAATGGTTATTCTGTGGTGAACGGATACGTATATCGGTGGTTGTAAATAGGATAGTAAATGACTGTTGAATCAGATTTGAAAGAACGTACAGTGTAACTTATTAATGTGAAATCTAAATATTCTTCGGGTATTACCTACCCGTTAAAATATTTTCATCATTAACAGTTTGTACAAGAGAATTTTTAATTACAATCTTTATGAAAACATATATACATATATATTTTCTTCAGATGTAGTCATAGATTTAATGAGTTATTATGATGTTAAACTCATATGATTTTCGGTTTGAGCTAGAATAAGTAATCTCTAAGACTATTAGGAACCACATATTCATCGCAGAATATTAATGAAGTTATGGGTCAATACTTCATCGGTTATTATTATTGGTATTCTTTGGTATCTATGGAGCGCATGATGTTGATGTTCGTGGGACAGATTGTGAATTTGAGATGTGAGATGCGAATGTTGCTGTTGCTGGATGATGGTACTGTTTATGCTGCTGGTGCTGCTGATGCTGTCGGTACTACTGATGGTGACGGGGCTGATGTTGATGGTTCTTGTGTAATAAGTATATCTTGTAAATCACGCACCATTCGTGTCAGGGTTTCTATCCTACCCTCTATCATTTCTATCCACCCACTCATCTGATTTGATAGATCTTGATTATCAATTCGAAGTTCTCTAACTTCTTCTACTATTCCCCTTCGATTGTTGTTCGAAAGTAGAGGTTGAATATTTTCTGAGATTGCAGTAATACGACCTTCGAGGCGGAATATTTTGGCAAAAAAGGTGAAAACAGTGTTGCGCATGGGTTCACCGGTAAGTACATCATTTTCTCCGATATTAGGTGGTAAGTTTGGGTCACGGTAGGGTTCGCCTTCTTCATTTCTCCATCGAGTGAGTAAGTCTCGGACCCAGCCCCATTTCCTCCAGAAAGAAAAATAGCTAAACGGTGGAGACACTTCGGGTTCATTGACTTCGGGGTCTACTTCAATACGCATCTCATAATCGCTTCCGAAACTAATAGAATCCAAGCCAGGTGTAGGATCCATCTTTCATGATCAGTAAGAGAATTTTGATATGAAATGATTTTAGGATATCGGATGATATTCTAATTACATAGAATACCTATATATATAGTACAGAAGATCCCGTAAATTACGGAGGAAATTAAGGAAACGTGTCAGACAAGATTTAATGTGATGGGATATGAATTTTTCTGTACATCGTCTATGCAATAATTGCAATAAGACGTGTCAAGACTGAAAATGATAAGTAGATATTTTTCGACAAATGGTGGTAAGCAAAGACTTTTGACACTACTAGGTCGAAGTCCAGACTCACTAATGCATCTAATCAACTAACAGTTAGACACACTAATGTAAGACCTGGTTCGCTAAGACCAACGCTCTGATACCACCTGTAACAATCCGTCCTTATCCACCTGGACGAAGTCATCAACATTTGGTCCCATTGCGATGATCGACTCCAAGTAATGTCCTTAAATTGAGCAAATGCACAGCGGAAGACTTAATTCGTACCTGAGAATAAACATGCTTTAAAGTGTCAACCAAAAGGTTGGTGAGTTCATAAGTTTATCATAACAATCATTTCAATATCTTAATAGACCACAAGATTTCATATACATAAACGTTTTAATAATAATATTCTAAGTGGTTGAGCACTTGGTAACCATACTTAACATTTAATCAACGTTGCATATTCCCTTTATTATGAAATCTCACTGCACTGTACCAAGTGTAGTCACGAAACGAAGTACTGTGCAACCGTTGAATACTGGTCGTCCAGTCCGGTTGGGGTTGTCAGGCCCGATAGATCTATCAACAGGATTCGCGTTTACAATACCCATGTAAATAGTAGTTACCAAGCTACAGGGAAGTATGCTAGTGGTACAACTCAACGTAGAATATATTTTAAGTACTTGTGTCTATTTCGTAAACATTTATAAATGCAGCGCATGTATTCTCAGCCCAAAATATATATTGCAAAAGCAATTAAAAAGGGAGCAAATGAAACTCACCATACTGTATTTTGTAGTAAAAATACATATGACGACATTTAACAAGTGTAAGGTTGGCCTCGGATTCACGAACCTATATCATTTATATATATATTAACACATATAATTGTAATCGAACAGATTTATAATTTTTCAGTGATATAAATGTTATCTTAATTAGGTGTTTCATTGATAATCTAATTATTTATATTTATTAATATAAAATATTAATATAGTTATGTTAGGTGTAGTAAATATAGTTTTATATGTAATAACGGTTATTGTTAAAATAATATTGATAATAATAAATAAATATTTGTTTTTGTTTTATAATATTAATAGTAATAATAACAAAAAATGATAGTTTTTATAAAAAAATGATACTTTTAATGACAATGATAAAAATGATAACTTTAATAAAAATGATACTTTTAAAAATGTTAATTTTAATAATAATGAATATTAATAATAATAACTATAAAAATAATGATCTTAATAATAATAATAATAATAACAGTAATAATAATAATAATAATAATAACAATAATAATAATAATAATAATAATAATAATAATAATAATAATAATAATAATAATAATAATAATAATAATAATAATAATAATAATAATAATAATATCAAATAATAGAAGTAATTACTACCTTGAAAGCTTTTTCTAAAAATAAAATACTCCAGACAGGGATCGAACCTGCAACCTCTCATTAACACAACATAACCCCAACCATTCCTCCATCATTACTTTCATGATTTATATCTCAGAACTAATTTATTTAACCCGATAATTTCTGTTTCCTTTTTATCATATATCAGTTAATCACGTTCCATTATCATATACACCACATCATGAATTGGGTTTGAACATAGTCTCGGCCCAAATGGCAGCCCATTTTGTAATTTCATCAACTGCCCAAGTAGCAACAGTTTAAAGGATTTGGTTGGTTTTGCTCTATAATAATTGAGTGGTCGAAAAAAAATAAACAAATAAATAAAGAACTGGCGCCCATGTATTCTAGGATATCCCATCTTTTCCCCATGAGTTACGGTGTGTTTGTTGGGGTTTAAGGTCGACTAAGAAAAAATATAATAAGAAACAGAACCGGATACGTTTTAATAGGAGCCGGGGTGTTGTCGTTTTACAGATAGGATGGGTTGTTTGATTGTAACAGAAATGACAGAAGCACTGTAAAAAATACAGCAGCGTTATAGCGATGATGATGGAGTAAATTGGTTGTTTCAAGGTGGTTCATTAAGGTATCGATTAGAAACAGTAACAGATAGGAAAAATAATTCGAGATGGTGATTTAAGGTTTGTGGTTATGGTGTTTGTTGTAAACCGTTTGAAACAAAAAAAAAATATAAAAGAGAGAGAATAGAGAGAGAGCGATTGTGGGGTGGCGATGTTAACTGTAGAGAGTGGTGGTTTACTTCGGTTCTCAACAGAAACATAAATAGAAAACAATAGCAGCTTGCAGCAGCTTGATGGTTTAAAAGGTGGTAGTTTTTGGTTTATGGTGGTTCTAGTGTGGTCATGGGTGTAGCCGTGAGTGGCGGTGATGAGGTTGTAGATGTTGGAGAATGGGGGTTCAAGAGGGAAAGATGGTGGAAGTGGTGGAATCGTGGGATAAAGTGTTGTGGGTATGGGTTGCGATTAAAATGGAAACAGAAACGGAGCAATCCTAAAGGTGATCATCTTGATTGTTGGTTTAAACAGAAAAATGGATTGTGGTGATGGTGTTCGTGTGATGTTTTGTAAACAGACAACAAAGAATCAACAATAAGAGGTTCGAAGATGATGATTGTTTAATGGGTCTTGAGTAGATTAAAAACAAGGAGGTGGTGAATGATGGTTACATGGTGGATGAAAGGTGACGGTTGGAATATCATGGTGGTGTAGGTCGTGGTGATGATGGACGGAGGAAGTGATGATGGAGAGTTGCTAAATAGAGAAGGAGGTGGTGATGACAGTTATTTGCTTATGTATATGTAGTTGTATATATATTTATATATAAGATGTTGTTTTAGTAGGAAGAAGAAAAGGTTCAAAAGCAAACAGTATCACAATGTTTTTATTTAATTCCCGTGAAGTTAATTTGGGTATATGCTACCGACACTTTTCCCGGAAAGTATATATCGTGTCCAATGCTAAACAGTTACGGATAAAAATGTTCCTAAAAATCCCAAACTTTTAGATTAAGCATATTAAATTATTCCACTCATTACCTGTTTGAAACCTGATCAAAAAGGTTCGTCTATAATTTATTTTTAATTTCAAGTAATATGTACGGAGTACTAAAACTCAACTCTTCAAATTAAAAATATTTTTGATGATCCCAAATTTTTATATATCTTAATTATGGATCATCGTTTATCTTTTTTTAAAATCACATAAGTTGGAATTAAGTTTATCTAAATAATAATCGAATGATCAACGAGGGTTACAATCATTTAATAATTTCATTTAATATAGATTATATATATGCATTTATTTACAAATAGTTGTTCGTGAATCGTCGAGTACAGTCGAATGTCAAATGAATTCATGAAACAATTCAAAATTTTTTAGACTCAACTTTACAGACTTTGCTTATTGTGTTAAAATATTAAATCGTATCGAGAGTTTGGTTTAAAATTAGTCGAAATTTTCCGGGTCGTGACATATATATTATATTATATTTATATATATAATTAATTTGCAACTTTCGCTCCGTTGCGTCGCGCGTTGCGAGTTGACTTTGATCCCAGTTCCGGATTTTCGAACGTCCTTGCGTACTATTTTATATCGTGTACTTTGTGTTTTGTAACTTGTACTCTTGTAATTTTGAGACGTTTCTTATCAATAATTGGAACCACTTTGATTGTACTTTGTACTTTTGAGCTTTTTGGTCGTTTGCGTCTTCAATTCGTCAAATCTGTCTTTTGTCTTCACCTTTTAATATTTAAACGAATATCACTTGTAAATAGAACAATTTTCAACTAAAATCTTGTCTTTCTTGAGGAATAATGCTATGAAATATGTGTTCATTTTTAGCATTATCAATATTCCCACACTTAAGCGTTGCTTGTCCTCAAGCAATATATTCTTGAAATAAAAATACTTGAATCACTTCTTTATTCTTCACACTTTGTACATCAGTGATTTCAATACGGCGGTATGAACAATGATAGTAACGATGTGGTTTACAGTCTCACATGACTATAAAAATTTAGATCCTTTAGGAAATTGGATCTTTATGAAAACATTTGATCTTTTGAAAATTCATGCTAGATTTTACCCTAGACAAGTTTTCTGATTTGATCCACCATCGGTGTTGCAAAATATATTTGTGGATCAATATTTTGGCTAAAACTTTTAGGCTCGTGTAATCCACTGCTATCCCTGTATCGGAAAGCACACATCCAGTTTACTTGTTCCGTATATTACCTTTCGGTAAACTACCGTTCAGTTGTAAAGGAAAGCGTTGAACAAGTAACTGTTAAGGCAATGTCCCCTGACATGCTTTTAATTATGGTCTATAACGTGTCGGATGCAATTACTATCCTTGGTAGGAGCAATAGTAAATCTCACCCTTATAATTTTTCGATTTGGCACAAGGTCCTGTCTTTGACCATGCTATGCAACCACTGTTCTTACGGTTGACACCCGATTTGGTTCAGGTGACCTAATGAATTCCAGGTGAATTCCTAGGATTTTACGTTCAATGGTAATGAACGCATTGAAAATGGGTTTACGGAAAACAAATCGGTTTGTAATTTTGATCAAAATATTTTCTCGTTCAAGCTCTAGTTTAGATATCATCGAATTCTATGAGTTTGTAATTCTCAATCTTTAAGGTCAATCTCTAGGATTGAGTAATATCAGTCTTAAAAGCTGATTTTTGATCTTTTAAGGAGATTATCCTTTCTGGGGATCTGATTCATTAGTCTTATCCAGCTAATTTGCACGGCGTCCTCCCCATTTTACGAGACAGATCCTCTCATGGTTAGGATAAGTCTGACCACTTGGCAACCCTGTTTGATGCTGAGGTCCGTGGATTTCCTGCTGATTTTAGTGATAACTTTTCTAGATTTTTCGTCAACCTACAGCTGGTCTGGACGACAACTTCATGACCTAAATCAAGAAGCGCGTGTCTTTTTCGAAAGACTTTACTTCCTTTTAATGATGGAATTGATTCATCGTGTAGATCCATCTTTCTTACAGAAAATCGGGTAAAACTTTTTAGAAATTGTCCAAAACAAAAGTATCTTCAGTTATTTGTACAAAAATATGTGACATATGTTTAAAATAATTTGGTAAATATTCCCACACTTGGCTTTTATTTTCTTTTATTTGCCTTTTTATTGTCCTCTATTCTATTTTAAATGAATTCTAACATTTTGGTTTGTTTCTCAATTTATGTCCTTTCCGAGGTAACAATAATTTCGGTGTTAACACCTAGTTTTATCGTTCATAAATATGTATAAACATGATTTTGAATTCATTTAATTGAAAATTTATAAAAATTTTACTAGAATTAGGTAGTCAGTATATAAGACTAGGGATGTTCTTTATTATCAGAGAGCACTAGATTCTAATACAACTACTGCTTTACTAGTATTTCTAATGGTAACCAAGTGTATAAAGTAAAAATTTTAAAAATCCGAAAGAATTTAACCCCTTCCCATACTTAAGATCTTGCAATGCCCTCATTTGCAAGAAATCAGTAACAATTAAAATTATTGAGGGTGATTAGCGTAGAAAAATGATTAAATTTTACCAAAGTTTCCAAACATATTGTTCTTTGTTGTTGAATGATAAATGGTGCACATCATTTGTTCATTCCGTTTGTTGTTACATCATATATATTTTGCATCTTGTCGTCAAAATTAGTTGCTTTTACTGAACTTAATGCCAGTCTTTGAAAATGCGTTGTTTTACCCTGTTGTGTACATAAGATAAACTGCAAACATATATACATATTTTTTGAAGTTTGGTATATTACCCCACATTCAAAAATTATTAAAATCTAATAATAAAAGTTAGAAAATTATAAAAACTATTACAATATCAACATAAGTGTTAAATGTAGTAACATTACAAAAATAAAATAAATAAAACTAAATAAACTAGGGTTGATACTGATACCAGTAGGGGTTCCATGCATAACCGTATGTGTTATAGAATGCTTCAGCTGGGTTATAAGTAGGATACGGTGGTTAAATCTCTATAGACCAGGGAGGAAATACGGGCTTTGGAGTAGGAATATAGTTTCTACCTACATGTTGGCAATGAGCTATGATGTGGTTTTGATGAACTTGCCGATCTTCAAATGCTCGATGTCTAGCATTTTCATACTCTTGTGAAGCTATAAACCTTTGCATTTCTGTCATTTCATTTCCCCCTCCCACATTACCTGGCTGTTGATTTCTTTCAACCTGTGGATGTCTTCCATTATATTGTAATGCGGCGTTATTTCGCCTCTTCAAAACCTTAGCACCATGATATACATTTAATCCAATTGTATCGTGGGGTTCTGGTTCTTCGATTAATAATCCCCCCCGACTTATATCCACATCGAGATACTCAGCAATTAATGTAATAAATATACCATCTCCTATTATACTGTGCGGTCTCATCCCCCTAACCATAGCCGATAAATAATAACCCACACAATAAGGTATACTTACAGCGCTTTGTGGGTCTCGAATACACATGTGGTAAAATAAATCTTGCTCATTTACCTTTTCCTTATTTTTACCTCGCTGTGTAATCGAGTTCGCTAGAAACCTGTGAATTACTCTTAACTCAGCTCTATCTATATCCGTATAAGAGTAATTTCCCCCTTTAAATCGGTGATGGCTAGTCATTTGACTCCATACACCATGCGTATCAAAATTTTCATCAATCTTCCTACCATTTAATATCAACCCTTGACAATCGGCAGATGCTAGCTCCTCAGGCGTATATATACGTAAGGCCTGAGCCATGTCTAGTAGAGACATGTGGCGCATCGAACCTCCTAACAAAAATCTAATAAAATTTCGATCGGTTAAAGTAGCAACCCGATCATTTATTTCTATACTACACAATAATTCTTCACACCATACTTTATATACAGGTCTACGCATGTTGAATAATCGTACCCAATCGTTAAAAGTAGAATTACCATACCTCTGTGTAAGTAATTCTCTAATCCGTTCGCCCAATCCTACGGCTTCTAACGGTTCCCATTCTATTACCCTAGGTACTTCAACAGCTTTAGAATGAAGAGTGTGCAAGCTTCTTTGGTATTTTGGATAATCTATCAAACGTCTGTCTAATCTCAAGTTCGGGTGCAAATCTTCCACGTGCATATCTGAAAATGTCATAACTGGACGAGGTATATCTTGTTTGTAATAGTTATCAACATCCTGTTGTTCCGCATTCTCAGGAGGAGCAATGCGAGCTTGGGATGAAGATTCACCCCTTTCAGTCTGCAAAACACATCAAACACAATTTTTGTGCATCCAAATATGCATTAGTGTCAGCAAAATCATCAATCAAAATAATTACAATGACATGTTCAATTTATATCAAACTTATGCTCATTTTCATATTTTTATCAAATCTACACTTTTTCAAATAAGCATATACGAAAATGTTCGCCAAGTTCATAAGCATTCAACTCAAATAACATGTCAAAATAATCATTATTAGCAATTAAACAAGTTTCAAATGGCATTATCTCTCAAAAATCAAGTTCATGAATTTTAGACTTGAAAAAGTTCACTTTAATTCTCAAAAATCATGTTTAGGCTCAAAGTTTGGATCATTTAACTACCTAAACATGTTACACTACTTAATTTAGCAATAATTCATGACAAAAATCGGCCATAACCTGTTTATATCAAAAAGCCCCAAATTGCTCAAGAACACAAACCCTAGATTACTCAAAATTTGAAGTTTAAGGCTTCTAATCATGTTAAATAGCATCAATCTAGGTTATACAAGCATAATACACAAACATTTTAAGCACAATTACACTAAAAAGC
Source organism: Rutidosis leptorrhynchoides (assembly GCF_046630445.1). Lineage (NCBI taxonomy): Eukaryota > Viridiplantae > Streptophyta > Magnoliopsida > Asterales > Asteraceae > Rutidosis > Rutidosis leptorrhynchoides. The sequence goes on from NC_092336.1 coordinate 126,822,707, forward strand.
ATCAAAATTGAATTGGGTATAAAAATGTTCAAGAACACTAAATATTCGGATTAAAAGGTGTTTTGATGTAGAAATTTACCGTTTTCCTTGAGTAATTCCTTGATAGCATTCTTCTCAACATGATTTTGTGAAAGATTTGATGAAAAATGGTGAAAAAATTCGGATTTTGTGTGTGTTTTTGGGTGTGTTTTCGCAGAAAATATGGAAATGGGGAAAGAGACTGGTCTGATCGACCAGTTATCATTTTTCTGTATTTTCTGAACTCCGCGAGTCGCGGTGTGTGTCCCTATCAAACTCCGCGAGTCGCGGTATTTAAAATTTTTTTTTTAATAATCTTTAACTTATAAAACAATTAAGTAATTAATTTTAAAATTTTGTTTCCCTTGTTATTTAGGACGAGGTCGTTTCGGAACGATGTCCTAGTCCGTCCCTCGACAAAATTTTAAAATTTGTCAATTTAAAGCGCGGTTTTAAAAGCAAAGATTTTTGGATTTTTTAATGTTTTTGGCATACTTTAATTCAATAAGATTAAAAATAATGATAATAAAAGTTCTCGTCCCTCCCTCGGGTAAAGCAATTTCGGTTCAACGACCTAGTCTTCAACTTACGACGAATTTTTAAAAATCATATTTTTAACTTAGCAAAATAAAGTAAATTTTTGTTTTTTAAATTCACACCAAACTTAAATTTAAAATGCATAAAATTAAAAATTCATATTATTAAAAATTCACACCAAACTTAAATTTAATTTTGTTTTTATACATACAAACTTATATTAAAAATATTAATTTTTAAAATATTTACAATTTTAAATATATTGATTTAAAAAGTTTACAATATCAATTTAAGATTTATATATTAATTTTAAAAACATGGTAAAAATAAAATTAAAAATCTTTTTGGCTTTTATTCCACTTTAATCAATCAAATATTATCAAAAATATGCGCCCCTCTTTTCGGTAAAGTAATTTCGGTTCATTGACCTAATTTAACTCATGACGAATTTTTAAAATATTTTGGGTTGATTGATTAAAGATATTTATACCTTAAGAAATAAACGGTAAATTTCGCAGTGATGTAATAATTTTTTGTATGATATCAATAATTTCGGTCGCAAGACCTAATTTTATTGAATACTAATTTAATACTTTATAGAGAACAAATTAGCGTTTATTATCAAAAGGTTAAAAATAAAAATAAAAACTGTACAGACTTACTTATGAGATAGTATTCTTAGTGATATGCTCTAGCCCACTCATAAGATAGTCGGACTAATTGATTTTCCATGGCTACATAGGCGTAACCTCGAGCATTTAGTGTTTTTTCTTCTAAACATATGAACGATCCATCTCTGCATAAAGTAACAAATTCGGTGTTTGAATAGGTTTGATTATTTGAACATTTACCTTCGTGTGACCATTTTCCGCATTTGTGACATCTTTCAAGGTGTCGTGCTCTTCTTTTCGCTGCGGATTTTGATATTCCTTTACCAAATTGTAACTTATTATCTTCGCATCTGGATTCTTTTCTTACTCCGTCCAATTTTGTAGTGACCCGAACTTTTCCATGTTTATATATATTAATTGAGATTGATATTTACATGATTAAATGTTTCCAACATGTTAAGCAATCAAACTTGTTAAGACTTGATTAATTGAAATATGTTTCATATAGACAATTGACCACCCAAGTTGACCGGTGATTCACGAACGTTAAAACTTGTAAAAACTATATGATGACATATATAAGGATATATATATAGTTAACATGATACTAAGATAATTAAACATATCATTAAGTATATTAACAATGAACTACATATGTAAAAACAAGACTACTAACTTAATGATTTTTAAACGAGACATATATGTAACGATTATCGTTGTAAAGACATTTAATGTATATATATCATATTAAGAGATATTCATACATGATAATATCATGATAATATAATAATTTAAAATCTCATTTGATATTATAAACATTGGGTTAACAACATTTAACAAGATCGTTAACCTAAAGGTTTCAAAACAACACTTACATGTAACGACTAACGATGACTTAACGACTCAGTTAAAATGTATATACATGTAGTGTTTTAATATGTATTTATACACTTTTGAAAGACTTCAATACACTTATCAAAATACTTCTACTTAACAAAAATGCTTACAATTACATCCTCGTTCAGTTTCATCAACAATTCTACTCGTATGCACCCGTATTCGTACTCGTACAATACACAGCTTTTAGATGTATGTACTATTGGTATATACACTCCAATGATCAGATCTTAGAAGCCCATGTGAGTCACCTAACACATGTGGGAACCATCATTTGTCAACTAGCATGAAATATCTCATAAAGTTACAAAAATATGAGTAATCATTCATGACTTATTTACATGAAAACAAAATTACATATCCTTAATATCTAATCCATACACCAATGACCAAAAACACCTACAAACACTTTCATTCTTCAATTTTCTTCATCTAATTGATCTCTTTCAAGTTCTATCTTCAAGTTCTAAGTGTTCTTCATAAATTCTACAAGTTCTAGTTACATAAAATCAAGAATACTTTCAAGTTTGCTAGCTCACTTCCAATCTTGTAAGGCGATCATCCAACCTCAAGAAATCTTTGTTTCTTACAGTAGGTTATCATTCTAATACAAGGTAATAATCATATTCAAACTTTGGTTCAATTTCTATAACTATAACAATCTTATTTCAAGTGATGATCTTACTTGAACTTGTTTTCGTGTCATGATTCTGCTTCAAGAACTTCGAGCCATCCAAGAATCCGTTGAAGCTAGATCCATTTTTTTCTTTTCCAGAAGGTTTATCCAAGGAACTTAAGGTAGTAATGATGTTCATAACATCATTCGATTCATACATATAAAGCTATCTTATTCGAAGGTTTAAACTTGTAATCACTAGAACATAGTTTAGTTAATTCTAAACTTGTTCGCAAACAAAAGTTAATCCTTCTAACTTGACTTTTAAAATCAACTAAACACATGTTCTATATCTATATGATATGCTAACTTAATGATTTAAAACCTGGAAATACGAAAAATACCGTAAAACCGTATTTACGCCGTCGTAGTAACACCGCGGGCTGTTTTGGGTTAGTTAATTAAAAACTATGATAAACTTTGATTTAAAAGTTGTTATTCTGAGAAAATGATTTTTATTATGAACATGAAACTATATCCAAAAATTTTGGTTATACTCAAAGTGGAAGTATGTTTTCTAAAATGGTCATCTAGACGTCGTTCTTTCGACTGAAATGACTACCTTTACAAAAAAGACTTGTAACTTATTTTTCTGACTATAAAACTATACTTTTTCTGTTTAGATTCATAAAATGGAGTTCAATATGAAACCATAGCAATTTGATTCACTCAAAACGGATTTAAAATGAAGAAGTTATGGGTAAAACAAGATTGGATAATTTTTCTCATTTTAGCTACGTGAAAATTGGTAACAAATCTATTCCAACCATAACTTAATCAACTTGTATTGTATATTATGTAATATTGAGATACCATAGACACGTATACAATGTTTAGACCTATCATGTCGACACATCTATATATATTTCGGAACAACCATAGACACTCTATATGTGAATGTTGGAGTTAGCTATACAGGGTTGAGGTTGATTCCAAAATATATATAGTTTGAGTTGTGATCAATACTGAGATACGTATACACTGGGTCGTGGATTGATTCAAGATAATATTTATCGATTTATTTCTGTACATCTAACTGTGGACAACTAGTTGTAGGTTACTAACGAGGACAGCTGACTTAATAAACTTAAAACATCAAAATATATTAAAAGTGTTGTAAATATATTTTGAACATACTTTAATATATATGTATATATTGTTATAGGTTCGTGAATCAACAGTGGCCAATTCTTACTTCTCGACGAAGTAAAAATCTGTGAAAGTGAGTTATAGTCCCACTTTTAAAATCTAATATTTTTGGGATGAGAATACATGCAGGTTTTATAAATGATTTACAAAAGAGACACAAGTACGTGAAACTACATTCTATGGTTGAATTATCGAAATCGAATATGCCCCTTTTTATTAAGTCTGGTAATCTAAGAATTAGGGAACAGACACCCTAATTGACGCGAATCCTAAAGATAGATCTATTGGGCCTAACAAACCCCATCCAAAGTACCGGATGCTTTAGTACTTCGAAATTTATATCATATCCGAAGGGTGTCCCGGAATGATGGGGATATTGTTATATATGCATCTTGTTAATGTCGGTTACCAGGTGTTCACCATATGAATGAATTTTTATCTCTATGTATGGGATGTGTATTGAAATATGAAATCTTGTGGTCTATTGTTACGATTTGATATATATAGGTTAAACCTATAACTCACCAACATTTTTGTTGACGTTTAAAGCATGTTTATTCTCAGGTGAATATTAAGAGCTTCCGCTGTTGCATACTAAAATAAGGACAAGATTTGGAGTCCATGTTTGTATGATATTGTGTAAAAACTGCATTCAAGAAACTGATTTCGATGTAACATATTTGTATTGTAAACCATTATGTAATGGTCGTGTGTAAACAGGATATTTTAGATTATCATTATTTGATAATCTACGTAAAGCTTTTTAAACCTTTATTTATGAAATAAAGGTTATGGTTTGTTTTAAAAATGAATGCAGTCTTTGAAAAACGTCTCATATAGAGGTTAAAACCTCGCAACGAAATCAATTAATATGGAACGTTTTTAATCAATAAGAACGGGACATTTCAGTTGGTATCCGAGCGTTGGTCTTAGAGAACCAGAATTTTGCATTAGTGTGTCTTATCGAGTTTGTTAGGATGCATTAGTGAGTCTGGACTTCGACCGTGTTTACTTGAAAAATGATTGCTTAACAAATTTTGTTGGAAACTATATATTTTTAACCTGTGAATATTATGTGATATATTAATCTCTTAACGCGTTTGATATTATGTGATAGATGTCTACCTCTAGAACAAGTCCCATTGACTCACCTAATAATAATGAAGAGTCAAATGTAAATTGGAATGATTCGTGGACTGATTCACAAGTTCCTGAAGAGGAACTGGAAGAAGAGTCGGAACCAGAAGAAGAATCGTAACCGGAAGAAGTATCGGAACCGGATGAAGAAATAGAACCGGTGGGGGAAATAATAAAACGGTTAAGTAAAAGAAAATCCTCAACCAACCGACCAAGGTTAATTATGGTCAATGGTGTTTCCGCTAAGGAAGCAAAATATTGGGAGGATTACCAATTCTCCGATGAATCGGATTCTGACGAGAATTCCGATGATGTTATAGAAATTACCCCAACTGAATTTAAAAAGGCAAAAGAAAATAATAAGGGAAAGGGCATAAAAATAGAGAAATCTAATTCCAACCCCGATGAACTTTATATGTATCGTCAACCCCCGAAGTCCTTAAGTTGTAACAATGACCCGGGAACCTCTAAACCACCAGGTTTTTCTAAACCAATGTGGAAAACAACGGCTCTTATTAGGGGAACATCATATATCCCTAGAAACTTGGCAAAACGAACCAAAACCGAAGAAGAAGAAACAAGCGAGTCGGAATAAGATAGTTGTATTCGTGTGGTGTAATATATGTAATATAGTGTGCTTATGCTTTATGATATATGTAAAAATTGCTTGTATTAATAAGTATTTTTTTATGAATCTAACTCTTGTCTATTTTACAGTATAAAAACATAAAATGGATAGACAACCCAATATTGTAAGAGACCTACCAGGAGACATGATTGATGAAATCTTGTCTAGAGTCGGTCAGAATTCTTCGGCATAACTATTTAAGGCGAGATCAGTTTGTAAGACATTCGAAGAACGTTCCAAGAATGCCTTGGTTTATAAAAGGCTTTCGTTCGAAAGATGGGGGATATTACATTGGGAAATCCATAAGTTACGATGTGTTTACTTTGACACATATATTGCGGGGAACCCAAATGCTATTTTACGCAATGGGTTAAGAAATTATTTTGACTCAATATATCCGAATATTGGACTTCGTGATTTAGAAAAAGCGGCTAACATGCAACATAAAGAAGCATGTTATGCTTACAGATTAGTAATGTTCGCTTCTCACCAAAGTGAGAACAAGAACATCGGCCTACAACTATTAAACAAAACGTTCCCACAAGTGACGGAGTCGGTAATTGGGGTAAGAAATGAGGTTTTTAGATTGTTACGGGACTGTTGGACATTACGTAACCCTCGTCCCTTTGACGACGTTACAACACGCTGTCTTATCAACGGCCATAACGGTTATGTTCCACAAGACCAAGGATGGGAAGTAGTCTTAGTAAAACCAGAATGCATGACTTGTTTCTGGACGTATGAATTACGTGTCTTTATTGCCATTGCTGAACGACTTGTGTACTAGCTAGAATTATCTTCACAACTATCTTGTATCAAAGTTATTGTGTGCTATATTTCATGCTTTATGTAAAATAAGTGGTATTGTAAGTTTGTAAAATATTGTATAAAAGTTTGAACGCGAAATATTATTATAATCAGTTTTTCATATAGAATTGTAGTAGTTGAATTGTATATTAGCTACTAAGTATGAACTTAACAGGTAGGTACTACCCGAATTTAAACTTATAAAACGCTAATATGAAGAAAAAGCTTTTATAAATGAGTTCATATTATGCTACGAAATACTATTAACTACTCTTAATATTCTGTATGATTAACTTGTTCCATTTGACTATTTTGAAGGAAATGGCACCGACTACTCGACACACCGTGAATATAAATGAAGAGGAATTCCGTACTTTTCTAGCTTCAAACATAGCTGCAGTACAGGCTGCGCTACATACCAACAATAACCTCCGATCTAGCAGTACAGGAAATCGTGTAGGATGCACCTACAAAGAATTCACTGCCTGCAAACCTTTGGAATTTGATGGAACCGAAGGACCGATCGGATTAAAACGGTGGACCGAGAAGGTCAAATCGGTGTTTGCCATAAGTAAGTGTACTGAAGAGGACAAAGTGAAGTACGCTACGCATACCTTCACAGGTTCTGCGTTAACATGGTGGAATACCTATCTAGAGCTCGTGGGACAAGACGATGCGTACGCACTACCGTGGTCAGCATTCAAGCACTTGATGAACTAGAAGTACCGTCCCAGAACCGAGGTCAATAAGCTCAAGACCGAACTTAGAGGGTTACGAACCCAAGGATTTGATATTACCACGTACGAAAGACGATTCACAGAATTGTGCCTATTGTGTCCGGGAGCATTCGAAGATGAGGAAGAGAAGATCGACGCGTTTGTGAAAGGATTACCGGAAAGAATCCAAGAAGATATAAGTTCACACGAGCCCGCCTCCATACAACAGGCATGTAGAATGGCTCACAAACTAGTGAACTAGATTGAAGAAAGAATTAAAGAACAGACTGCTGAAGAGGCCAATGTGAAGCAAGTCAAAAGAAAGTGGGAGGAAAACGGTGATAAGAATCACCAATACAACAACAACAGCAATTACAACAATAATCGCAACAATTATCCCAACAATCGCAATATCAATCGCAACTACAACAAACGGCCCAACAACAACAACAACAACAACAACAACAACAACAACAACAACAACAGCAACTACAACAATCATCCCAACAACAATAATAACCGCAACAAAAATAACAATCAGAAGCAGCTATGCCAAAGGTGTGAAAAGTATCACTCGGGGTTCTGCACCAAATTTTGCAACAAGTGTAAAAGAAATGGTCATAGCGCGGCGAAGTGTGAGGTCTACGGACCAGGGGTTAATAGAACGAAAGGAACAAATGGTGTCGGAACGAGTAATGGCGGAGGAAGTAGTGTCGGAGCAAGTTATGCCAATGTAGTTTGTTATAAATGTGGAAAACCGGGCCACATTATTAGAAATTGTCCGAACCAGGAGAACACGAATGGACAAGGCCGCGGAAGAGTTTTCAATATTAATGCGGCAGAGGCACAGGAAGACCCGGAACTTGTTACGGGTACGTTTCTTATTGACAATAAATCTGCTTACGTTTTATTTGATTCGGGTGCGGATAGAAGCTATATGAGTAGAGATTTTTGTGCTAAATTAAGTTGTCCATTGACGCCTTTGGATAGTAAATTTTTACTCGAATTAGCAAATGGTAAATTAATTTCAGCAGATAATATATGTCGGAATCGAGAAATTAAACTGGTTAGTGAAACATTTAAGATTGATTTGATACCTGTAGAGTTAGGGAGTTTTGATGTGATAATCGGTATGGACTGGTTGAAAGAAGTGAAAGCAGAGATCGTTTGTTACAAAAATGCAATTCGCATTATACGAGAAAAAGGAAAACCCTTAATGGTGTACGGAGAAAAGGGCAACACGAAGCTACATCTTATTAGTAATTTGAAGGCAACAAAAACTAATAAGAAAATGTTGCTATGCTGTTCTAGCACACGTCGAGAAAGTACAAACTGAAGAAAAGAGCATCAATGATGTTCCCGTCGCAAAAGAATCTCCCGATGTATTTCCGAAAGAATTACCGGGATTACCCCCACATCGTTCCGTTGAATTTCAAATAGATCTTGTACCAGGAGCTGCACCAATAGCTCGTGCTCCTTACAGACTCGCACCCAGCGAGATGAAAGAACTGCAAAGCCAATTACAAGAACTTTTAGAGCATGGTTTCATTCAACCAAGCACATCACCGTGGGGAGCTCCTGTTTTGTTTGTCAAGAAGAAAGATGGTACATTCAAGTTGTGTATCGACTACCGAGAGTTGAACAAACTTACCATCAAGAACCGCTACCCCACTACCGAGAATCGACGACTTATTTGATTAACTACAAGGCTCGTCTGTTTATTCAAAGATTGACTTACGTTCCGGGTATCATCAAATGCGGGTGAAAGAAGATGATATTCCAAAGACTGCTTTCAGAACACGTTACGGTCATTACGAGTTTATGGTCATGCCATTTGGTTTAACTAATGCACTAGCTGTGTTCATGGACCTTATGAACCGAGTGTGTGGACCATACCTTGACAAGTTTGTCATTGTTTTCATTGATGACATACTTATTTACTCAAAGAATAAACAAGAACACGGTGAACATTTGAGAAAGGTGTTAGAAGTATTGAGGAAGGAAGAATTGTACGCTAAATTTTCAAAGTGTGCATTTTGGTTGGAAGAAGTTCAATTCCTCGGTCACATAGTGAACAAAAAAGGTATTAAGGTGGATCCGGCAAAGATAGAAACTGTTGAAAAGTGGGAAACCCCGAAAACTCCGAAACACATACGCCAGTTTTTAGGACTAGCTGGTTACTACAGAAGGTTCATCCAAGACTTTTCCAGAATAGCAAAACCCTTGACTGCATTAACGCATAAAGGGAAGAAATTTGAATGGAATGATGAACAAGAGAAAGCGTTTCAGTTATTGAAGAAAAAGCTAACTACGGCACCTATATTGTCATTGCCTGAAGGGAATGATGATTTTGTGATTTATTGTGACGCATCAAAGCAAGGTCTCGGTTGTGTATTAATGCAACGAACGAAGGTGATTGCTTATGCGTCTAGACAATTGAAGATTCACGAACAAAATTATACAACACATGATTTGGAATTAGGCGCGGTTGTTTTTGCATTAAAGACTTGGAGGCACTACTTATATGGGGTCAAAAGTATTATATATACCGACCACAAAAGTCTTCAACACATATTTAATCAGAAACAACTGAATATGAGGCAGCGTAGGTGGATTGAATTATTGAATGATTACGACTTTGAGATTCGTTACCACCCGGGGAAGGCAAATGTGGTAGCCGATGCCTTGAGCAGGAAGGACAGAGAACCCATTCGAGTAAAATCTATGAATATAATGATTCATAATAACCTTACTACTCAAATAAAGGAGGCGCAACAATGAGTTTTAAAAAAGGGAAATTTAAAGGATGAAATACCCAAAGGATCGGAGAAGCATCTTAATATTCGGGAAGACGGAACCCGGTATAGGGCTGAAAGGATTTGAGTACCAAAATTTGGAGATATGAGAGAAATGGTACTTAGAGAAGCTCATAAAACCAGATACTCAATACATCCTGGAACGGGGAAGATGTACAAGGATCTCAAGAAACATTTTTGGTGGCCGGGTATGAAAGTCGATGTTGCTAAATACGTAGGAGAATGTTTGACGTGTTCTAAGGTCAAAGCTGAGCATCAGAAACCATCAGGTCTACTTCAACAACCCGAAATCCCGGAATGGAAATGGGAAAACATTACCATGGATTTCATCACTAAATTGCCAAGGACTGCAAGTGGTTTTGATACTATTTGGGTAATAGTTGATCGTCTCACCAAATCAGCACACTTCCTACCAATAAGAGAAGATGACAAGATGGAGAAGTTAGCACGACTGTATTTGAAGGAAGTCATCTCCAGACATGGAATACCAATCTCTATTATCTCTGATAGGGATGGCAGATTTATTTCAAGATTCTGGCAGACATTACAGCAAGCATTAGGAACTCGTCTAGACATGAGTACTGCCTATCATCCACAAACTGATGGGCAGAGCGAAAGGATGATACAAACGTTTGAAGACATGCTACGAGCATGTGTTATTGATTTCGGAAACAGTTGGGATCGACATCTACCGTTAGCAGAATTTTCCTACAACAACAGCTACCATTCAAGCATTGAGATGGCGCCTTTTGAAGCACTTTATGGTAGAAAGTGCAGGTCTCTGATTTGTTGGAGTGAAGTGGGGGATAGACAGATTACGGGTCCGGAGATTATACAAGAAACTACCGAGAAGATCATCCAAATTCAACAACGGTTGAAAACCGCCCAAAGTCGACAAAAGAGCTACGCTGACATTAAAAGAAAAGATATAGAATTTGAAATTGGAGAGATGGTCATGCTTAAAGTTGCACCTTGGAAAGGCGTTGTTCGATTTGGTAAACGAGGGAAATTAAATCCAAGGTATATTGGACCATTCAAGATTATTGATCGTGTCGGACCAGTAGCTTACCGACTTGAGTTACCTCAACAACTCGTGGCTGTACATAACACTTTCCACGTCTCGAATTTGAAGAAATGTTTTGCTAAAGAAGATCTCACTATTCCGTTAGATGAAATCCAAATCAACGAAAAACTCCAATTCATCGAAGAACCCGTCGAAATAATGGATCGTGAGGTTAAAAGACTTAAGCAAAACAAGATACCAATTGTTAAGGTTCGATGGAATGCTCGTAGAGGACCCGAGTTCACCTGGGAGCGTGAAGATCAGATGAAGAAGAAATACCCGCATCTATTTCCAGAAGATTCGTCAACACCTTCAACAGCTTAAAATTTCGGGACGAAATTTATTTAACGGGTAGGTACTGTAGTGACCCGAACTTTTCCATGTTTATATATATTAATTGAGATGGATATTTACATGATTAAATGTTTCCAACATGTTAAGCAATCAAACTTGTTAAGACTTGATTAATTGAAATATGTTTCATATAGACAATTGACCACCCAAGTTGACCGGTGATTCACGAACGTTAAAACTTGTAAAAACTATATGATGACATATATATGGATATATATATAGTTAACATGATACTAATATAAGTAAACATATCATTAAGTATATTAACAATGAACTACATATGTAAAAACAAGACTACTAACTTAATGATTTTTAAACGAGACATATATGTAACGATTATCGTTGTAAAGACATTTAATGTATATATATCATATTAAGAGATATTCATACATGATAATATCATGATAATATAATAATTTAAAATCTCATTTGATATTATAAACATTGGGTTAACAACATTTAACAAGATCGTTAACCTAAAGGTTTCAAAACAACACTTACATGTAACGACTAACGATGACTTAACGACTCAGTTAAAATGTATATACATGTAGTGTTTTAATATGTATTTATACACTTTTGAAAGAATTTAATACACTTATCAAAATACTTCTACTTAACAAAAATTCTTACAATTACATCCTCGTTCAGTTTCATCAACAATTCTACTCGTATGCACCCGTATTCGTACTCGTACAATACACAGCTTTTAGATGTATGTACTATTGGTATATACACTCCAATGGTCAGATATTAGCAGCCCATGTGAGTCACCTAACATATGTGGGAACCATCATTTGGCAACTAGCATGAAATATCTCATAAAATTACAAAAATATGAGTAATCATTCATGACTTATTTACATGAAAACAAAATTACATATACTTAATATCTAATCCATACACCAACGACCAAAAACACCTACAAACACTTTCATTCTTCAATTTTCTTCATCTAATTGATCTCTTTCAAGTTCTATCTTCAAGTTCTAAGTGTTCTTCATAAATTCTACAAGTTCTAGTTACATAAAATCAAGAATACTTTCAAGTTTGCTAGCTCACTTCCAATCTTGTAAGGCGATCATCCAACCTCAAGAAATCTTTGTTTCTTACAGTAGGTTATCATTCTAATACAAGGTAATAATCATATTCAAACTTTGGTTCAATTTCTATAACTATAACAATCTTATTTCAAGTGATGATCTTACTTGAACTTGTTTTCGTGTCATGATTCTGCTTCAAGAACTTCGAGCCATCCAAGAATCCGTTGAAGCTAGATCCATTTTTCTCTTTTCCAGTAGGTTTATCCAAGTAACTTAAGGTAGTAATGATGTTCATAACATCATTCGATTCATACATATAAAGCTATCTTATTCGAAGGTTTAAACTTGTAATCACTAGAACATAGTTTAGTTAATTCTAAACTTGTTCGCAAACAAAAGTTAATCCTTCTAACTTGACTTTTAAAATCAACTAAACACATGTTCTATATCTATATGATATGCTAACTTAATGATTTAAAACCTGGAAACACGAAAAACACCGTAAAACCGGATTTACGCCGTCGTAGTAACACCGCGGGCTGTTTTGGGTTAGTTAATTAAAAACTATGATAAACTTTGATTTAAAAGTTGTTATTCTGAGAAAATGATTTTTATTATGAACATGAAACTATATCCAAAAATTTTGGTTAAACTCAAAGTGGAAGTATGTTTTCTAAAATGGTCATCTAGACGTCGTTCTTTCGACTGAAATGACTACCTTTACAAAAAAGACTTGTAACTTATTTTTCCGACTATAAAACTATACTTTTTCTGTTTAGATTCATAAAATGGAGTTCAATATGAAACCATAGCAATTTGATTCACTCAAAACGGATTTAAAATGAAGAAGTTATGGGTAAAACAAGATTGGATAATTTTTCTCATTTTAGCTACGTGAAAATTGGTAACAAATCTATTCCAACCATAACTTAATCAACTTGTATTGTATATTATGTAATATTGAGATACCATAGACACGTATACAATGTTTCGACCTATCATGTCGACACATCTATATATATTTCGGAACAACCATAGACACTCTATATGTGAATGTTGGAGTTAGCTATACAGGGTTGAGGTTGATTCCAAAATATATATAGTTTGAGTTGTGATCAATACTGAGATACGTATACACTGGGTCGTGGATTGATTCAAGATAATATTTATCGATTTATTTCTGTACATCTAACTGTGGACAACTAGTTGTAGGTTACTAACGAGGACAGCTGACTTAATAAACTTAAAACATCAAAATATATTAAAAGTGTTGTAAATATATTTTGAACATACTTTAATATATATGTATATATTGTTATAGGTTCGTGAATCAACAGTGGCCAATTCTTACTTCTCGACGAAGTAAAAATCTGTGAAAGTGAGTTATAGTCCCACTTTTAAAATCTAATATTTTTGGGATGAGAATACATGCAGGTTTTATAAATGATTTACAAAATAGACACAAGTACGTGAAACTACATTCTATGGTTGAATTATCGAAATCGAATATGCCCCTTTTTATTAAGTCTGGTAATCTAAGAATTAGGGAACAGACACCCTAATTGACGCGAATCCTAAAGATAGATCTATTGGGCCTAACAAACCCCATCCAAAGTACCGGATGCTTTAGTACTTCGAAATTTATATCATATCCGAAGGGTGTCCCGGAATGATGGGGATATTCTTATATATGCATCTTGTTAATGTCGGTTACCAGGTGTTCACCATATGAATGAATTTTTATCTCTATGTATGGGATGTGTATTGAAATATGAAATCTTGTGGTCTATTGTTACGATTTGATATATATAGGTTAAACCTATAACTCACCAACATTTTTGTTGACGTTTAAAGCATGTTTATTCTCAGGTGAATATTAAGAGCTTCCGCTGTTGCATACTAAAATAAGGACAAGATTTGGAGTCCATGTTTGTATGATATTGTGTAAAAACTGCATTCAAGAAACTGATTTCGATGTAACATATTTGTATTGTAAACCATTATGTAATGGTCGTGTGTAAACAGGATATTTTAGATTATCATTATTTGATAATCTACGTAAAGCTTTTTAAACCTTTATTTATGAAATAAAGGTTATGGTTTGTTTTAAAAATGAATGCAGTCTTTGAAAAACGTCTCATATAGAGGTCAAAACCTCGCAACGAAATCAATTAATATGGAACGTTTTTAATCAATAAGAACGGGACATTTCAAATTTTTCTCTGATTACTGATACCAGTTCACTCGGAAGTGTGTCATTATTACGTTTAGTAATCAAAGCGTGTAGCATTAGACCATGGTTTAGTTCACATGAAGTCTTCATTTCGTAAAAACCTAAAAAAAAAAAAAAATTCAGAATGGGGGGAGAAGACTAGTTCTTTAGGGTCTGCTAGGGAAAGACCATTCGGGTTCCATTTTCGAGAACTACACAAAAACAAAAAATCTAACTCTAACAGAAATACATATTATCCTTTAAAGACTTGATTCTCCCCACACTTAGTTAGCTGTGGTATTGAAATTGTGATTAACTTCGTTGTCGACTTCCATCGGACTATCTATGTAGTGTTTAACTCTGTGACCATTAACCTTAAATTCAATCCCATTTGAATTTATTAATTCTATCGTTCCGTATGGGAAAAATCTTTTGACTATGAATGGTCCAGACCATCTTGATTTCAATTTTCCAGGAAATAGCTTGAATCGTGAATTGAAAAGAAGAACTCTGTCTCCTTCTTTAAATTCTTTTGAACTTCTGATTCTTTTATCATGCCATTTCTTCGTTCTTTCCTTATAGATTAACGAATTTTCGTATGCTTCTTGTCTTAATTCTTCTAATTCGTTTAGTTGACTTAACCGTAGACGTCCAGCTTCATGTAAATCAAGATTACATGTCTTCAAAGCCCAAAATGCTTTGTGTTCAATTTCTACTGGAAGATGACATGCTTTTCCGTAAACGAGTCTGAAAGGTGTGGTTCCAATTGGAGTTTTGTAGGCTGTTCTAAAAGCCCAGAGTGCATCCTCCAATTTTATGGACCATTCCTTCGGATTTGATCCTACGGTTTTCTCTAGAATACGTTTCAAAGCTCGATTGGTATTTTCAACTTGTCCACTTGTTTGTGGATGATATGCGGTGGAGATTTTATGAGTTACTCCATATCTTTTAAGAACTTTCTCAAGTTGATTATTACAAAAATGAGTTCCTCGATCACTTATTAAAGCTTTCGGTGTTCCACACCTTGCAAAAAGATGTTTTAAAAAGTTGACTACAACTCGTGCATCGTTAGTTGGGAAATGGTCCAAAATGGTCCAAAATTTTGTTTTCCTTTATATTTTGGAGTTCCATAAATTTTGTTTTCTCTTCCTGACTTTAAGTCAAGCGAAAAATGGTCCAAAATTCGTAGGTATGAAATTTCAAATGAAAATGACTAATGTTCTAAGAGAGAGATTGTAATAGCACGATCTTGATTGGTTAAATTACCAGAATTCAAGAGAAAAGATAGAATTATCAAGGGAATATGTTATTGATATGTTTAGAGATTAGATTGAATGTAAAAGTCGTGTAACATGGCACATGATGACGTTATGGTCTATGAATCATCACGTTCCATTAGAAACTCAGCATGATTCACTGTAATATAATCACGTTGATCAAGTGTCATTATATTATACTAACTAATGCATCAATTTCCAACACTACTTCAAAATCATTCATAATTCAAACTCGAATTTTAGAGAAATTTAGAAACTAAAGTAGTTTCCTTTATAATGTAATATAAATGACACGAAAAGATAAATAATTTCGGACGATAATATTTATGAAAATATCTTCAAAAATATCAAAGATATTTATGATGATATTTTGGAATTTCTAAGTTTGATGGTTGATGAAGAAAGATTTTCCGCAAGATTTTAACATGAGTACGGAGCAAGATATTCTCTAGAGATTTCATCGGATACAGAAGTATCTAGATTCTTTGAATATAGGGTTTGGTCCTTGTATTTGTCCTTGGTCTCCTTCATGGTTAGCTCAATCTGTTTTTCAGTACTAAATTTTCTATCGAGCGTTCCCAACATTCCAATCTTTATCATCAAACTTTTGGCCATTTAGACCATCTATAATTTTGTTGTTTCCTCTGCATTTAATGCTACCATATCTGAATCATCTGTTATCAATCCAAGGTGGTTTCAAGAGAATTTTGTTTTTAGATGATTAAACGATGATGGTAATATGGTGGAATATAAAAGGTTCTCCGGTAACAATAAAAGAGTATGCATATATATCAAGGTTATAATAAGGTTGTTTCGAATGAAAAGTCGAAGTTGACTTGCTGGAGCTGTTGTCACAACCCGGAAATTTCCAACCAAATTTAAACTTTAATCTTTATATGTTTCCGACACGATAAGCAATATTTGTTAAGTTAAATTTTAAGAATTTTAAACTATGTTCATACATTCATTCAACCTCGACCAAGTTCCAACGATTCACGAACCATTAAACGAATATGATTATATATGTATATATGTATATATATTATAACTTGAAACGTAAACAAAATATTAGATTAAATACTTTATATGATTGTATCTGTTTCAAAATGTTTATCAATGGAATTAGAAGATAAGATCAAATGATTGAATTATCAGATATATTGAATTATGATTATAAGTCTCTGTTGAAAGGCCCACGTTGATTTGAGAAATCTTTCCATTTTAACAATATTCGGAAAATGGTAAAGTGATTTATAAATAAGAACAAATTGTCAATCATTGAGAACTAGACAAAGGATAGTGGAAGATTGAATCTCATAAAGACTCGATTGATCTATTTAGTTTCAAACGTAAAAAAAAACGTTTTCAGTTTAAAAAGAACTTTATTATTAAAACGTATATAACTTTTATAAATATCTAGAACCACTTTTGACAACTCATTACTTAACTAGTATGATAAAGATAACGATATTTATATTTTATTTTATTAAATATATATAACGATTTAAATTAATATTATATATATTTATACGCGTATTATACGTACATAGTTTTATACTTTTACTATACTTAAACTTTACCTTTACTTTATTTTTACTTTACTTTAACTTTAATAATTCACTTTAATAATTCACTTTAATAATTCATACTTTAATAATTCACTTTAATAATTCATACTTTAATAATTCACTTTAATAATTCATACTTTAATAATTCACTTTAATAATTCATACTTTAATAATTCACTTTAATAATTCAAAAATCTATTATAAATAGAATTCAATAGGTTTCATTATTTCATAGAAACTTGAAAATATTTTTCTCTAAACTCTCTCAATCGATTTACATATATATATATTTACTCCGTATTATTTCAAGATATTATTAGTATACATAAAATATTACGACAGAGTGCTGTCCGAGTGATTTCGAAATTGTTTTTTCGAGTAGGATAGGATTAAGGAAATTATGGGTTATAGCTATGGAGGTGATTGAGTATGGTTCATGGGTATGCTCGTGAGGTCAATATAGTGTTTATCATTTCTGTTGCGTCTACGTACCTTTCCTGCAATATTGAATCTCAATATTGATACGTGAGTACTCATAATTTAACTTTTACATACTAATAGTGTATCCCTGACTAGTGCTCGAGTATTTAGGATTATGCATGCTTGTACTTTTGATATTGCCCTTAGACAGGTTAGGTTGAATATTGAATTAGTTACACTTGCGGTTGAGATAAGGTATAAGATATGCATATCCTTGGAAAGCTAGCGAAAAATTAAGAACTTTTCCTTTAGATATCGAATGGTTTCGATGAACAGATTAGAAGTTATAATCAATTAAATTTTTGATATTTTTATTAAAAATGATTATTATTATCGTCTTTTTTATTGTCGTTCTAGTTTTATCTTATTATTATCATTATTATTATCTTTATCAATAAAAGGGATTTATCATTAAAAATTGTTATTTTTTTTATTATTACTGTCGTTATTATCGTTAAAGTTATAATTAGTATTATTATTATTATCCAACTATTATTATTATTATTATTATTATTATTATTATTATTATTATTATTATTATTATTATTATTATTATTAGTATTATGATTATTATTATCATTATTAATATATATATCATTATTTAAAAATGGTTATTGTTATTGTTATTATTATTATTACTATATTATCATTAAGATAATTATTAGTATTATCGTTAATAATGTTATAGTAACTATCATTATTAATATTAGTGTAATTAAAACAAATATTTGTAATACCTGATTATTTTGATTACTATTATTATCATTATTATGAACACGATATAAAAGATGATTAAAAGCTATTAAACGAAATGATTAGGAAATAATGAGTAAGAGTATCATGATGAAATTAAAATATTATAAGATATTGATTTAGATAAAATTATCGTTCTTATTATTTTTATCATTACTATTATTATTAAAAGTATCGTTAGTATTAAAACTATCATTTTAACAAAAATTATCATTTTAATAGAAATGTCATTGTTACTATAAAATATCATTATTATTATTATTTTAAATAGAATTATTATTTTAAAGGTAATATTAAAAAATTTTGTAAATATTAAAGTTATCATAATTAGAATTATCGTTTTATTATAATGTCATCTTAGTAATTATAAATATTGATATTTTTATAATAATTATTATTATTACAAAATAATACAACTTTTACTTACTATCATTATAGATATTATTTTATCAAATAAATATGTGATACAAACATATTTTACTACGTGTAATAACTTACTTTAATAATACCTATCATATTATCTTTATGATATTAAATTAACCCTATAAATTTTATTACTTAATATATATAAAAGTATATTTTATTATATAAATTTAATATAAAATTTTATTTATTAATACATAAATTATATTATTTACTCTAATAAATCTTTTAAAAATATTTAAAAATATAAAATGACGATATTTAAACTATATATTAATCATGTATAGATTTTTGGAAATTATTTTGAGTCAAATTTACTTTTGTTGACTTTTGCATATTAGTCTCGAGCATTAGGATTGTGGTACACTATGACTTGACCTAATTTGTTAGACAAATATTGACCAACACATAAATATATATAATTAATTTAGGTTCGTGAATCCGAGGCCAACCTTGCACTTGTTCAATGACGTTATATGTATTTTTACTACGAAATACAGTATGGTGAGTTTCATTTGCCTTTTTACCCTTTATATTTTTGGGACTGAGAATACATGCGCTTTTATAAATGTTTGACGAAATAGACACAAGTAATTGAAACTACATTCTATGGTTGAATTATTGAAATCGAATATGCCCCTTTTTATTAAAGTCTGGTAATCTAAGAATTAGGGAACAGACACCCTAATTGACGCGAATCCTAAAGATAGATCTATTGGGCCTAACAAACCCCATCCAAAGTACCGGATGCTTTAGTACTTCAAAATTTATATCATGTCCGAAGGAGGATCCCGGAATGATAGGGGATATTCTTATATGTATCTAGTTAATGTTGGACCAGGTGTTCACTATATGAATGATTATTTTTGTCTCTATGCATGGGACGTATATTTATGAGAACTGGAAATGAAATTCTTGTGGTCTATTAAAATGATGGAAATAAATGATTATGATAAACTAATGAACTCACCAACCTTTTGGTTGACACTTTAAAGCATGTTTATTCTCAGGTGTTAAAGAAATCTTTCGCTGTGCATTTGCTCATTTTAAAGATATTACTTGGAGTCTTTCATAGCATATTTCGAAGAACGTTGCATTCGAGTTATTGAGTTCATCAAAGATTATTGTTAAATCAATTTATAGTTGGATAGTGGATATTATGAAATGGTATGCATGCCTGTCAATTTTCGATATAAAGAAAGTTTGTCTTTTAAAAGCGAATGCAATGTTTGTAAAATGTATCATATAGAGGTCAAATACCTCGCAATGTAATCAACTATTGTGAATCGTTTATAATGTATATGAACGGGTCCTTTCAGTTGGTATCAGAGCGGTGGTCTTAGCGAACCAAGTCTGCATTAGTGTGTCTAACTGATAAGTCGATAGGATGCATTAGTGAGTCTGGACTTCGACCGTGTCTGCATGTCAAAAGTTTTGCTTATCGTTTTGTGTCAAAAATTAACTACTTATCATCCTCAGGAAATTACCTGCTTATCATTTTTAGTCTAAGACACGTCTTGCTGCATTGATTGCATGAATAGTGTATAGACAAAAATTCATATCTTAGCATATCTGCTAAATCATATCTTATCGTATCTGTTAGTTTAAACTTTGCCTAACATATCCCGCAAAGTCCTCCGTAATCTACGAAATCTTTTGATATATATATATATATATATATATATATATATATATATATATATATATATATATATATATATATATATATATATATATATATATATTCTATGTAATTAGAATACCATCCGTTAGCCAAAATCATTTCATATCGAAAAAAAAATCCTTTATCCAATCGTACGAAATGGAATTCGTCATCAGTTCAAGTCACACAGATTCCGAAATGGAATCCCATTCAAGCTCTGAAAGCAGTGTGACCGGAATAGATCAACCAATCAGTCATCACCTATTCTGGATGAATTGGGGATGGGTTTGTAGCCTCCTCAATCATTGGAGACAAGAAGAAGGTGATCCCTTCCATCCACCATATTGCCCTCTTGAAGAAGAACCTGAAGCACTTACCGGCGAACCTGTCCGAAACACCATTTTTTCGCTCATTTCTAGAGTATCTCGTCATGATTATATATTACATCAAATTTTAGATTTTATTTATCCGCTCGTACGAACCGACAATCACCCCGGTGTAATAGAAGAAGTCAACGAGCTTCGCGCTCAGGTAGTGGCTTTGGAGAATATGGTGCAGAGATTACAAACACCAGCAGCAGCATCAGCAGCATAACCAGTACTACCATCATCAACGCCAACAATACCATTACCACCTCCAACCACAACCGCGTTGTAAACCTCAACTTCACAATCTGTCCCACGAGCATCAACGTCATACGCACCATAGATACCAAGGAGTACCAACAACAATAACTGACGAAGTATTAATTCATAACTTCATTGGAGAAACATTCCGCGGCGATTATGTAATCTCTAAAGCCTTAGAGATTATCTAATCTAGCCCTAACCATAAATCAGTTAAGCGAACCAAAATGATAGAAGGAAGAGTAGAAACCCTGACAAAAATGGTGTGTGATTAACAAGCTAAACTTGCTTTACCAACAGCATCAACAGTACCGTCAGCGTTACTAGCATCGTCAGTACAGTCAACATCCGAATCAACAACACCAATAACATCACAAACTCCGTCAGTTTAAGAATCACTGTGGACATCATTACGAATCAATAACGTGTATATTGTATCAACGAGTTATGAAGAATTAACTCATTCCCTCTGAAGAAATTATATGTATATTATATATATATATATATATATATATATATATATATATATATATATATATATATATATTGAAATAAATCTTTCCGTGCTAAGCTATTGTGTGTGAATCTTAACTACTCGGTTAATTTATATTACAAATATGCAATAATGTACGTCCTTCGGCCGCAACTTAACCAGCGTTAACTACAATCTCTGTCACAATTCAACAAATTCCAATTCATAATAAATCAAGTATATATTTGATTTTACACTTTCATCATCGATGTACCCGAAACTTTTCAGATAACATCATTCGTACTTTGCGAAATTCACAAGAATTCCACGAACCAAACATCATACATCAACAAATAACGAAGTATTGATTCATAATTTCAATGTCATTAAAGAAATACTGCGTAAAAGTTATGTACTTTTTAAAGCCTTTAGGGATTATTCAATTCTAGTTTCAACCGTAAATCAAATGAGTTTAATTTAATATTAACTCATTAAATCTATGTTACATCTGAAGAAAATATACATATATATATTTTCATAAAGACTGTAATAAAATTCTTTTGTACAAAATATTAATTGTGAAATTTTTTTAACGGGTAGGTAATACCCGAGAGATATATAAATTCACAATTAATATGTTACATTCTTCGAATCTGATTCAGCAAATCATGCATTATACTCCCAACTTTCACAACAATATACATTCTTTTATAGAAAAATCAAAACAACCTTACTCATTCAAAATTTAATTACATATTCTGATTTTGAAATCTCAAAATTCAACTTGAGATATGACCAAAATCATCACTCTTAGATCCTTACATCTTTCACAAGCTATATTTTAACTTCAAAACTGTGTTAGAACATCAAATGTATGTTAACGATTACAATCTGTGTTCAAACCCTTCGAAAATTTCTGAAGACACTTTGAATGATGAGCAATCGAGATGATGATCCAACCACATGTTACCCACAGTTATGTACCCGAAAAACTCTTGAAACCAAAGTAAAAGTTTAAACAACATATCCGCGTCAGATTCTTTGGCATTTATTAGCAAAAATAACTTTGCGACTCCTATTCAAAGTAGCCAGTTTTGTCACAGCTCCATCAAGTCAACTTCGACTTTTCAGTCAGACTAACCTTATTATAACCTTGAGTTATACACCATCGTTACCAGGGAACCTTTTACATTCCACCACATTATTAGCAGATGTACCAACAACTTCATTACCCTTTGACTTTAGCCTCTTCAAAAAGTCATTATAATTATTCATTGAAACCCTATCATTTACTCATTCGCATCTTGTAATGAGAATTGCCATACGAATCATTGGGAATTAGCAATCAGTATTTTGAAATCTCGCAGCATGTCTACGCCAACAGTTATATGTGTATATATAACGTCTATCTTTTGGACTTAATTTGAATGTGAAGTTTCTGAAAAACACTCCGAACTACGAATTGGTTCTCTGAAAATGGAAAAAATGCTGATGAAGCAGCAAAAACTATAAACGACTTTAAACGGTAAAAGTTGGATGATAATGATGAAGTGTTCTGGCAAAGCGCAGAAAAAGCGAAGTTTTGGAACTGGAAAACGGATTGAGCAAAGTAGGAAGGAGGTTGTGGACAAATTACAAAGACTGAACCTGACTTCAAAGGATCCAAATGATTCAGTACCTGCTGAAGTCATTAACGAATACCTTGCTCCTGACTCTAAACCCCTGCAGAAAATATTCTTCATCATCCTCTGATATTAGAAATTCTAAAATATCATCATATCTTTCATTATAAATATCCTCCATATTTCTGAAGATATTTTCTTAATTTTTCTTATTTGAAATCATTTACCTCTTCGCGCTATCTGTATTACATCATAAAAGAAACTATTTTAGTTTCTAAATTCTGAAACATTCAAGTTTAAAATAGGAATATTTTGAAGTAGTGTTGGGAACTGAAGCATGAATTATTATAATATAATGACACTTGATCAATGTGATTATATTACAGTAAGTCATGCTGAGTTTCTAAATGGAACGTGATGATTCACAGATCATAACATCATCATGTGCCATGTTATACGACTCTTGTATTCTATTTAACCTCTAAAATATCAAGAAAATATTTCTTGATGATTCGGCCTTTTCCAAGGTATTCTAGTAATTTGACAAGTCAAGATCGTGCCATCACAATTTTCTTCCTAGAACATTAACAATGTTCATTCCGAAATTCATATCTGTGAATTCTGGACCATTACAAGCGGTGCTTAATCGCAAGAAGAAGAAACGAAAGGACAAAACTACGAAATAGAAATTAGGGTATAAATTGAAGAAAATAAAAGAGAGCATTAACTGTGAATGATAATGATTATAGAAGACAGAAGCAGAGACTTTGAAATATAAGGGAACATATAAAGCTCAACGACAAACCAGAAATTATAAACCATATATATTGATGCATATAGCAATATAAAGACACGTGAGAACTAGAAACACTATAAACCCAAGAGTATAGTAGAAGTAAATAGATTCTTCCGGCGGTAGATGAAAAAGAAGAATGACCGGTATGAAAGTTAGAAGTATATCGAGAATCAGAACTGGATGGAGCATATTGATGAATACTTTAAAATATGAGTTGAGGGGGAAAGAATAGAAGGTAATGAAACATGACTAGGAACTTAGAAATCAACAGATTTAACTCACACAATGGCGGAATAAGTGAATCAAACCCTCTAGTGAATAGGTTAAGTTTTTTTTTTTTTTTGGTTAATTTAGTCAAACCACAACTAAATCAAGTGTGATTAGATCAACACCTAGAGCTATTATTCACCACTTGGGTGATTTGGACTGAGAGAGAATCGGAGGAGCTCACTAGATCTGAGTGTGTGTAACAAATGAGAGGCTTAACCTAAAATGAAGAACATAAGACTTTATATACCCCTGCTGTTGACTCACCCATACGATTCATTCATCACACGTACGAGTTGGCTTCATCAGCCGTACGGGTGATCATTCACTCGTGTCTTCTCATTTAGGTTGTAATTGTGATTTAGCTCAGCATCAACCGTGCGTATGAGCCTGTCAGCCATACTAGTGAGGCTTCACTCGTACGTCTGACTAAGTCTAACATAGTTAAACATCTAAATCTCGTTCCTGCAGTTCCTGTAACCACATACAAACACGGATAGGATAATAACGAGCAATCATGGTAGCCTGTAAACTGTTGTACCTGCAATGGACATGGGTAGATGTCTAGGGACTTGCATAAAATGCATCAACAGAAGGTGTGTGTTGTAAGAAAATGAAGGAGGTGAATTTATAAGAAAATCTCCGACAGAACAATTAAAATGGACGATAGCATTTAAAGCGGATCCTAATTCCCTTGATTACCGGAGAGTCAAATCTTATTAAGAAGATTTTCTTCAAATCCCTTGAAATCTGGGAATCAATCATATCTACGTCAAATGATAAGATGAATCTACACTTACTCATTTCACTCTTCTATGTTAGCTTCATTCGTACTCTTCATATAAATGGATTGTTTATCCAAATTATTTGCTGATGATAAAACTCTAATTTTCAGCCCGTATGAATCATGAAAACATACTTATTATCATTCACGACCTTTTCACTCAAATTTCGGGACGAAATTTCTTTAACGGGTAGGTACTGTGACAACCCAGAAATTTCCAACCAAATTTAAACTTTAATCTTTATATGTTTCCGACACGATAAGCAATATTTGTTAAGTTAAATTTTAAGAATTTTAAACTATGTTCATACATTCATTCAACCTCGACCAAGTTCTAACGATTCACGAACCATTAAACGAATATGATTATATATGTATATGTGTATATATATTATAACTTGAAACGTAAACAAAATATTAGATTAAATATTTTATATGATTGTATCTGTTTCAAAATGTTTATCAATGGAATTAGAAGATAAGATCAAATGATTGAATTATCAGATATATTGAATTATGATTATAAGTCTCTGTTAAAAGGCCCACGTTGATTTGAGAAATCTTTCCATTTTAACAATATTCAGAAAATGGTAAAGTGATTTATAAATAAGAACAAATTGTCAATCATTGAGAACTAGATAAAGGATAGTGGAAGATTGAATCTCATAAAGACTCGATTGATCTATTTAGTTTCAGACGTAAAAAAAAACATTTTCAGTTTAAAAAGAACTTTATTATTAAAACGTATATAACTTTTATAAATATCTAGAACCACTTTTGACAACTCATTACTTAACTAGTATGATAAAGATAACGATATTTATATTTTATTTTATTAAATATATATAACGATTTAAATTAATATTATATATATTTATACGCGTATTATACGTACATAGTTTTATACTTTTACTATACTTAAACTTTACCTTTACTTTATTTTTACTTTACTTTAACTTTAATAATTCACTTTAATAATTCACTTTAATAATTCATACTTTAATAATTCACTTTAATAATTCATACTTTAATAATTCACTTTAATAATTCATACTTTAATAATTCACTTTAATAATTCAAAAATCTATTATAAATAGAATTCAATAGGTTTCATTATTTCATAGAAACTTGAAAATATTTTTCTCTAAACTCTCTCAATCGATTTACATATATATATATTTACTCCGTATTATTTCAAGATATTATTAGTATACATAAAATATTACAACAGAGTGCTGTCCGAGTGATTTCGAAATTGTTTTTTCGAGTAGGATAGGATTAAGAAAATTATGGGTTATAGCTATGGAGGTGATTGAGTATGGTTTATGGGTATGCTCGTGAGGTCAATATAGTGTTTATCATTTCCGTTGCGTCTACGTACCTTTCCTGCAATATTGAATCTCAATATTGATACGTGAGTACTCATAATTTAACTTTTACATACTAATAGTGTATCCCTGACTAGTGCTCGAGTATTTAGGATTATGCATGATTGTACTTTTGATATTGCCCTTAGACAGGTTAGGTTGAATATTGAATTAGTTACACTTGCGGTTGAGATAAGGTATAAGATATGCATGTCCTTGGAAAGCTAGCGAAAAATTAAGAACTTTTCCTTTAGATATCGAATGGTTTCGATGAACGGATTAGAAGTTATAATCAATTAAATTTTTGATATTTTTATTAAAAACGATTATTATTATCGTCATTTTTATCGTAGTTCTAGTTTTATCCTATTATTATCATTATTATTATCTTTATCAATAAAAGGAATTTATCATTAAAAATTGTTATTTTTTTTATTATTACTATCGTTATTATCGTTAAAGTTATAATTAGTATTATTATTATTATCCAATTATTATTATTATTATTATTATTATTATTATTATTATTATTATTATTATTATTATTATTATTATTATTATTATTATTATTATTATTATTATTATCATTATTAATATATATATCATTATTTAAAAATGGTTATTGTTATTGTTATTATTATTATTACTATATTATCATTAAGATAATTATTAGTATTATCGTTAATAATGTTATAGTAACTATCATTATTAATATTAGTGTAATTAAAACAAATATTTGTAACACCTAATTATTTTGATTACTATTATTATCATTATTATGAACACGATATAAAAGATGATTAAAAGCTATTAAACGAAACGATTAGGAAATAATGAGTAAGAGTATCATGATGAAATTAAAATATTATAAGATATTGATTTAGATAAAATTATCGTTCTTATTATTTTTATCATTACTATTATTATTAAAAGTATCGTTAGTATTAAAACAATCATTTTAACAAAAATTATCATTTTAATAGAAATGTCATTGTTACTATAAAATATCATTATTATTATTATTTTAAATAGAATTATTATTTTAAAGATAATATTAAAAATTTTCGTAAATATTAAAGTTATCATAATTAGAATTATCGTTCTATTATAATGTCATCTTAGTAATTATAAATATTGATATTTTTATAATAATAATTATTATTACAAAATAATACAACTTTTACTTACTATCATTATAGATATTATTTTATCAAATAAATATGTGATACAAACATATTTTACTGCGTGTAATAACTTACTTTAATAATACCTATCATATTATCTTTATGATATTAAATTAACCCTATAAATTTTATTACTTAATATATATATAAGTATATTTTATTATATAAATTTAATATAAAATTTTATTTATTAATACATAAATTATATTATTTACTCTAATAAACCTTTTAAAAATATTTAAAAATATAAAACGACGATATTTAAACTATATATTAATCATGTATAGATTTTTGAAAATTATTTTGAGTCAAATTTACTTTTGTTGACTTTTGCATATTAGTCTCGAGCATTAGGATTGTGGTACACTATGACTTGACCTAATTTGTTAGACAAATATTGACCAACATATAAATATATATAATTAATTTAGGTTCGTGAATCCGAGGCCAACCTTGCACTTGTTCAATGACGTTATATGTATTTTTACTACAAAATACAGTATGGTGAGTTTCATTTGCCTTTTTACCCTTTATATTTTTGGGACTGAGAATACATGCGCTTTTATAAATGTTTGACGAAATAGACACAAGTAATTGAAACTACATTCTATGGTTGAATTATCGAAATCGAATATGCCCCTTTTTATTAAAGTCTTGTAATCTAAGAATTAGGGAACAGACACCCTAATTGACGCGAATCCTAAAGATAGATCTATTGGGCCTAACAAACCCCATCCAAAGTACCGGATGCTTTAGTACTTCGAAATTTATATCATGTCCGAAGGAGGATCCCGGAATGATGGGGGATATTCTTATATGTATCTAGTTAATGTCGGTTACCAGGTGTTCACCATATGAATGATTATTTTTGTCTCTATGCATGGGACGTATATTTATGAGAACTGGAAATGAAATTCTTGTGGTCTATTAAAATGATGGAAATAAATGATTATGATAAACTAATGAACTCACCAACCTTTTGGTTGACACTTTAAAGCATGTTTATTCTCAGGTGTTAAAGAAATCTTTCGCTGTGCATTTGCTCATTTTAAAGATATTACTTGGAGTCTTTCATAGCATATTTCGAAGAACGTTGCATTCAAGTTATTGAGTTCATCAAAGATTATTGTTAAATCAATTTATAGTTGGATAGTGGATATTATGAAATGGTATGCATGCCTGTCAATTTTCGATGTAAAGAAAGTTTGTCTTTTAAAAACGAATGCAATGTTTGTAAAATGTATTATATAGAGGTCAAATACCTCGCAATGTAATCAACTATTGTGAATCGTTTATAATGTATATGAACCGATTACCTGTCCTGTATACCAAAAAAAACTCGAGTCCATATACCCAGCCCGATAAACCGACATGTAAACCTAATTACTCGGTATGTATACCCGATTATCCAACATGTACACCCAAAAAAAATACTTGAATTCCCGTGAAAAACCCGTTTACCCGATAGCTCGTAAGTAAATTGGGACCCAAATACCCATAGAATACTCCTTTACCCGCTAGTCAGTACCTAAAAGGGCACCCAATGGGGCCGCGCTGGGTTCCGTTAGGAAACGACTAGGTGAGCCTTAACAAGACTTGATAACCCCAAATTATCAAACCCACTTACAATAAACGAAAATATGTGATGAACCGAAGAAAATAGCAAGAATAAAAACAAGAGAATTTAACGAGGTTATATATAATCAAAGATGATTACTTTAACCCTCGGCCAACCAAAGAGAGTTTTTTATTGATAAAATTAGTGGTATCATTTTACAGGTTACATATGGGGTATTTGTGATGACCCGGAAATTTCTGACCAAATTCTTTGTATGATTAACATTTTCGACACGAAAAGCAAAGTCTGTAAAACTGAATCTCAAAATTTTTGAACTACTTTTATATATTTAAATACCCTTCGGTTGTTTTCGACGATTTGCGAACAATTATATGTAGATAGACACATATATACTATAACTTGAAAAGGTAACAATGTATTAATTGTTTGATACCGTACATTAAACTTATTGGTTTAAATATCTATTTGAATATATATGATAAGTTAAAATATTTATTATTAAAATTTATTTATAAATAACTTCCAATGTGTATTTAAAAACTGATTTATGTATATTAAAAAGATATATACATATATATAATTTCAAGTTATTTAGTAAACGATAGTAACATTCGTTTATTGATTCGATTGATATTTAGATAAGTTAACTAAAGCGTTTAAGATGAACCAGTAAAACGCTAATTTGCTACAGTATTTTCAAATTGCTACAGTACCCAAAATGCTACAGTGTTTTCGAAAATCACTATTTGCTACAGTGAAATTGACTCTGCTACAGTAAATTGCTACAGTAACTTGCTACAGTAAAATACTATTTTAAAATGTATTTTAACAAATAGCGAGACGATGATTTATAAAAGTAAATGACCAAAACACTCAAATGTATAAGTTATATTTCGAGTGATATAATTTAGGGATAATTTAAGGCTATATTTTGACTAAGGTACGTGTCCCAAAATGTAATGTACAAGTTTTTCTCAGCGTACGAAAGGACATTCGAAAAACCGGAACCGAGACATAAGTCGAGTGATGACGTACAACTTATCGGAGCAAAAGTTACAAGTCCACTAAGCACGAGAATAAAATATAATATATAATTAATTAATTTAAATTATATATATTATATATATTATTATTAAATTATGTCGACAAACAAAAAGTTAAAACATTGTGACGAGGTACAGCTGGCCATGCGATCGCATGGCCATATCAAATGAAACTCATGCGATCGCATGACAATGGATTCCAGATTACATCTATAAATTGATTGATTTCTGCACTCTGATTTCATTTATTTCACATACTCCGTAAACATTTAATTATTTATATTATTATTATTATTATTATTATTATTATTATTATTATTATTATTATTATTATTATTATTATTATTATTATGATGATTAATATTATTATTAATCTTAATATTATTAGTAGTATTATTATTAATTAGTATTATACATAAAATACTACGACGAGGTCATGAGCGTGTCACTTTCAAAATGGTTTTCAAGCGGGATAGAGCTAAGGAAATTATGGGTTATTGCCAAGGAGATTATGGGTAATGTTCGGGGGTATATTTGTGAATCAAACCTAGTGTTTATCATCTCCGTTGCGTCTACGTACTTTCCTACAATATTGAATCTCAATATTGATACGTTGAAATCTACGGTTATTTGGTAATCCGTGTTTCGATCACATTTTGGTGAACGACTTTATATGCTGCTGAGGTGAGTCTCATTAATCCCTTTTTAATTGCTTTTGCAATATATATTTTTGGGCTGAGAATACATGCACTTTATTTTAAACGCAATGGATACAAGTACATACTAAATTCTACACTGAGTTTGAACCGGAAATCCCTTAGCTTTGGTAACTGTTAACTGCCAGTTATAAGAACTGGTGGGCGCGAGTAGTAGTATATGGATCCATAGGGCTTGATATCCCCGTCCGAGCTAGAGCACTAGCCTTTTAACGGACGTATGCTATTTGAGAAGCGTACACGTTGTTTTGCTTGTATTATTAAGATGATTATACAAAGGGTATAAATTATATATACGTTAAGTTTAGTTACCAGGGTGCTCAATTTCGTAGAATATTTTGATAAACATTTCTGGATGAAACAACTAAAATCTTGTGATCCACCTTTATATACAGATTATACGAAACATTAAAACTATGAACTCACCAACCTTTGTGTTGACACTTGTTAGCATGTTTATTCTCAGGTTTCCTAGAAGTCTTCCGTTGTTTGCTTTGATGTTAGACAAGCTATATGCATGGAGTCTTACATGACATATTTTTCAAGGAAACGTTGCATTCACCAAATCATCACCATGTATCTTATTTTGACTGCATTGTCAACCGAAGTACTGTTGTAAACTATTATTTATGGTGATTGTCTATATGTAGAAATCATCAGATGTCGAAAACCTTTGATTTAAATGTTCATTTATGGTGTGCCATTTCAAAAGAATGCAATGTTTACAAAATGTATCATATAGAGGTCAAATACCTCGCAATGAAATCGATGAATGACGTGTTCGTCTATATGGATTTGGAGCGATCGTTACATTTGCTTTACCGTTAGAACAAGAATACATAATCTCTAAAACATTAGAGATTACATAATCATCATGTTGAACGAAGATCAAGGATGTAGAACGATACGTAGAACGAAGATAATCGATGTAGGACAAGATGTAGAACGAAAATTATGCTCGAGGTATGGATTGTGATTTTGAGGCATGTGATGTTGAAACTTGGGTTGTTGGTGGTACTGGTGTTGATGTTGTTGCTGAAGCTGGTAAGTTTTGCACCATATTCTCCAAATTGATTACTCGAGCGCGAAGCTTGTTGACTTCTTCCATTATTTCAGAATGATTGTCGGTCGGAACGAGCGGCTGAATAAGGTTTAGAATTGTGGATAAAATATAATCGTGACGAGCTACCCTAGAAATGAGGCTGAAAATGGTGTTTCGGATAGGTTCGCCAGTAAGTGCTTCAGGTTCTTCACCAAGAGGAAAATTCGGTGGGTGGAAAGGATCACCTTCTTCTTGTCTCCAATGATTAAGTAGATCACGAACCCATCAGATGAATTGGGGATGGATGATTGGTTGATTCATTCTGGTGACACTGCTTCCAGAGCTTAGGCGAATATCCATGTCGGAATAGCTATCAGAATCTGAGGAACTCGAACTGGTTGAGGGATTCATCTCGTACGATCAGATGAAGGATTTTCAATAAGAAATAGATTATAGGATGTAGATTAGTACCCTGCAATACATATTTTACATATGCATATATAATACTAAAATCCCATAAGTTACGGAGGAATCTACGGAAGCTGTCAGGCAAAGGTAACAATAACAGATACGCTAAGATATGAATTTATCTATACACTGTCTATGAAATAGAGTCAGTAAGACGTGTCTAGACTTTAAGGATGATAAGCAAATAATTTTCGACACTAAATGATAAGCAAAACTTTTGACATGCAGACACGGTCGAAGTCCAGACTCACTAATGAATCCTAACGACTTATCAGTTAGACACACTAATGCAGTTCGATAAGACCACCGCTCTGATACCACATGTAAATACAGTGTGGACAACCACCATCCCACCCAGTGCCTTCCCAGCTAACCGCCTGGTGACCACTGAGTGTACCTCATATACCGATTTTAGGGCCTGCCTCTCGGCTACTGCCAACTCTCGTAAGGGATCGCAAGGAGTAAGAGCCAATGCTTCGCCACATGTCACACTGTGAGAACCTCCTTTACGACTAACCCGCCACACATGGATGCGGTTATACCAGCTCTGATACCACATGTAAAGACCCATCCTAATCCATAAGAACGAATAAAATAACATATGATTACATCGCGAGGTATTTGACCTCTATATGATACATTTTACAAACATTGCATTCGTTTTAAAAGACAAACTTTCATTACATCGAAAGTTGACAGACATGCATACCATTTCATAATATCTATCTATAAATGATCTAATCTGTCATTTACTTAATCATAATCTTTACTGAACTCAACGACTTGAATGCAACGTCTTTTGAAATATCCCATGAATGATTCCAAGTAATATCTTTAAAATGAGCTAATGCACAGCGGAAGATTTCTTTAATACCTGAGAATAAACATGCTTTAAAGTGTCAACCAAAAGGTTGGTGAGTTCATTAGTTTATCATAATCATTTATTTTCATCATTTTAGTAGACCACAAGATTTTCATTTTCATTTCTCATAAATATACGTCCCATGCATAGAGACAAAAATCATTCATATGGATTGAACACCTGGTAACCGACCTTAACAAGATGCATATAGAATATCCCCATCATTCCGGGACTCCCTTCGGACATGATAAATTCGAAGTACTAAAGCATCTAGTACTTTGAATGGGGCTTGTTGGGCCCAATAGATCTATCTTTACGATTCGCGTCAATTAGGGTGTCTGTTCCCTAATTCTTAGATTACCAGACTAAAAAGGGGCATATTCGGTTTAATAATTCAACCATAGAATGTAGTTTCAATTACTTATGTCTATTTCGTAAAACAGTTATAAAAGTAGCGCATGTATTCTCAGTCCCAAAAATATATATTGCAAAAGCATTTAAAAAGGGAGCAAATGAAACTCACGATACTGTATTTCGTAGTAAAAATACATATGACGAAACTGAACAATGCAAGGTTGGCCTCGGATTCACGAACCTATATTCAATTATGTATATCAACACATGTAATGGTAATCGAATAAATTTATATATTATTAGTGATTCTTAATTGTTATTTTAATTCATGTGTTTCATTCATCACCTAATTAATTATTTTTGTTAATATTTATTATAAAAATATTTATATAGTTATGTTATATGTAGTAAATATAGTTTAATAGTTATTTGATAAAATAATATTAATAATAATAAAAAGTTGTTTTATAATAATAATAATAACAACAACAATAATGATAATGTTTATAAAAAATGATACTTATATTGATAACAATAATAATAATAATAAAAGTAATGATAATTCTAATAATAATAGAAATGAAAATTTTTGTAAACAATGTTAATTTTATTAATAATGATATTTTAAATAAAAAGTTAATTTTAATGATAATGATAGTAATAATAGTAATAATTCTAAAAATGATGATAATAATAATAAAAATACTACCTTAAGAGTCTCCTCAAAATAAACAACTGCTTGCGCCCGGGTTTGAACCCGAGATCTCTTGGTTAACACAAACGCCCCTAATCCATCCCTCTATCTGTTACTTTCTGATTTATTTTGGATTTTAAATCCTTTTATCTTGTTTTCTGTTTCCACCACCTTTATATCATCATCTTCATTCTCACAACCCGTACCCATTATCATCATTCCTAACATGAACTTCATCATCATACATCATTGTTCTTATCATCATAATCATAAAATCATATCGTATATTATTCATATTCATCTCGTCACCATCTTTTTTGTTGCATTTTCTTTATCCAAAATCATTATCACGATCTCCTTAATTATCAACACCTTCATTCTACTTATGATTTTATGTTTTATTATTAACCTTAATCGTGTTATCATTATCATCATCAATTTATCATAATCATGATCATCATCTATGTTATCGATCTCGTTTATCGCCTTTCATTGATATTAGTTGATCGTTTACACAAAACAATCGTAGCATTAGCAACAGAAATGTTTGATGGCGGTAATGGGCCATCAAATGGGCCGTTTGTATTGGACTGGTTTTTGTTGTTGGGTTTAGGGGACTAATAAACCGAATCATGTGGGTTTATATGGTAAGATTAGGTAATATTCGAATGGCTGAAACAGAAACATAAGTGGAACACAATTAACAACATTGAATGACAAGTGGGGTTTAGCTTTATTATAATTGTCGGCCAAGAGAAAAAGAAAAGAAAAGGCACGTTATAGTGGTTCAATTTATCATCTTTATTAGTATCTATCAAATGGGTTTTGGTTTATTAAAATAAACTAACTGAAGTTGCAGATGATTCACGATGTTTTTGGCTTCGGTTGTTTGACAGAAACATGTATAATAACAGCTGCAAAAGGGCGGTTGTTGGAGTGGTGATTGGGTTTGATAACAGGGGTGTTCTTACAGCATAAACAGAAAAAAAAATACAACAACCTGGGTTTTTGGTTTGGTTATAAATCGAAACAGGTACCGAAAAACTTGTTTGTGTTGGGTTATAAAAAAGAAACTAACAGCAGCAAGTGATAACGGCCCAACAACAATAAACTGGATCTTGGCCCAAAGTGAGAGATGAACTTACGACCAAATTTCAATTCCCTTATTTGATGTAAACGTGTTCTTAGACAGCGGTTATACCACCTCCGACCTTTTTTTTATTTAAATAATACAAGTTGCCTTTTCACATCATCACATCACGTCTTCATCCATCATTTAAGTTGTAGAAAAATGTCATGTATGTAACACAACACAAGTTGGGTTGCCCGGTTGTTTTGATAAAGAAAAATTTCGTTTTTCGAACAATGAAACAAGTATAGCAGCTGTAACATGTAACGGAAAATAGAAAGGGAGTAAGCTGCTTAGCAGCAGCATAGTACAGCTGCAGTAGAAGAAACACATAGATGAGAAAGATATAAAGTTTACGGGTTTAAAAAAAAAAAAGAAAGCTGCTGCCGTAGCAGTGTAGCAGCTGCAATGAAACAGAAAAATCACAAAGTTCGAGGGTTTAGGTTGTTGGTTTGTGTTGAACAACAAAATATATATATATATATATATATATATAAACGATGATGATTGTGATCAATGTGGGTTTGTGTTGAGGTTGATCAAATAGTAAACATAAATAACAATAAAGAAAACGAGTCTGTGGCGGGTTTAATGGTGAATGAACCATGGTTTAGTGAGGGTTATGAAATGGTGGTCGATGTTTGATAATATTGTTCAAATGAGAAATAGTAACGAAGGTGTAGCATTTTGCAGGAGTTTATTGAGGTAATTGGTGATGGTTAAATGGATGACGATATGGTTTGATTGAATGGAAGGGATGGTGATCGTTCGTTATGGTTGTGGGTTTCTTGGTGATTTTTGATGGTGATTATGGTGGTTGAGGTGGCCGGAGATGGTGATTTGCATTTGATGGAAGATGATGATCGACTAAGTTTAAATGGGTTGTGAAAGTGATGAACAAGATGTATCCCTTATATGTATAATATATATATGGCATATATCAAAATAAGATGTAGTTGTTTAAACGAATTCAAAAGGTAAATTGTGATCACACAGTAAAGCACACTAACACTTAATAATTTTGTGACTTTAATCAATTCACGGATCAAATAAGTATTACAGACTACCGACAGTTTAATCGCGAAGTTTATATCGTGCTCCGTTGTAAATCAGTGGCGGATAAAAGTGTTCAAAAAAATTTTATATTTTTAAATTAACTATATTTATTTATTTTGGTCATTATGGTATAAAATTCAGTCCTTAGTTTAATAAATAAATATTACATCAATTGTCCCTCTCATTTATGGGTAAAATATAAAAAGTGATAAAATTAAATAATTAGATCCTAAATATACTTTTAATAAGCCTATAACTTATATAACTCATTTTCGGATCATCTTTGATTTTAAAATCATATAAGCTCATTTTTAACTTGATTAATATTAATCGAAACATCAAACGAGTATTACATTCATTTAATATTTATTTTATATATACTTTATAGAGATATATTTTAAATAATAATTATTATAATATCCTATTTTTATTTTATTAATTTTTAATTACAACAACATATAATACTTCAAATTATATTTTGAATTATTATTTATATATACATACACACATATCTATTCAAAATTAATTATTCGTGAATCGTCGAGAGCAGTCGAAGGGTAAATGAATACATGAACACACTTCAAAGTTTTTGAGACTTCAACATTACAGACTTTGCTTATCGTATCGAGATCATCTAAAGATTAAGTTTAAATTTGGTCGAAAATTTCCGGGTTGTCACATTTTGGCGGAAAAACGCTCGAAAACTAATATATAACAATTATCGTGTTTTTTGAGCGTATGTTGAGGTTTTAGATATTAGGGTTTATAGGGTTTAGATATTAGAGTTTAGAAATTTAGGGTTTAGATTTGGGGTTTTGATTTAGGATTTAGATTGAGTTTTTAACACGAACGGTTTAGAGTTTAGGATTTAGGGTTTAGGGTTTTGGGTTTATTCCATAAACTCAAAACACCAAACCCTAAACCCTAAACCCAAAATTTTAAATCGGACTAAATTTTACTTCACAAAACATGGAGAAAAAAAACGTTAACATTCTTCATGAACAATATTATCTTGAATGTTATTTTTGTCGGTCGTTTTTCCGCCTAAATAATAACATTCATCACGAAGTGTCTTTTCTAAATGTTCATATTTTCGTGTGATCTTGATGTCTGGAAAAAAAAATTCCAAAAAAAACGAAAAAATTTTTTTGCTTCCCCCGCTTCCCCAGATTGGTTACTTCCCCATTGATCCTGCCCCTATATATATATATATATATATATATATATATATATATATATATATATATATATATATATATATATATATATATATATATATATATATATATATATATATAGTAGAGGGATCAAATGAGAACATTTTAGAATGAGAACTCTGAGAACTAAGGTAGTCGAGCAAAAATTTGGACGCGGCCGAACAAAAATTGTTCTAGTCGAACAATTTTAATTTTTTGTCTTTTAGATGCATTGTTTGTTGGTTCTACATTTTATGTAGAACATGATGTAGAACACATGTAGAACATGCTGTTCTACACTTGTTTTACATCAATTTTCATCAAATTAAGTTAGGGTTTAGATTTAGGGTTTAGATTTTAGGGTTTAGGGTTTAGATTTTAGGGTTTAGGGGTTTAGATTTAGGGTTTAGAATGAGTTTTTTACACGAACAGTTTAGAGTTTAGGGTTTAGGGTTTAGGATTGAGGGTTTACGGAGTAAACCCGAAAACCCTAAACCCTAAACTCTAAATCGGGCTAAATCAAAAAAAAAGTTGATTTTGATGCAGAACGTGTGAAATTCGAACAAAAATGGTGAAATTCGAACTAATTTGGAGAAATTTGAACTTATTAATGTTCTACAAAATTATAATTAGAAGAAAATCAGGTCCAATTTGAAAAAAAAAATGAAAATTTGAACATGTTCTACATCTTTCTATTCTACATTTTTCTGTTCTACATGCATGTTCTACATGTATGTTCTACATTTTCACTAGCCAAAAAATTGCTCGACCATGAAACTTTTTGTATCGTACTGTGTGTGTGTGTGTGTGTGTGTGTGTGTGTGTGTGTGTGTGTGTGTTGATGTGCGTAGAGGTGTATACGAAATAGTTATATTTTTATTGCGAAATACTATTAAATACGATACAATTTTACACAAGTTATTTATTTATTTATAGAGTGGATATACTTAAACCTTGCTACAACACTTATAGGCAGTGTACCTTATCGTACAGTAATGTAGTTTTTAGTAAGTCCGGATCGTTCCACAGGGAGCTAGCCAAGTTTAACGCTATATTTTTAAAAAACTATATTTGTATATAAATATATATATAAATAAGTAGTTTTATTATTATAAAAGGGGATTTTTACCGTTTAATGAACGGTTTGTCGATTTTAAAACATAAGTCGCAGTTAAAACCTAATGTAAAATATTAAAAATAAATATAACTTAATTTTAAGCGTAAAGTAAATAACGATAATGAAATTGCGATAAATAAAAGTGTGATAAATAAAATGACGATAAATAAAATTGCGATAATTAAAAAGTACGATAATTAAAATGACAATAAATTAAAGTGCGATAATTAAAAGTGCAATTAAATATGAAATAAAGGAATTATGCTTATTTAAACTTCCGTAATCATGATGTTGGACGTGTTGATTTTAATTTATTACCATGGGTTAATTGTCTTTTGTCCTGGATTATTCAATATGTCCATCTGGTTTTTTGTCCATAACAGTCCATCAGTCATAAATATAAAGTGCGAGTGTCCTCGTCAAATTATTCTTATATCCGAAGTCAAATATTCCAACTAATTGGGGACTTAAACTATAATTACACCAATTTTCCTTGTATGTAATTCACCCCTGTTTTAATAAGACCATTGACTATTAATCCATTCCCGTGTCCGGTTAAATGAACAATTATTAGTACTTATAAATATCCCGCCCATCGTGTCCGATCAAGTGTATATGGTTATTTATAGGTACATCCAATTGTAAATCTTTATATTAAATTAACAAACTATCATTTAATTAAACAAATATAAAGTGCATTAATAACCCATAGTCTAATTTCCACAAGTGTCG
This sequence comes from Rutidosis leptorrhynchoides, assembly GCF_046630445.1. Lineage (NCBI taxonomy): Eukaryota > Viridiplantae > Streptophyta > Magnoliopsida > Asterales > Asteraceae > Rutidosis > Rutidosis leptorrhynchoides. The sequence goes on from NC_092336.1 coordinate 126,862,641, forward strand.
TTCTTTTGTCCAAACCCCAATTATGGTACAAAGCCCAATTACCCCGTCTTTAATATTTAGCCCAACATCATGATTACTTCAATTTAAATAAGCATAATAATAAATTAACTACGAGACATTAATTTAAAAAGGTTGAACATAACTTACAATGATTAATAATAGCGTAGCGTTACACGGACAGAATTTCGACTTACACACTTACAACATTCGCTAACATACCCTTTTTATTAAAATTATAATTATAATTATAATTATAATATATATATATATATATATATATATATATATATATATATATATATATATATATATATATATATATATTTATTACGTTGAGAGATAGAGAGTGAATTAGGTGTAAACATTCGATCGAAAATGCTGAAATTTATAGATGTGGCCAGGCATCTGCTGCCATGCGATCGCATGGATTTTTCACTTCCCGGCCATGCGATCGCATGACCAGCTTTTCCAGCTCACATTGATTTGTTTTCTTGTTTGCCGACGGTTTTATTAAATAATATATATATATATATATATATATATATATAATTTTAAGAATTAATTATATATTATATTATATTCATGTGCATAGTTGACTTGTAATTTTTAGTCCATTGCGTCGAGCGTTGAGAGTTGACTCTGGTCCCGGTTCCGGATTTTCGAACTTCCTTTCGTACTATTTAATATCTTGTACTTTGCGTTTTGTGACTCGTACTCTTGTAATTTTGAGACGTTTCTCATCAATAATTTGAACCACTTTGATTGTACTTTGTACTTTTTAGCTTTTTGGTCGTTTGCGTCTTCAATTCGTCGAATCTGTCTTTTGTCTTCACCTTTTATTATTTAAACGAATATCACTTGTAAATAGAACAATTGCAACTAAAAGCTTGTCTTTCTTGAGGGATAATGCTATGAAATATATGTTCGTTTTTAGCATTATCAAATATTCCCACACTTGAGCGTTGCTTTTCCTCAAGCAATATAGTCTTGAAATAAAAATACTAGAATCACTTCTTTATTCTTTGCACTTTGTACATCAGTGATTTCTATATGGCGGTATGAACAATGATAGTAACGTTGTGGTTTACAGTCCCACATGACTATGAAAATTTAGATCCTTAAGGAAATTTGATCTTTATGAAAACATTTGATCTTTTGAAAATTAAATCTAGCTTTTACCCTAGATAAGTTTTCCGGAAGAACCCTTCACCGGTGTTTGCAAATTGTTTTTGTGGGTTTGGTGGGTTCTAGATTTGAAAATTTTAGCTCAAAACTTGCGGTTTTGTGTCACCCACTTGCTAACCTTGTATTGGGAAAGCAACACGTCCAGTATACTTGCTTCGTATATTACTTTTCGGTAAACTACCGTCCGGTTGTAAAGGAAAGCGTTGAACAAGCAACTGTTAAGGCAATGTCCCGTGACATGCTTTTAATTATGGTCTATAACGTGTCGGATGCAATTACTATCCTTTGTAGGAGCAATAGTAAAGATCACCCTATAGTTTTTCGGTCTGGCACAAAGTCCTGTCTTCGACCATGCTATGCAACCACCGTTCTTACGGTTGACACCCGATTTGGTTCAGGTGACCTAATGAATTCCATGTGAATTCCTAGGATTTTACGTTCAATGGTAATGAACTCATTGAAAATGGGTTTTCAGAAAACAAATCGGTTTGTAATTTGATCAAAATATTTTCTCGTTCAAGCTCGAGTTTAGATATCATCGAATTTCATGAGTTTGTAATTCTCAATCTTTAAAAGTCAATCTCAAGGATTGAGTAATATCAGTCTTAAAAGCTGATTTTTGATCTTTAAGGAGATTATCCTTTCTGGGGATCTGATTCATTAGTCTTATCAACCTAATTTGCACGGCACCCTCCCCATTTTACGAGACAGATCCTCTCATGGTTAGGATAAGTTTGACCACTTGGCGACCCTGTTTGATGCTGAGGTCCGTGGATTTCCAGCTGATTTTCGAGACAACTTTTCAAGATTTTTCGTAGACTCTATAACTGGTCTGGACGACAACTTCCTGATCTAAATCAAGAAGCGCGTGTCTTTTTCAGAAGACTTTATTTCCTTTTAATGATGGAATTGATTCATCGTGTAGATCCATCTTTCTTTCAAATATATTACAATTTACCGGGTAAAACGGTTAATTTTGTCCAAAACAAAAGTATCTTCAATTATTTGTACAAAAATATGTGATATATGTTTTAAATAACTTGGTAAATTTTTCCCACACTTAGCTTTTATTTTTCTTTCTTTGCCTTTTTATTGTCCTCTATTCCATTTTAAATGAATTCTAACATTTTGGGTTGTTTATCAATTTATGTCCTTTCCGAGGTAACAATAATTTCGGTGTTAACACCTAGTTTTATCGTTCATAAATTTGTATAAACATGATTTTGAATTCATTTATTTGAAAATTTTGAAAAATTTTACTAGAATTGGGTAGTCAGTATATAAGACTAGGGCTGTTCTTTATTATCAGAAAGCACTAGATTCTAATACAACTACTGCGTTACTAGTATTTTTAATGGTAACCAAGTGTTTAAATTAAAATTTTAAAAATCCGAAAGAATTTAACCCCTTCCCACACTTAAGATCTTGCAATGCCCTCATTTGCAAGAAATCAGTAACAATTTAAATTATTGAGGGTGAATAGCGTAGAAAAATGATTAAATTTTACCAAAGTTTCCAAACATATTGGCGTTTATTTGCTGAATGATAAATGGTGCACATCATTTGTTCATTCCGTCTTGTTGTTACATCACATTTGTTTTTTGTTTTGTCGTCAAAATTAATAGCTTTTGCTGAACTTAATGTCAGTCTTTGAAAATGCGCTGTTTTACCCTGTTGTGTACAATTGACAAAATACATACATACAAATAATAACATGCATGGTAATTTGAAATGGGACTTTACATCTCACTTTCAAATCAAATATGAAATATTAGTACAAAATAATAAAAATATTAAACATTACATTAAAGTATCACAATATCATATGTTTTAAACATAAGTAAACAAAAATAATAAAAAGATAAAAATCACCAACGGAAACTATATCAATCTGGATAGGGGTTCCAGTTCATGTCGTCGGGCGGGTTCCATGGTTGGTTATAGGTGTACTGATAGGCCTGGTTAGGGTCGTAGAGAGTAAATGGTGGTCGTATATTGGGCTGGTGTGGAGGATAGTAAGCAGGTCGGGTCGGTACGTAGTGATCCTGAGGTGATAGCTGGCTCATGATCTGATGCTGATGATAGTTCCATCTATCATGCTGTCATTGCCTAGAATGCTCGTACACATCCTGGGTGTGCCACTGCTCGTATCGACTATGTCTATCCTCGTTTGTCATTTCTACCTCATCTATACGCTGGTAGACGTCAGCCATAGCCTCCCTAATGACATCCCTAATGTCATCCGCTTCCTCCATTTCCTCATCTGAACCTCTCTCTACCTGTGGATGATCACCATCATATGGTACTACCTGATTGCGTCTGCTCTTTAATACCTTAGCACCCTGATAGACCTTCAATCCTAAAGTATCATCCTGTTCCCTACATACCATAAGTGGACCCCCTTGATCCCTATCTACACCCAAATACTCTCCAATGAGAGTAACAAAAATACCTCCTCCTATTACTCCCCCGTCCTGTATTCCTGCCACTACTTTGGACAGATAAAAACCAACACAGTAGGGGATATTAACAAAGCCTCTAGGGTTTCGAATACACTTAAGGTAAAATAAATCGTGTAAGGTCATCTTCTCCTTGTTTTTACCTCTTTGGGTAATCGAATTAGCTAAAAATCTATGTATAATACGTAGCTCTGCTTTGTTAATATCTAAATAGGAGTGTCTTCCTCCTAGCGTAAAAACATTATAATCTGACATACGCCTCCAGACGGCGTCCGCGTCAAAATTCCTATCTACCCGCTCCCCATGATAAATCAAATTTGTACAATCGGATAGTAGTAATTCACCAAGAGTGTAAATCTGTAAAGCCCTGGCCATGTCCAGCATGGACATCCTGTACATCCTACGACCAAGTATAAATCTAAGTAAACTTCTATCATCTAACCTAACTACATCCGCATTAAGTGAAATAGTACTCATAAGCTCAACACACCATTCCTTATATACAGGCCTACGAATGGTGAATAAACGTTTCCAATCGGGAAAAGAAGAGCTTACATACCTTTGGATCAGATGCAGTCTAACTGAGTTAACTAGTTGGACCCTTTCTAAAGGCTCCCAATCGATTACCCTCAGCACTTCTACATTTTTCGTTACCAGTTTGAATTTGTTACTTTGATATGTTGGGTAATCTCTCCAACTTCGATCAAATCTCAGATTAGGATGCAACTGTGCTTCATGAATCGTTGGGTGTTCTACTATCAGATGAATCGGAAATATTACATAGGAATTAACATATTCTTATTGCGGATCATAATACGGTACGTGTTGATCAGGTTGTTGTTGTTGTTCCTGTTGTTGCTCCTGCTCAGGTTCTGGTTCATATTGTGGCTCATATTGCATTTCTGGTTCAAGTTCTAGAGCAGGTTGCCTAGATGATGATGATGCACCATCAGTATCGGTATTTTTCTGCTAAACACATTAAACACAAAATTTGTGCATCCAAATATGCATTAGTGTTAGTAAAATAACAACTTGAAACAATTACAATAACATGTTCAATCAAAATTAAACTTATACACATTTTCACAATTTTCACAATTCTACACTTTTTCAAATAAGCATATATGAAAATGTTTACAAAGTTCATAAGTATTCAACTCAAATAACATGTTAAAACAACCATTACTAGCAATTAAACAAGTTTCAAATGGCATTTACATCAATTTAATCAAGTTCATGAATTTTAGACCTAAAAAGTCCACTTTACTTCTCAAAAATCATGTTTAGGATCAAAGTTTGGATCATTTAGCTACCTAAACATGTTACACTACTTAATTTAGGAATAATTCATGACAAAAATTGGCCATAACCTGTTTATATCAAAAAGCCCTAAATTTCTCAAGAACACAAACCCTAGATTCCTAAAAATTTTGAAGTTTTTGACTTCAAATCATGTTAAATAGCATCAATCTAGGTTATACATGCATAATATACTAACAATTTAACTCTAATTACACTAGAAATTGACAAAATCAAATTAGGTAAAATATTGGTAATTATCACAAAAACTAAGAAATTTAAGAGTTTAGGGGTGTAATTTTTACCTTCTTGCTAAAAAAATCCGAACCTAGGCATGATTGTAGCGAAGTTTTGTGAGAAATTTGGTGAAATTTGGGTGAAAATTGGTGATTTGAAGAGTGTATGTGTGTATGTGTTCGTGTTTGTGTATGAGTGTGGAGTGAGACAGTAGCAGAACTCGCTGCCTTTTGATACCTGACCAGCATTTTGGGCTCATGCGACCACATGAGGTTTAAGAGGAAACCTCATGCGATCACATGGGGTCCCGTTTTTTTTTTTTTTAAAAAAAAACTTTACTTAATAAAACATAAATTAATAAATTTTAAAAATTTGTTTCTTTTAATAATAAGGGCGTTTCGGATCGTTGTCCTAGTCCGTCTCTCAACAAAGTTTTTAAAATTTGTTACTTTTTAAGCGTCGTTTTAAAAGCAAAGATTTTTGGATTTTTTAATGTTTTTGGCATACTTTCATTCAATAAGACTAAAAATAATGATAATAAAAGTTCTCGTCTCGCCCTAGGGTAAAGCAATTTCGGTTCAACGACCTAGTTTTCAACTCACGACGAATTTTTAGAAATCACATTTTTAACTTAATGAAATAAAGTAAATTTTTGTTTTTAAATTCACACCAAACTTAAATTTAAAATGCATAAAATTAAAAATTCATATAAATATCATTTTTATACTTACAAACTTATATTAAAAATATTAATTTTTCAAATATTTACAAACTTAAATATATTGATTTTAAAAAGTTTACAATATTAAATTAATATTTATATATTAATTTTAAAAACAAGGTAAAAATTAAAATTAAAAATCTTTTTGGTCTTTTATCCCACTTTAATCAATCAAATATTATCAAAAATATATGCCCCTCTTTTCGGTAAAGTAATTTCGGTTCCATAACCTAGTTTTACTCCTGACAAATTTTTGAAATATTTTGGGTTGATTGATTAAAGATATTTATACCTTAAGAATAAACGGTAAATTTCGCAGTGATGTAATAAATTTTTGTACGATATCAATAATTTACGCATACCTAATTTTATTGAATACCAATTTAATACTTTATAGCGAACGATTTAGCGTTTATTATCAAAATGTTAAAAGCAATAAAAAAAACTGTACATACTTACCTGCGAGATAGAATTCTCAGAGACCTGCTTTAGCCGACTCATAGTGTAGTGACCCGAACTTTTCCATGTTTATATATATTAATTGAGATTGATATTTACATGACTAAATGTTTCCAACGTGTTAAGCAATAAATCTTGTTAAGACTTGATTAAATGAAATAAGTTTCATATAGACAATTGATCACCCAAGTTGACCGACGATTCACGAACGTTACAAATTTGTAAAAACTACATGTTGTGGTATATATAGATATATATATATATATGGTTGACATGAGATTATGATGAGTAAGTATCTCACTAAGTATATTAACAATGTGTGATATACATAAGAAATGAGATTACTAAGTTAAGAAACTCAAAATGATATATATAACGATTATCGTTATGATAACGTCTACTAAATACATATGTATCATATTAAGATATTGATACACTATATTTAACATGATAAAATGATATTTAAATATATCATTAAGTGTGTTAACAATGAACTACATATGTAAAAACAAGACTACTAACTCAAGAATTACGAAACGAGACTTATATGTAACGATTATCGTTGTAACGATATTTTAATGTATATATCATATTAAGAGATATTTATACATCATAATATCATGATAACATAATAATTTAACATCTCATTTGATATAATAAACATTGAGTTAACAGCATTAATTGAGATCGTTAACTTAAAGGTTTCAAAACAACACTTACATGTAACGACTAACGAAGACTTAACGACTCCATTAGAATGTATATACATGTTGTATTTTGATATGTATTCTTAAACTTTTGAAAGACTTCAAGACACATATCAAAGTACTTCTACTTAACAAAAATGCTTACAATTACATCCTCGTTCAGTTTCATCAACAATTCTAATCGTATGCACCTGTATTCGTACTCGTACAATACACAGCTTTTAGATGTATGTACTATTGGTATATACACTCCAATGATCAGCTCTTAGCAGCCCATGTGAGTCACCTAACACATGTGGGAACCATCATTTGGCAACTAGCATGAAATATCTCATAAAATTACAAAAATATTAGTAATCATTCATGACTTATTTACATGAAAACAAAATTACATATCCTTTATATCTAATCCATATACCAACGACCAAAAACACCTGCAAACACTTTCATTCTTCAATTTTCTTCATCTAATTGATCTCTCTCAAGTTCCATCTTCAAGTTCTAAGTGTTCTTCATAAATTTCATAAGTATAGTTTCATAAAAATCAAGAATACTTCCAAGTTTGCAAGTCTACTTCCAAGCTTTGTAATCCATTCCAAGTAATCATCTAAGATCAAGGAACCTTTGTTATTTATAGTAGGTTATCCTTCTAATTCAAGGTAATATTCATATTCAAACTTTGATTCAATTTCTACAACTATAACAATCTTATTTCGAGTGAAAATCTTACTTGAACTGTTTTCGTGTCATGATTCTGCTTCAAGAACTTTCAAGCCATCCAAGGATCCTTTGAAGCTAGATCTATTTTTTCTCATTTCCAGTAGTTTTATCCAGAAAACTTGAGGTAGTAATGATGTTCATAACATCATTCGATTCATACATATAAAGCTATCTTATTCGAAGGTTTAAACTTGTAATCACTAGAACATAGTTTAGTTAATTCTAAACTTGTTCGCAAACAAAAGTTAATCCTTCTAACTTGACTTTTAAAATCAACTAAACACATGTTCTATATCAATATGATATGCTAACTTAATAATTTAAAACCTGAAAACACGATGAACACCATAAAATCGGATATACGCCGTCGTGGTGAAATCGGGGGCTGTTTTGGTTTGGATAATTAAAAACTATGATAAACTTTGATTTAAAAGTTGTTCTTCTGGTAAAATGATTTTTCATATGAACATGAAACTATATCCAAAAATCTTGGTTAAACTCAAAGTGAAAGTATGTTTTTCAAAATGGTCATCAAGATGTCGTTCTTTCGACGGAAATGACTACCTCTTTAGTAATTGACATGTAACTTAAATTTCTGACTATAAACCTATACTTTTTCTGTTTGGATTCTTAAATTAGAGTTTAATATGAAGCCACAGCAATTTGATTCACTCAAAACGGATTTAAAATGAAGAAGTTATGGTTAAAACAAGATTGGGTATTTTTGATCTTTTTAGCTACGGGAAATGTTTAACAAATCTATACAAATCATATCCTAGCTAACTTATATTGTATTATACATGTATTCTAATATATTATGTAATCTTGGGATACCATAGACACGTATGCAAATGTTTTGACATATCATATTAACCCATGTATATATATTATTTGGAACAACCATAGACACTCTATATGCATTAATGTTGGAGTTAGCTATACAGGGTTGAGGTTGATTCCAAAAATATATATACTTTGAGTTGTCATCTAGCCTGAGACGTATATACACTAGGTCATGGATTGATTCAAGATAATATATATCGATTTATTTCTGTACATCTAACTGTGGACAACTAGTTGTAGGTTATTAACGAGGACAGCTGACTTAATACACTCAAATCTTTAAAACATAATAAAAATGGTTGTAATTATATTTTGATCATACTTTGATATATATGTACATATTTGTATAGGTTCGTGAATCGATCCGTGGCCAAGTCTTATTTCCGAGGAAAGAAATATCTGTGAAAGTGAGTTATAGTCCCACTTTTAAAATCTAATATTTTTGGGATGAGAATACATGCAGGTTTTATAAATGATTTACAAAATAGACATAAGTACGTGAAACTACATTCTATGGTTGAATTATCGAAATCGAATATGCCCCTTTTTATTAAGTCTGGTAATCTAAGAATTAGGGAACAGACACCCTAATTGACGCGAATCCTAAAGATAGATCTATTGGGCCTAACAAACCCCATCCAAAGTACCGGATGCTTTAGTACTTCTAAATTTATATCATATCCGAAGGGTGTCCCGGAATGATGGGGATATTCTTATATATGCATCTTGTTAATGTCGGTTACCAGGTGTTCACCATATGAATGATTTTTATCTCTATGTATGGGATGTGTATTGAAATATGAAATCTTGTGGTCTATTGTTACGATTTGATATATATAGGTTAAACCTATAACTCACCAACATTTTTTTGACATTTAAAGCATGTTTATTCTCAGGTGAATACTAAGAGCTTCCGCTGTTGCATACTAAAATAAGGACAAGATTTGGAGTCCATGTTTGTATGATATTGTGTAAAAATTGCATTCAAAAAACATATGTCGATGTAATATATTTCTATTGTAAACCATTATGTAATGGTCATGTGTAAACAGTATATTTTAGATTATCATTATTTGATAATCTACGTAATGCTTTTAAAACCTTTATTGATAAAATAAAGGTTATGGTTGTTTTAAAAATGAATGCAGTCTTTGAAAAACGTCTCATATAGAGGTCAAAACCTCGCAACTAAATCAATTAATATGGAACATTTATAATCAATATGAACAGGACATTTCAGTTGGTATCCGAGTGTTGGTCTTAGAGAACCAGAAAATTTGCATTAGTGTGTCTTATCGAGTTTGTTAGGATGCATTAGTGAGTCTGGACTTCGACCGTGTTTTCTTTAAAAATGATTGCTTAACATTTTTGTTGGAAACTATATATTATTAACATGTAAATATTATGTTATATATTAATCTCTTAACATGTTTGATATTGTGTGATAGATGTCTACCTCTAGCACAAATCCCATTGACTCACCTAATAATAACGAAGAGTCGAATATATATTGGCAAGATTCACAAGTTCCCGAAGAATCGAAAGAAGAGGAAACGGAACCGGAAGAAGAGGAACCGTAAGAAGAGGAACCAGAAGAAGAAGAACCGGAAGAAGAAGAGGTTCCGGAGGGGGGAATAGTAGGAACCACAGAAAATCGGTCAAATAAAAGAAAATCCTCAACCAATGGACCAAAGTTAATAATGGTCAATGGTGTTTCCGCTAAGGAAGCAAAATATTGGGAAAATTACCAATTTTTTGATGAATCGGATCCTGATGAGGATTCCGATGATGTTATAGAAATTACCCCGACCCAATTTAATGAGGCAAAAGAAAATAATAAGGGAAAAGGCATCAAAATAGAGAAATCTGATTTTGACCCCGATGAACTTTATATGTACCGTCAACACCCGTATTTTCAATATCGTGACAATAACCCGGGAACCTCTAAACCACCAGGTTTTTCTAAACCAATGTGGAAAACGACGGCTCGTATTAGAGGAACATCATACATCCCTAGAAAATTAGGAAAAAGAACCAAGTCCGAAGAAGAAGAAACCAATGATTCAGATTAGAGGGGTGTGAGCATGTTGTGTAATAAATGTATTGTAGTATGCTTGTACTTTTATGTTCTATGTAAAAATTGCTTGTATTGTTTATTATTACGAATCTCATCCTTGTCTATTTTACAGTATAAAAACAAAATGGACGTTAAGGGTAGACAACTGAATATTTTAGAAGACCTACCAGAGGATATGATTGAGGAAATCTTGTCTAGAGTCGGTCAGAATTCATCAGCACATTTAGTTATGTCAAAATTAACTTGTCAAACATTTGAAAGACTTTCCAGAAATGCCTTAGTTTATAAAAGGCTTTCCTTTGATAGGTGGGGTATATCACATTGGGGAGACTTTAAGTTACGCCGTGTTTTCTTTAAAGCGTTAAATGCAGGGAACCCAAATGCAATTTTACGCTACGGGTTAAGAACCTATTTTGACTCAACATATCCCAACATAGGATTTCGTGAATTAGAAAGAGCTTCTAACATGCAACATAAAGAAGCATGTTATGCTTACGGGTTAGTGATGTTCGCTTCTTACCAAAGTGAGAAAAAGAACATCGGATTGCAGCTTTTAAATAAAACTTTCCCACAAGTGACGGATTCAGTAGTTGGGGTGAGAAACAAGGTTTTTAGATTATTACGGGGCTGTTGGACATTACAAAACCCTCGTCCTTTTGATGATATTACAACATGCTGCCTAGCCAATGGTCATAACGGTTATTTTCCACAAGACCAAGGATGGGAAGTCGTCTTAGTAAAACCAGAATGCCTGACTTGTTTCTGGACTTATGAATTACGTGTCTTTATTTCCTTTACTGAACAACTTGCGTATTAACTAGATTTATCTTCAAAACTGTCCTGTATCATAGTGTACTATATTTCATGTTATATGTAATATAGCGAAGTTGTAAGTTTGAAGAATATTTGTATGTGATATATTATTATAATCAGTTTTTCATATGGAATTGTAGTAGTTGAATTGTATATTAGCTACTAAGTATGAACTTAACGGGTAGGTAGTACCCGAATTTAAACTTATAAAACGCTAATATGAAGAAAAAGCTTTTATAAATGAGTTCATATTATGCTACGAGATACTATTGACTACTCTTAATATTCTGTATGATTAACTTGTTTCATTTGACTATTTTGAAGGAAATGGCACCGACTACTCGACACACCTTGAATATGAGCGAAGAGGAATTTCGTGCCTTTCTTGCTTCAAACATAGCCGCAGTACAGGCCGTGCTACATACCAACAATAACTCTGAATCTAGCCATACAGCTAACTACACAATAAATCGTGTAGGATGCTCCTACAAGGAATTCACCGCCTGCAAACCTTCAGAATTTGATGGGACCGAAGGACCAATCGGATTGAAACGGTGGACCAAGAAAGTTGAATCGTTGTTTGCCATAAGTAAGTGTGTTGAAGGAGACAAAGTGAAGTACGCTACGCATACCTTCACAGGTATTGCGTTAACACGGTGGAATACCTATCTAGAGCAAGTGGGACAAGATGCTGCTTACGCGCTACCGTGGTCAGCATTCAAGCACTTGATGAACGAGAAGTACCGTCCCAGAACCGAGGTCAATAAGCTCAAGTCAGAACTTAGAGGGTTACGAACACAGGGATTAGATATTACTTCGTACGAAAGACAATTCACAGAATTGTGCCTATTGTGTCCGAGAGCATTCGAAGATGAGGAAGAGAAGATTGACGCGTTTGTGAAAGGGTTACCGTAGAGAATCCAAGAAGATATAATTTCACACGAGCCTGCCTCCATACAAAAGGCATGTAGAATGGCTCACAAACTAGTGAACCAGATTGAGGGAAGAATTAAAGAACAGGCGGCCGAAGAGGCCAACGTGAAGCTAGTCAAAAGAAAGTGGGAGGAAAACGGTGATAAGAGTCACCAATACAACAACAACTATCCCAACAATCGCAACATCAATCGCAACTACAACAAACGTCACAACAACAACAACAACAACAACTACAACAATCATCCCAACAACAATAACAACCGCAATAACAACAACAATCAGAAGCAGCTATGCCAAAGGTGTGAAAAGTATCACTCGGGGTTCTGCACCAAATTTTGCAACAAGTGTAAAAGAAATGATTATAGCGCGGTGAAGTGTGAGGTCTACGGACCAGGGGTTAACAGAACGAAAGGAAAAAATAGTGTCGAAACGAGTAATGGCAGAGCAAGTAGTGTCGGAGCAAGTTATGCCAATGTAGTTTGTTATAAATGTGGAAAATCGGGCCACATTATTAGAAATTTTCCGAACCAGGAGAACACGAATGGACAAGGCCGCGGAAGAGTTTTCAATATTAATGCGGCAGAGGCACAGGAAGACCCAGAACTTGTTACGGGTACGTTTCTTATTGACAATAAATCTGGTTACGTTTTATTTGATTCGGGTGCGGATAGAAGCTATATGAGTAGAGATTTTTGTGCTAAATTAAGTTGTCCATTGACGCCGTTGGATAGTAAATTTTTATTCGAATTAGCAAACGGTAAATTAATTTTAGCAGATTATATATGCCGGAATCGAGAAATTAAACTGTTTAGCGAAATATTTAAGATTGATTTGATACCAGTAGAGTTAGGGAGTTTTGATGTAATAGTTGGCATGGACTAGCTGAAGGAGATGAAAGCAGAGATCATATGTTACAAAAATGCAATTCGCATTATACAAGAAGAAGAAGGAGAACCCTTAATGGTGTACGGAGAAAAGGGCAACATGAAGCTACATCTTATTAGTAATTTGAAGGCACAAAAACTAATAAGAAAAGGTTGCTATGCTGTTCTAGCACACGTCGAGAAAGTACAAACTGAAGAAAAGAGCATCAATGATGTTCCCATCGCAAAAGAATTTCCCGATGTGTTTTCGAAAGAATTACCGGGACTACCTCTACATCGATCTGTTGAATTTCAAATAGATCTTGTACCAGGAGCTGCACCAATAGCCAACTGCAAGATGAAAGAACTGCAAAGCCAACTGCAAGAACTATTAGAACGTGGTTTCATTCGACCAAGCACATCACCATGGGGAGCTCCTGTTTTGTTTGTCAAGAAGAAGGATGGTACATTTAGGTTGTGTATTGACTACAGAGAGTTGAATAAACTTACCATCAAAAACCGTTATCCACTGCCGAGAATTGACGACTTATTTGATCAACTACAAGGCTCGTCGGTTTATTCGAAAATCGATTTACGTTATGGATATCATCAAATGCGAGTAAAGGAGGATGATATTCCAAAAACTGCTTTTAGGACGCGTTATGGTCATTACGAGTTTATGGTTATGCCGTTTGGATTGACTAACGCACCAGCTGTGTTCATGGACCTTATAAACCGAGTGTGTGGGCCATATCTTGACAAGTTTGTCATTGTTTTCATCGATGACATACTTATTTACTCAAAGAATGATCAAGAGCACGAAGAACATTTGAGAAAAGTGCTAGAAGTATTGAGGAAAGAAAAACTGTACGCTAAGTTTTCAAAGTGTGCATTTTGGTTGGAAGAAGTTCAATTCCTCAGTCACATAGTGAACAAAGAAGGTATCCAGGTGGATCCGGCAAAGATCAAAACCGTTGAAAAGTGGGAAACCCCAAAAACTCCGAAGCATATACGTCAATTTTTAGGATTGACTGGTTACTACAGAAGTAGCAAAACCCTTGACTGCATTAACGCATAAAGGGAAGAAATTTGAATGGAAGGATGAACAAGAGAAGGCATTTCAGTTATTGAAGAAAAAGCTAACTACGGCACCTATATTGTCATTGCCTGAAGGGAATGATGATTTTGTGATTTATTGTGACGCATCAAAGAAAGGTCTCGGTTGTGTATTAATGCAACGAACGAAGGTGATTGCTTATGCGTCTAGACAATTGAAGATTCACGAGCAAAATTATACGACTCACGATTTGGAATTGGGTGCTGTTGTTTTTGCATTAAAGACTTGGAGGCATTATTTATATGGGGTCAAAAGTATTATATATACCGACCACAAAAGTCTCCAACATATATTTAATCAGAAGCAACTGAATATGAGACAACGCAGGTGGATTGAACTGTTGAATGATTATGATTTTGAGATTCGATACCACCCGGGGAAGGCGAATGTGGTAGCTGACGCTTTGAGTAGAAAGGACAGAGAACCTATACGGGTAAAAGCTATGAATATAATTATTCGTACTAACCTTACTACTCAAATAAAGGAGGCGCAACAGGGGGTTGTAAAAGAAGGAAAGTTGAAGAATGAGATACCCAAAGGATCAGAGAAACATCTTAATATTCGGGAAGACGGAACCCGATATAGGGCTGATAGAATTTGGGTACCAAGGTTTGGAGATGTGAGAGAAATGGTACTTAAGGAAGCACATAAAACCAGATATTCAATACATCTCGGAGCGGGGAAGATGTATAAAGATCTCAAGAAACACTTTTGGTGGCCGGGTATGAAAGCCGATATTACTAAATATGTAGGAGAATGTTTGACGTGTTCTAAGGTCAAAGCTGAACATCAGAAACCATCAGGTCTACTACAACAACCTGAAATCCAGGAATGGAAATGGGAAAACATTACCATAGATTTCATTACTAAATTGCCAAGGACGGCAAGTAGTTATGATACTATTTGGGTAATAGTTGATCGTCTCACCAAGTCAGCACACTTCCTGCCAATGAGAGAAGATGACAAAATGGAGAAGTTGGCGCGATTGTATTTGAAGGAGGTTGTCTCCAGACATGGAATACCAATCTCTATTATCTCTGATAGGGATGGTAGATTTGTTTCAAGGTTCTGGCAGACGTTGCAACAAGCATTGGGGACTCGTCTAGACATGAGTACTGCCTATCATCCATAAACTGATGGACAGAGCGAAAGGACGATACAAACGCTTGAAGACATGCTACGAGCATGTGTTATTGATTTCGAAAACAGTTGGGATCGACACCTACCGTTAGCAAAATTTTCCTACAACAACAGTTATCATTCTAGTATTGAGATGGCGCCGTTTGAGGCACTTTATGGTAGAAAGTGCAGGTCTCTGATTTGTTGGAATGAAGTGGGGGATAGACAGATTACGGGTCCAGAGATAATACAAGAAACTACCGAGAAAATCATCCAAATTCAACAACGATTGAAAACCGCCCAGAGTCGATAAAAGAGCTACGTGGACAGTAAAAGAAAAGATATAGAGTTTGAAATTAGAGAAATGGTCATGCTTAAGGTTTCACCTTGGAAAGGCGTTGTTCGATTTAGTAAACAGGGGAAACTAAATCCAAGGTACATTGGACCATTCAAGATTATAGATCGTGTCGGACCAGTAGCTTACCAACTGGAGCTACCTCAACAACTCACGGCTGTACATAACACTTTCCACGTCTCGAATTTGAAGAAATGTTTTGCTAAAGAAGATCTCACTATTTCGTTGGACGAAATCTAAATCAATGAAAAACTTCAATTCATTGAAGAACCCGTCGAAATAATGGATCGTGAGGTTAAGAGACTTAAGCAAAACAAGATACCGATTGTTAAGGTTCGATGGAATGCTCGTAGAGGACCCGAGTTCACCTGGTAGCATGAAGATCAGATGAAGAAGAAATACCCGCATCTATTTCCAGAAGATTTGTCAACACCTTCAACAGCTTAAAATTTCGGGATGAAATTTATTTAACGGGTAGGTACTGTAGTGACCCGAACTTTTCCATGTTTATATATATTAATTGAGATTGATATTTACATGACTAAATGTTTCCAATGTGTTAAGAAATCAAACTTGTTAAGACTTGATTAAATGAAATAAGTTTCATATAGACAATTGATCACCCAAGTTGACAGGCGATTCACGAATGTTACAAATTTGTAAAAACTACATGTTGTGGTATATATAGATATATATATATATGGTTGACATGAGATTATGATGATTAAGTATCTCACTAAGTATATTAACAATGTGTGATATACATAAGAAATTAGATTACTAAGTTAAGAAACTCGAAATGATATATATAACGATTATCGTTATGATAACGTCTACTAAATACATATGTATCATATTAAGATATTGATACACTATATTTAACATGATAAAATGATATTTAAATATATCATTAAGTGTGTTAACAATGAACTACATATGTAAAAACAAGACTACTAACTCAAGAATTACGAAATGAGACTTATATGTAACGATTATCGTTGTAACGATATTTTAATGTATATATCATATTAAGAGATATTCATACATCATAATATCATGATAACATAATAATTTAACATCTCATTTGATATAATAAACATTGGGTTAACAACATTAATTGAGATCGTTAACTTAAAGGTTTCAAAACAACACTTACATGTAACGACTAACGAAGACTTAACGACTCCATTAGAATGTATATACATGTTGTGTTTTGATATGTATTCTTACACTTTTGAAAGACTTCAAGACACATATCAAAGTACTTCTACTTAAAAAAAATGCTTACAATTACATCCTCGTTCAGTTCATCAACAATTCTACTCGTATGCACCCGTATTCGTACTCGTACAATACACAGCTTTTAGATGTATGTACTATTGGTATATACACTCCAATGATCAGCTCTTAGCAGCCCATGTGAGTCACATAACACATGTGGGAACCATCATTTGGCAACTAGCATGAAATATCTCATAAAATTACAAAAATATTAGTAATCATTCATGACTTATTTACATGAAAACAAAATTACATATCCTTTATATCTAATCCATATACCAACGACCAAAAACACCTAAAAACACTTTCATTCTTCAATTTTGTTCATCTAATTGATCTCTCTCAAGTTCCATCTTCAAGTTCTAAGTGTTCTTCATAAATTCCATAAGTATAGTTTCATAAAAATCAAGAATACTTCCAAGTTTGCAAGTCTACTTCCAAGCTTTCTAATCCATTCCAAGTAATTATCTAAGATCAAGGAACCTTTGTTATTTACAGTAGGTTATCTTTCTAATTCAAGGTAATATTCATATTCAAACTTTGATTCAATTTCTACAACTATAACAATCTTATTTCGAGTGAAAATCTTACTTGAACTGTTTTCGAGTCATGATTCTGCTTCAAGAACTTTCAAGCCATCCAAGGATCCTTTGAAGCTAGATCTATTTTTTCTCATTTTCAGTAGTTTTATCCAGAAAACTTTAGGTAGTAATGATGTTCATAACATCATTCGATTCATACATATAAAGCTATCTTATTCGAAGGTTTAAACTTGTAATCACTAGAACATAGTTTAGTTAATTCTAAACTTGTTCGCAAACAAAAGTTAATCCTTCTAACTTGACTTTTAAAATTAACTAAACACATGTTCTATATCTATATGATATTCTAACTTAATGATTTAAAACCTGGAAACACGATGAACACCATAAAATCGGATATACGCCATCGTAGTGAAACCGGGGGCTGTTTTGGTTTGGATAATTAAAAACTATGATAAACTTTGATTTAAAAGTTGTTCTTCTGGGAAAATTATTTTTCATATGAACATGAAACTATATCCAAAAATCTTGGTTAAACTCAAAGTGAAAGTATGTTTTTCAAAATGGTCATCAAGATGTCGTTCTTTCGACGGAAATGACTACCTCTTTTGTAATTGACATGTAACTTAAATTTTCGACTATAAACCTATACTTTTTCTGTTTGGATTCTTAAATTAGAGTTCAATATGAAACCATATCAATTTGATTCACTCAAAACGGATTTAAAATGAAGAAGTTATGGGTAAAACAAGATTGGATATTTTTGATCATTTTAGCTACGGGAAATGTTTAACAAATCTATACAAATCATATCATAGCTAACTTATATTGTATTATACATGTATTCTAATATATAATGTAATCTTGGGATACCATAGACACGTATGCAAATGTTTTGACATATCATATCGACCCATGTATATATATTATTTGGAACAACCATAGACACTCTATATGCAGTAATGTTGGAGTTAGCTATACAGGGTTGAGGTTGATTCCAAAAATATATATACTTTGAGTTGTGATCTAGCCTGAGACGTGTATACACTGGGTCGTGTATTGATTCAAGATAATATATATCGATTTATTTCTGTACATCTAACTGTGGACAACTAGTTGTAGGTTATTAACGAGGACAGCTGACTTAATACACTCAAATCTTTAAAATATAATAAAAATAGTTGTAATTATATTTTGATCATACTTTAATATATATGTACATATTTGTATAGGTTCGTGAATCGATCCGTGGCCAAGTCTTATTTTCGAGGAAGGAAATATCTGTGAAAGTGAGTTATAGTCCCACTTTTAAAATCTAATATTTTTGGGATGAGAATACATGCAGGTTTTATAAATGATTTACAAAATATACACAAGTACGTGAAACTACATTCTATGGTCGAATTATCGAAATCGAATATGCCCCTTTTTATTAAGTCTGGTAATCTAAGAATTAGGGAACATACACCCTAATTGACGTGAATCCTAAAGATAGATCTATTGGGCCTAACAAACCCCATCCAAAGTACCGGATGCTTTAGTACTTCAAAATTTATATCATATCTGAAGGGTGTCCCGGAATGATGGGGATATTCTTATATATGCATCTTGTTAATGTCGGTTACCAGGTGTTCACCATATGAATGATTTTTATCTCTATGTATGGGATGTGTATTGAAATATGAAATCTTGTGGTCTATTGTTACGATTTGATATATATAGGTTAAACCTATAACTCACCAACATTTTTGTTGACGTTTAAAGCATGTTTATTCTCAGGTAAATACTAAGAGCTTCCGCTGTTGCATACTAAAATAAGGACAAGATTTGGAGTCCATGTTTGTATGATATTGTGTAAAAACCACATTCAAGAAACATATGTAGATGTAATATATTTCTATTGTAAACCATTATGTAATGGTCATGTGTAAACAGTATATTTTAGATTATCATTATTTGATAATCTACGTAATGCTTTTAAAACCTTTATTGATAAAATAAAGGTTATGGTTGTTTTAAAAATGAATGCAGTCTTTAAAAAATGTCTCATATAGAGGTCAAAGCCTCGCAACGAAATTAATTAATATGGAACGTTTATAATCAATATGAATGGGACATTTCACATAGGAGAGTCGTGTGATTTGATTTTCCATAGCTACGTAAGCGTAACCTCGATTCTTCAATATCTTTTATTCTAAACATATGAACGGTCCTTCTCTGCATAGAGTAACAAATTCGGTATTTGAATATGTTTGATTATTTGAACATTTACCTTCGTGTGACCATTTTCCGCATTTATAACATCTTTCAAGGTGTCGTGCTCTTCTTTTTGTTGCGGATTTTGATTTTCCTTTACCAAAATGTATCTTATGATGATCTTTCATGAGTTCTTTTCTTACTCCGTCCATTTTGCCTCTTATGAATGATACCAGCTCACTCGGAAGTGTGTCATTATTACGTTTAGTAATCATAGCGTGTAGCATTAGACCATGGTTCAGATCAAAGGAATTCTTCATCTCGTAAAACCTAAAAAAATAAAAATTCAGAATGGGGGGAGAAGACTAGTTCTTTAGGGTCTGCTAGGGAAAGACCATTCGGATTCCATTCTCGGAGACTACACGAAAACAGAATATCTAACTCTAACAGAAATATATATTACCCTAAAAAGATTCGAACCTTCCCACACTTAGTTAGTTGTGGTGTCGAAATTGTGATTAACTTCATCTTCAACTTCCATTAAATTATCTATGTAATGTTTAACTCTGTGACTATTAACCTTAAATTCAATCCCATTTGAATTTATTAACTCTACTGTTCCGTATGGAAAAACTCTTTTGACTATGAATGGTCCAGACCATCTTGATTTCAATTTTCCAGGAAATAGCTTGAATCGTGAATTGAAAAGAAGAACTCTATCTCCTTCTTTAAATTCTTTTGAACTTCTGATTCTTTTATCATGCCATTTCTTCGTTCTTTCTTTATAGATTAACGAATTTTCATATGCTTCATGTCTTAATTCTTCTAATTCATTTAGTTGACTTAACCATAGACGTCCGGCTTCATGTAAATCAAGATTACATGATTTCAAAGCTCAAAATGCTTTGTGTTCAATTTCTACTGGAAGGTGACATGCTTTTTCGTAAACGAGTTTAAAAGGTGTGGTTCCAATTGGAGTTTTGTAGGCTGTTCTAAAAGCCCAGAGTGCATCCTCCAATTTCATGGACCATTCCTTCGGATTTGATCCTACGATTTTCTCTAAAATACGTTTTAAAGCTCGGTTGGTATTTTCAACTTGTCCACTTGTTTGTGGATGATAAGCGGTTGATATTTTATGAGTTACTCCATATCTTTTCAGAACTTTCTCAAGTTGATTGTTACAAAAATGAGTACCCCGATCACTTATTAAAGCTTTCAGTGTTCCAAACCTAACAAAAAGACGTTTTAAAAAGTTGACTACAACTCGTGCATCGTTAGTCGGGAGAGCTTGTGCTTCCGCCCATTTAGATACATAATCAATGGCAACGAGAATGTAGAGATTATTATGAGATTTTGGAAATGGACTCATAAAGTCAATACCCCAAACGTCAAATACTTCACATACTTGAATGATATTTTGTGGCATTTCATCACATTGACTTATTTTTTCGGCCCTTTGACAAGCATCACAGAATTTGCAAAGAAGGTGTGCGTCTTTGAAAATTGTAGGCCAATAGAATCCAGCGTCGTAGACTTTTCTTGCTGTGAGTTGAGGCCCATAATGCCCTCCTGTTGGTCCTGTGTGACAATGGTTTAAGATTTGACTAGCTTCATCCCCGAATACACATCGGTGTATTATTCCATCAGGACAACTTTTAAATAAATGTGGATCTTCCCAGAAATAGTGTTTTATATCACTAAAGAATTTCTTTCGTTTTTGGTACGACAACCCTTTTTCAAGGAATCCACATACTAAGTAGTTTGCATAGTCTACAAACCATGGAATTTCACTATAATCTATCTTCAATAGATATTCATCAGGAAAGTTATCTTGTATGGCCGATTCATTGAGAACTTCTAATTCAGGATTTTCAAGACGAGAAAGATGATCAACTGCGAGATTTTCTGCTCCCTTTTTGTCTCGGATCTCAATATCGAACTCTTGTAAGAGTAAGATCCAACGGATTAATCTTGGTTTAGCATCTTGTTTTGAAAATAGGCATCTAAGAGCAGAATGGTCGGTATAAACCACCGTTTTAGCTAGAACGAGATATGAACGAAATTTGTCAAATGCAAAAACAATAGCAAGGAGTTCTTTTTCAGTAGTTGATTAATTTGTTTGTGCTCCTTGTAACGTCTTACTAGCGTAATAAATAGGTTGAAATCATTTTTCAATTCTTTGTCCTAAAACGGCTCCCATTGCAAAATCACTTGCATCGCACATAAGTTCAAACGGTAAATTCCAATTTGAAGTTATCATGATCGGTGCATTAGTGAATTTTTCTTTAAGAATATTAAAAGATTTGATGCATTCATCTGAAAAGTTGAATGGAGCATCCTTTTATAGGAGTTTATTCATAGGAGTGGCAATTTTAGAAAAATCTTTTATGAATCGTCGGTAAAAACCGGCATGCCCTAGAAAACTCCTAACTCCACTAACATTGGTGGGATGTGGAAGTTTAGCAATTACATCTACTTTAGCTCTATCCACTTCAATTCCTTCCTTTGAAATTTTATGACCAAGAACGATGCCTTCTTTAACCATGAAATGGCATTTCTCCTAATTAAGAACTAGATTTGATTGTTCGCATCTAATAAGCATTCGTTCAAGATTAACTAGACATGATTCAAATGTATCACCGAAGACTGAAAAGTCATCCATGAAAACTTCCATGCATTCTTCTATCATGTCATGAAAAATCGCCATCATGCACCTTTGAAAGGTCGCAGGGGCGTTGCAAAGTCCAAATGGCATGCGTTTGTAAGCAAAAGTACCATAAGGGCATGTGAAAGTGGTTTTCTCTTGGTCCTCGGGTGTTATTGGAATTTGAAAGTATCCGTAAAAACCGTCAAGAAAACAATAGTAACTATTTTCGGCTAATCTTTCCAACATTTGATCAATGAAAGGTAAGGGAAAATGATCTTTTCTGGTGGCGTCATTTAATTTTCTATAATCAATACAAACACGTCATCCTGTTACAGTCCTAGTAGGAATAAGCTCATTTTTCTCATTTGTGATGACAGTCATGCCACCCTTTTTAGGTACGCATTGAACTGGACTTACCCATGGACTATCAGAGATTGGATAAATTAAACCTGCATCAAGCAGTTTAATAATTTCTTTCTTAACAACATCTTGCATATTAGGATTTAGTCTTCGTTGGCGTTGCACATATGTTTTATGACCTTCTTCCATAAGGATTTTATGTGTGCAATATGAAGGACTTATTCCTTTAATATCATGAATTTTCCATGCAATAGCTGGTTTATGAGCTTTTAACACATAAATGAGTTGAGATTTTTCATTTTCAGTAAGAGAAGACGATATTATTACAGGTAATTCAGATTCACCATGTAAATAAGCATATTCCAAATGGTTTGGAAGTGTCTTTAACTCTAATGTCGGTGGTTCTTCTATCAATGATTTGTATCGATATCTGTCTTCCTCTTTTAGCATTTGAATTTCTTCTATTGTTGGTTCATATTCATTAGCCATGAGTGCGACTAACATTTCAGCTTCATCAATTGGTTCAATTCCTTCTCCTAAAGAACATTCTCCTGTTCCTTGTAATTCTGGAAATTCTTCTAACAATTCTGCATGTGAATCTATGGTTTGAATATAATAACATGTATCATCTGCAGATTGCGGTTGTTGCATGGCTCTATCAACAGAAAAGGTAACACTCTCGTCTTCTATACTTAGGGTCAGTTTCTTACCAAACACGTCTATTATTGCTTTAGCCGTGTTTAAGAATGGTCTTCCTAATATGAGAGGCATTCGAGAATCGTCTTCCATGTCCAGAATAACAAAATCTACTGGAAATACTAGAGTACCAACTTTAACTAGCATGTTTTCCATTATCCCTCTAGGATATTTTACTGATCGATCGGCTAGTTGTATACTTATTCGTGTTGGTTTCAATTCTCCAAGGTCTAGTTTAGCGTATAATGAATACGGCATTAAATTTATACTAGCACCTAAGTCTGTCAATACTTCTATTGAACTAAGACTACCCAGAAAACATGGAATTGTGAAACTTCCTGGATCAGATAGTTTTTCTGGTATCTTATTCAACAACACTGCAGAACAATTAGCATTCATAGTAACAGCCGAGAGTTCTTCCATTTTCTTTCTATTTGTGATTAGATCTTTCAAGAATTTGGCATATCTTGGCATTCCTGAAATTACATCAATGAAAGGAAGATTTACATTTATTTGTTTAAACATATCCAAGAATTTGGATTGCTCGGCTTCAAGTCTTTCTTTTCTCATTTTACTCGGGTAAGGAAGTGGTGGTTGGTATGGTTTAACATAAGGTTTAGCCTTAACTGTGTTTTCTTCATTAACCTTTTCAACTACCGGTTCTGTTTCCTTCTCTTGATCAGCTTGTGGTTCTTGTGGAGTAGGAATAGAGTTATCAGAAATTACAGGTATTTCAGGTGGTTTAAGTGTAATACCACTTCTCGTGGTAATGGCTTTAGCTGTTTCATTCCGGGGGTTAGCATTTGTATCGCTAGGTAGACTTCCCGGTTTTCTTTCACCTATCAACCTTGCTAGGTTACTTACTTCTTGTTCCAAATTTTGAATAGAAGCTTGTTGATTTCTAAATGCTTGAGCATTTTGTTCATTGGTTTGTTTCTGAAATGTGAAAAACTGCGTTTGAGATTCAACTAGCTTCGACATCATATCGGTTTGTGGTGGTTTATTTTGAAAAATAGGTCTTTGCTGATTGTAAGTATTATTAGGTACTTGTTGATTACTAGGACCTTGTTGGTTGTTGTATGGAACATTCTGGTTATAATTCTGGTTTTGATTGTAGATTGGTCTTGGCGGTTGATAATTATTCTGGTAATTATTTCCAGGCCTTTGGTTCATGTATGAAACATTCTCTCTTTGTTCCATTGTTTGTTCAATACTGAGACAATCTTTTGTCAAATGTGGTCCTCCACACTGCTCACAAATAATTCGTATTGAGTGAATATTTTTAGTCATCTTTTCCATTCGTCTCTCGACAGCATCTATCTTTGCAGAAATGGAATCAAAGTCATGGCTAGAATCGGCTCTAGCTGCTTTAGATGATCTAACGATATCTTTTTCTTGGTGCCACTCATGTGAGTGGGAAGCAGTGTTATCAATAATTTTGTAAGCTTCAGTTGCAGTTTTCTTCATAATGGAACCACCAGCTGCTATATCGATGTCTTTTCTTGTAGTGATGTCGCATCCTTGGTAGAATATTTGTACTATTTGATAAGTGTCTAAACCATGTTGCGGACATCCTCTCAATAAATTTCCAAATCTTGTCCATGTCTCATATAGAGTTTCATTTGGCTTTTGCGTGAACGTAACTATTTCTCCTTGAAGTCTCACGGCTTTAGATGCCGGAAAGAATTGTTTAAGAAATTTTTCAACTAAAACATCCCATGTATCAATCGCCCCTTCAGGTAACGATTCTAACCAATCTTTGGCTTCTCCCTTTAAAGTCCAGGGAAATAACATGAGATATATCTGTTCATCCTAAACTTCTCGGATTTTAAATAGTGTACAGATCCTATTAAAGGTACGAAGATGTTCGTTTGGATCTTCCTTCGGGGCACCACTAAATTGGCATTGATTAGTTACCATGTGTAGGATTTGTTCTTTGATTTCATAATCTGGCGCATTAATGTCTGGTTGAGTAATTGCGTGACCTTGGCCAGTGCGTTTAGCTCGCATTCGGTCTTCCATACTTAGAGGTTCCAGATTTTCCATAATTGAATTTGTTGAATCTGAATCACTACAGGATTCTGATTTAATGGTTTGTTCCTCGACAATCTCCGTTTGAATGATTGGTGGTTCCGGAGGAAAGATTAGTGGTTCAGGATCTCTGAATTGTCCCTGAATATCCTCCGGATTCTTAATTGTGAGGTTGGGTTCAAAAAATGGATTATCGGAAATTTGAATTGGAGTACTTGGTCGACTGGATGAAGATTCTAAAGAAAAATCAACGGCAACAATATTGGCTAGATGTCTTGATCTGGTTACAAGTGGTGAACGTATGAAAGGTGGTGAACGTTTTGCTCGGTGCATTCACTGAATATCCTATTAGTTATAAAAGATAAAAATTATATAAGTTATCAAATTAATAGACTTTTCTGATTTTGCCCACGTTTCAAATAGCCAATAGATGCAGAAGGTAGCCAGGACCCTTTAAATCGGAAGCCCACAACTCGCCACTAACAAATCCAACTATTACTACGAACCAGAAAATTTTGGATGTCTATCAATTTAACCGCTTAAAATAATTTTTCGTTGAAATTTAAAGAAATTTTAGAGAAGAAATAGAAAAAAATCTAAGTCCTAAAAACTAGAGCGTCGAGAAATAAGAAAGAAAAAAAGCACGTCGAAAAACGTCGAAAAATAAAAGGTCGAAAAATAATAAAAAGAACGTAGCGCGTCGAAACTTAAAAGTCTAAAAACTAAGAATTAAAAGTTGCGTCTAAAAGTATTAAAGCTTAAAATGAATTCTATATCCAAAACGGTAATAACTTAAAAAAATACTAAAATCTTAAAACGGGGTCGCAAAATTCTAAAGCACCTAAATCTTAGTCTAAAGAAAAAGCACTTAAGGGATTTTACGGCAAAGCCTAAAAATCTAGAAATAAAAATAACTACGGCAAAAACTAAGTTTAAAACTAGTTACGAGCGATAAAAATACAAATTACGTACTAAATAATAAAAATATACAATTTATAAAAAGAGACAAAAATGATAAAATTACTAATTTTTATAAAAATATTATTTTTATATTATTTATTTTATAAAAGTATTAATTTTATAATTTAATAAAACTAGTTATAATACAAAATTAATTCAAACTTAAATTACAAATTAAAACTAAAAACTAAACTAAATATTAAAATAAACTAAAACTAATTAGGGTTTATAATTATAATAATTAAATTATACCCGTAATTAATGCAGAACTAGGTCAAATTGGACGTGTCAGAACCTCACATGCGGTCGCATGGATTTTACGGCTTGGGATCATGCGATCGCATGAGATCGGATACCAGGCCTGAAATAAAAACTTATATTTTTATAAACTAAAAATAGAAATAGAAATATTTTTAATTTATATATTTTGAACAATTCTTAAAAATATATATATTTTGTTTTTCTTTTTATATTTTTGTATTTTTAATATTTAAAACGTATTTTTACAAAAGCGTATTTTTACAAAAGTAAACTAAGAATTTTTTTAAAATCTTTTTTTTTATAGCGTTTCGCTTCCAGCGTTTAAGCAGTTCCCCGGCAGCGGCGCCAAAAATACTTGATGTGCGTAGAGGTGTATACGAAATAGTTATATTTTTATTGCGAAATACTATTAAATACGACACAATTTTACACAAGTTATTTATTTATTTATAGAGTGGATATACCTAAAACTTTCTACAACACTTATAGGCAGTGTACCTAATCGTACAGTAGTGTAGTTTTTAGTAAGTTCGGTTCATTCCACAGGGAGCTAGCCAAGTTTAACGCTATATTTTTAAAAACTATATTTGTATATAAATATATATAAGCATAATAATAACTTAGCTACGAGACATTAATTTAAAAAGGTAGAACATAACTTACAATAATTAATAATGGCGTAGCGTTACACGGACAGAATTTCGACTTACACACTTACAACATTCGCTAACATACCCTTATTAATAAAATTAAAATTAAAATTAAAATTATAATATATATATATATATATATATATATATATATATATATATATATATATATATATATATATATATATATATATATATATATATATATATATATATATATATATATATATATATATATATATATATATATATATATATATATATATATATTACGTTGAGAGATAGAGAGTGAATTAGGTGTAAACATTCGACCGAAAATGCTGAAATTTATAGATGTGGCCAGGCATCTGCTGCCATGCGATCGCATGAATTTTTCACTTCCAGGCCATGCGATCACATGGCCTGCTTTTCCAGCTCACATTGATTTGTTTTCTTGTTTGCCGACGATTTTATTAAATAATATATAATATATATATATATATATATATATATATATATATATATATATATATATATATATATATATATATATATATATAATTTTAAGAATTAATTATATATTATATTATATTCATGTGCATAGTTGACTTGTACTTTTTAGTCCGTTGCGTCGAGCGTTGAGAGTTGACTCTGGTCCCGGTTCCGGATTTTCGAACGTCCTTTCGTACTATTTAATATCTTATACTTTGCGTTTTGCGACTCGTACTCTTGTAATTTTGAGACGTTTCTCATCAATAATTTGAACCACTTTGATTGTACATTGTACTTTTTAGCTTTTTGGTCGTTTGCGTCTTCAATTCGTCGAATTTGTCTTTTGTCTTCACCTTTTATTATTTAAACGAATATCACTTGTAAATAGAACAATTGCAACTAAAAGCTTGTCTTTCTTGAGGGATAATGCTATGAAATATATGTTCGTTTTTAGCATTATCATATGTATATATATATGTTGGTAAGTAAATGGGGACCCGGATATCCATGAGGATATGCACTATTTATTTGTAAATGGGGACCCGTCGATTATGTGTCCGGATTTGGGATGAATTTTTTTAATTGTGTCGGGTCCGAAATTTTCTATACTCTGCCCGATGTCATCCCTAGACGAAATCTAAAATCGATTACTTGAACTTCCACACTATCCAATCCAGCCAAAACCTAAAACACAACGTTTTTAGAGTCTGAATTCGAATATAAATATTAATCTACTTTATCAGCAACATAATCCAAGTTAATCCTCAGATCAGCAAGTGTAGCCAGTTCGTAGTACTACAGTTACCCATGATATTAAAAAGAATGAATAACAAAACTCAACCACTTAATTGCATTCATCAGTAGAATGTTAACAGTTCATGAATCAACCAGTGCAAAACATGTTTCGATCAACTCAACCACTTAATAATAACTAGTAAGAAGCCCGAGGCGAGCGTTGCAGCTTCAGAATGGAATAAACAGTGCAGATATATATATATATTCCTTAACTTAGATACGTATAGTTATATATTTCCATGCTGATATTTACAAAAGATACAAACATTATAGCGTAGATACCGTTAACATACAAACGTTATAGCAGTTAAACAAAATGAGGTTTACAAAAGTTTGCTTTTGTGCAGAGCTGTTTTTATAGTTGCAGCCTAATACAGAAACATGAAAGAGCAGGTTTCATGAAAGTATGACCTTAAATTTTCTTTGTACCAGAATGATGCATTTCAATGAATACAAACGCTGGAACAATCACCCAAATCACGATAGACGTACAGAAGATGCACCTATTCAACGCAAATGCAGAACTTAAATTAATAATGAACAATCAAAATGAGAAATTTAGTTAATAGTAATAAAAATGTAATTAAAAAAACAGAGTATACTACCGTCCTGATGGGTCAGCAGCTGACCACAACTTTCTGGACCACTGTCGTCTGACGTAGGAGTGTGAGAAGATGTAACTCGATGAATGACAATGTCAGATGCTGGCGATTAATCAACATGTTAAAAAATAAATTTAAAAATTTAGCATAGAAAAAAAATTAAACTTTAAAAATCACAATTAAATGTGTACCAATTGAAGACCTTTGAGAATAAATAAAAGAAGTAGATACAATATGTAAAAGCAAAACAAAAAACACAATTAACACACAATATGTAGCGTAATTGTATATGTAAAAGCAAAACAAAAAACACAATTGACACAATATGTAGCGTAATTATTTGAACAAAACATGTTTCGATCAACTCAACCCGTATTTTTTTACCCTTATTAATTGGATGAAAACTGTTATGATCCGAATATGTTTTCACATGCCACCCAACCTGCTTATTTGCCACCTCTATCCATATATATGAAATTGAACATGTACCTTATTCTTCAACAAAATGTTATATTAATGAACATTTGTTCACAAAACGCAGCTGCCATGATGCAATGAACGCACACCGATTATATGAAGTAAGACTAAAATCAGCAAAATGGTATGTGATAACTATATCTGCAACTTTATACACATACTCAAATACTGCCTGAAATAAGAACCTGAAAGCAAAACAGAGAAAACTGAAATGAAACAATTCAACAGTAGCCTAATAAGAAAAAAAAAACTATATGAATTGCTCCAATTAGTAAATCTCACTGCGAATCCGGACTCAAATGTTGCCAGATTGTGAATAAAATTTCGTATCTGTAAACAAACACAAAGTTAGACTATTTTTATGGATCTTGCGCAACGTTTTCAATAATTATATATTATTTTACCTTTTCAATGATGGTATGTTTAACCAAAACAGTATCAATAAAATTTTACATTCAACACAAATAACTGATATCTCGGTAACAATGCGAGCAAAAAAATTCAACACATTCACGAGAAAAAAATCCTATCGATACAATTACCACTTTCCATCACATTTCTCTTAGCCTCCTCCCCACCTGACACATACGCATGCTTAAACCTAATAGCATTCACACTAAGAGCGTTACCAGAGGAACATTGACTATTTCCCTCCTTCTTTTGCCTTTTCTTACTTGGCATGAGATCCAGTAATAGTATTACACAGTACTATAAATTAGGAAGTCGAATCTTCAAGAAACAAACAGTCATAAAATACACTTAACAACATAATAAGAAGCAAGCCAACACACATGGAATAAACATAAAATTTACTTTAAAGATTAACAGTTGGTTCAAGGATCACCAAATAGTGAATCCGTTTTATGTTAAAAACTCAAAACATATAACATGGTATATACATTCAATAACAATGAAAAGCATCAATTATCCAAGAATATTGATTATTAACTAAAAAGGCATAACAAGAACAAATATCTCCAAATTATAAATAAACATCCAACAACCTAACGAACAAACTTGAAAAAAAAAAAAAAAAAAAAAAACGCAACAACATTAAATTAAATGAGGATAATCAGATGACCTAAAACGGATTATGTAAAAGGTCAACGAAAAACAGAGGCAGTACGTGGAAAGCTCGAAAGGTTAGTGAAAGCCCTAATTTTATGCTGCAATCAAACTAACCCAACAAATACCCAGATCGCATAGTCACCAGTCTACCAAAGTAAGCAGAAATCGAAGGGAAAAATAAGAGCCTAATGAAACCCTGAGCGTTCTTCCACAATCGTAATCCACAAATTTCTTTATTATATCCTTACATCATCTTTCTCATCAATTTAATTAAATTATCCAAGAGAACATGCATGTATTAATTGGAGAACAAAATACAGTTAGTTGTGTACCTTGAGCGACGATTGTTCCCTCAAAATTGAGTTGTTAATTGGTTGCAACACGAGAAAAGAACGACGATTACATAATTTTATTAGTTGATTCAACGGAGGTTGATTACGATTGAGATGATTGAGGTGAGTTAGGGTAAGCCATTGAAGTTTTGTTATGACTTCACTCACTGACTCACTCAGGGTGAATGTACCAAGTATGTGTGAAGAAACGTTATTCATCCACGTTTTTTTCACTAACGAATGGATTAGAAATTAAAAACACTAGATTACGATAATTTTTGTGAGACAACCTCACACAAAACGAAAGGGTATACCTAGGATGTTAGGAGTTATTATAATTATAATTATAATTATAATATAATATAGAGTTATTATAATTATAATTATAATTATAATTATAATATAATATAATATAATATAATATAAAGTGTGTTCGGTTTTGCTCTACGGCGTTCTTCATATGTTGTCATGGATCGTCGACGCTAGGGATGGCATCAGGATAGGTTTAGATAATCTCATACCCGAACCCGATTAAAAATCCCATCCAAAACCTGTTAGAGTACGAACCGAGTTAAACAAACGAAGGATCATGCTCGAATAGCAACTCGCGAACGCGAGAATGATGATGGCTTGAAGCTCGCGATCGCCAGAAAGGGTCTGGGTGGCTAGATTTTTCTAGAACGTGTTAACTTGCTCACATAGCTGTTTCCTTGTTTGTTTTCTCCTATAAATACCCCATATGTAACCTATAAAATGACACCACTAATTTAATCAATAAAAAACTCTCTTTGGTTGGCCGATGGTTAAAGTAATCATCTTTGATTATATATAACCTCATTAAGTTCTCTTGTTTTTATTCTTGCTATTTTCTTCGTGTTCATCACATATTTTCGTTTATTGTAAGTGAGTTTGATAATTTTGGGTTATCAAGTGTTGTTAAGGCTCACCTAGTCGTTTCCTAACAAAACCCGGCGCGGCCTTTTTGGGTCCCATTTTAGTTACTGACTAGCCGGTAAACGGGTTTTCTATGGGCATTTGGGTCCTAATTTACTTACAAGCTATTGAGTAAACGGGTTTTTTCAAGGGAATTCGAGTATTTGTTTCGGGTATACATGTCGGATAATCGGGTATACGGGCCGAGTAATCAGGTTTACGTGTCAGGTTATCGGGCGGGGTATATGGACTCGAGTTTTTTTTGGTATACACGACAGGTAATCAGGTTTTTGTCTAAAACCATCTTCAGACCCACACCCGCGATAAACCATCTGCTTACCCGGCCCTAGACTCATTTATCCGGCTCTATACTTATTTACCAAGTCCAAACCAGGCCCAAAAATAGAGTTTCGGGTTTTCTCATATGGTACGGGTTTTTTTGTCATCCCTTTTTGACGCAAGTAGACATGGATGGTTTGATATTCAAAGGGTGTTATTTCTTTGTTTCAACATGTTCCAAAGTAGGTAGGAGCGATACAATAGATATTTCAGTTGTTGTGGTTTGAACATGTTTATCACAACGTATTTTTTTAAGTAGAGCATAAGATCTATTCAAGACTCGTTCGATAGAGTATGTAATCTATAACTCAATTGATCTTTTTGAATCGTCTTATTTACTTAATTTTTAATATATACTTTTCGAAAGAAAAAAAACAATATATCTATATTCTATATATTCTTATAAATCTCTAAAATGATGATGTCATCATTTCACTAATTACTCTTTAATTTATGTAATGATGATGTCATTATTTTATATTAATATTAATTTCAATTAAAAAATACAAAATAAAAAAATAAATGCTGATAATATATGAATGCCGATTTGAAAAGCAAAAATAATTAATAAAAATATCATTTAATATTTAATACAATATCACTGTTTTATAAATATATATCTAAGGAGTATCTCCACCATATATTATCATAACTATTTTTCTCAATCTGTACAAACCTTTTCAACTCTTTTTCTCAATCTCCATCATATTATCCGATAACCTTTTGTTTCTAAAAAGCAGGTACAAACCTTCATGTCATTGTTAATGGTTTTTCAAATAATTATTATCTTTTAAGTGTTGTTTGATGAAATTTATCACACCTTGAATGTTTTATTATTATATGTTTGTTAAACAACGAGAATCTGAAAACAATAACATACATTAAATCATATTGTGACTATTTAAAATGAAGGTATATAGTATGATAGAAGAATTAAAAAATAATCATGATTTTCGCAGGTTGAACCAGGTATTTTGAGTCCTCTTTTAATGTTAAATAAGTACCATTTATGACAAGAAAATAGTAATTGTAATGAAAATTGGAGGAGGATGGTGGGAGAATTAATGTAGTTCATTTATTCTGACCAAGTTAATAATGACAAGTTTTTTACTCGAAATTTGTGATCACACGGGTCATAAAGCTAAATGACTTTAGCATTTACATTCACTTAATACCTAAAATATATTATTAAACTGTTTCATTTAAATAACCCCGCAGTTCTACGGGTCACTTCACTAGTAGTAATCTAAAATGTTACTTTACTTTTATAACATTAAAGTCAAAATAGTATAATTACATCTTTGCTTTTTGAAAAGCTCCATAATACTCTAACTTATATGGATGTGGATCCATCATAACAATTTTATTCTTATTTGTATCGGTTTTCAATTTTCATGCCCTAGAGATGGCAATGGATCAGATATGAATCGGGTGACGCCGTATCCATATCCATATCCATTTATTTTTTATTCATTCATATTCATATCCATATCCATTTAGTTTCAGGTCATTCATCCATATCCATATTCAGTGAATAAAACGCGTTAATGGATATCCAATGGATATTAAAATTTTGTTATAATATTTTCTGATATGCGATTAAAATAAAAACGTAGTATAGCAAAATGATTATAACATAACAAATCAAAATCTATCCATAAGAATGTGTAATATTTGCCGAAGATATAACATAAATTGTTAAATTTCCTATAAAACATTGAATATGAAAAATTAAATGTTAAATTTGTAAGTTTATTTTGTTAGATATACGTGTTTTATTGTAATATATTGTGATGACCCGGAGATTTCCGATCAAATTTAAACTTAATCTTTATATATTTTTAACATGATAAGCAAAGTCTGTATTGTTGAGTCTCGAAAGTTTGGAACATATTACATGAATGTAATTGCCCTTTGACTATACCCGACGATTCATGAATCACTTGTTGTAATTAGATATGTAATATATATATATATATATATATATATATATATATATATATATATATATATATATATATATATATATATATATATAATACAATATAATTACTATACATAAGTAATATTATATATAATGTAATATATATATATATATATATATATATATATATATATATATATATATATATATAAACGTACAAATGATAAATATTTAATATATATTATCATATAACATTAATAATTAAATTTAATTACAAGTTTGAATATAATTGTTATATTATTAGCATTTCTTATATTATAAATATTAAAAATTAATATTTGTACTATTAAAATTATAATTTGATGTATATAATATATATATATATATGTATATATATATATTATATAAATATGTAAAATTTGATATGTATAAGTATTATTAATATTATTGATATTATTATTTTTATTATTATTAATATTATTAGTTCTATTATTATCATTAAGATTAATATTTAATATTAATGTTTGTATAATAGATATTACTATGTTTTCTTATATATATATATATATATATATATATATATATATATATATATATATATATATATATATATATATATATATATATATATATAGTTATACAGATACTGATATATATAAATACAAATACCTATATAAATTTTAGTTATATGTATATAAATAAAAATATATAAACAGATATATAGATAGATATACAAAATCAAATATACATAAATACATATATACTTATATATATATATATATAAATAATAAATAATGTGGTTATATATATATATATATATATATATATATATATATATATATATGTATATATATATATCGATACATATGCAACTAATTATATATATAATACAGTTAAATACTTATATAAATACAGATATATATATATATATAAAAACATCGACTAATTATTTAATTATATATATAGTTATAATACGCGTGATTATTTATCTGTCTGATTTTATTTGCTATCTGTTAGACCTGTGATCAATAATCGATCATCATCACTAAATTACAACAAGGAAAAACTGCTCCAATTATTGAATTAAAACCCCTTTATCGTCATACAATGCTAATATCTGCTGTTGAATAGAAAAGACCACATAAATTTAATAAAACCGAAACATTTTCCTCTGTTCTTGTATCATTTTCCAAAAACTCCCATGTACGAATTGAATTCAAAATCTGGAGATGCAATCCTGTTAGGAACGATCCAAATAAACTATCTGTAAGCTTTTATACTCCAATTCTTTGAATTAGTTTCGAATTTTTGAAGTCAAAGGTTAAATACAAAAAGTCAAAGATTTTGTTCATCTTAAAATTTGAAGTCTGATTGATGTTTCAGGATCAAATAATGATTCAAAAAGTTTATAGAAAGCATTTACTATGTAATTCATGTTGTAATGTTTATCTAAAACGTTTTAAAACTTGAAATTCGATTTGGGTTCTGCGTGTTCTTGACAGCCTTTAAGTAATAACTCAAATGCGAATTCTAATTCAAAATCTTTAAATGCTGTTGTGATTGAATTATTTAACTCAAACTATCTGCAAAATTACAAACTTCAATTCTTGATAACGAGCTTGAATTTTTGGAGTCAAAGTTATTGTTTTAAAAGTCAAACAGAAGTTCTTCAATCAAATTAAAGTTGTCTGTTACTTTTCTAACTTAATTGAGAATTTCAGAAGTTTAAAGGAACGATTTGAAACATGTTTCATGTTACAATTATCAGCTAAAACAACCTAGAAATAAAAATCATGATTTATGTTTTTATTTTATTTTATTTTTTTCTGTCGAACCTGTACAGCTAGTTCCAGTAATCCGTAAACAGAGACTGTTAATTTTGATCATATGATATTTATAATTAAATGTTAAAGCTAAAACAAACGATAAATTAATTTTAGAAGTGATTCGGAGTTGATTTGCATAATTTAATGAAGAAGAAGGGACATACAAATCTCAGGTTATATATTTATGGTTATGTTATAAATCAGATTAACATGAATGGAGCATTGGTTAAGGGTCTTGACGGTTTAGCTAGAGGTCTCGGGTTCGACCCGGTACGAGGTAGTATTTTTTTTAAGGGTTTAATTCTTGAAGGTAGCCTCATATTTATTAGTATTATTATTTTTTATTATCATTTTTATTACTATAATTATTATTATTATTATTATTATTATTATTATTATTATTATTATTATTGTTATTGTTATCATTATTATTATTATTATAAAGTATTAGTATTATTATTATTATTAGTATTAGTATTATTATTATTATTGTTATTATGATTATGATTATTGTTATTATTAGTATTATGAAAGTAATAAAAATTTATTATTATCATGAATATTAGAATTTGCATTATTTTAAATTATTAGTAATATTATTATTAACATTACTACTATTATTATTATTACCATTACCATTTTCGTTATTAGTGTTAACATTATTATTAAAGTTATTGTTATTATTATTATTAAAAGAGTCAGTATTATCAAAACTAGCATTTTTTTAAAATAAATATTTTGTATATAAAAATATACTTATTATGTATACTATAATTATATTAAAATTTCATATAGATATTAATCATTTTAAAAACAAATACAAAATAAATATATAGATAACATATAATCTAAGATATAATATAAGTAAACGTTTTTAAATGGAATGTAGTATAAATTCTA
Organism: Rutidosis leptorrhynchoides; assembly: GCF_046630445.1. NCBI lineage: Eukaryota > Viridiplantae > Streptophyta > Magnoliopsida > Asterales > Asteraceae > Rutidosis > Rutidosis leptorrhynchoides. The sequence continues at coordinate 126,899,842 of NC_092336.1, forward strand.
TATAGCTACAAATATATAAATAATATATATAGTAATAAATGGATGAATGTGATTTCCATTATATTTATTAATAGATATATAAATGATATAGGTTCGTGAATCCAAGGTCAACCCTGCATTGCTCAGTATCGTCGTATGCATATTTTTACGACAAAATATCATATAGTGAGCTCATTTGATTCCCTTTTACTCTTTACATTTTTGGGACTGAGAATACATGCGATGTTTTTATAACTGTTTTGTTAAATGCTTTTGAAATATATTTTGAACTGAGAATACATGAAATACTTTTATAACTGTTTTATGAATTAGACACAAGTAATCGAAACTACATTCTATGGTTGAATTATCGAAAACGAATGTGCCCTTTTTATCATGTCCGAAGTTTTCCCGAAATGATGGCGAATTTATCATGTCCGAAGTTTTCCAGGAATGATGGCGAATTTATCATGTCCGAAGTTTTCCAGGAATGATGGCGAATTTATCATGTCCGAAGTTTTCCAGGAATGATGGCGAATTTATCATATCCGAAGTTTTCCCGGAATGATGGCGATTTTATCATGTCCGAAGTTTTCCCGGAATGATGGCGAATTTATCACGTCCGAAGTTGTCCCGGAATGATGAGGATATTCTATATGCAATTTGTTAAGGTCGATTACCAGGTGTTCAATCCATATGAATGAATTTTATGCATAATGGTTATGGGAAATGGGAATATTAAATCTGGTGGTCTATTAAAATGATGAATTTTATTGTTTACGATAAACCTATGAACTCACCAACTTTTTGGTTGACACTTTAAAACATGCTTATTCTTAGATATTAAAGAAATATTCCGCTGTGCATTAGCTCATCTTAAGGATATTACTTGGAGTCATTCATGGCATATTTTGAAAGACGTTGCATTCGAGTCGTTGGGTTCATCAAGATCATTATTAAGTCAATTATAGTTGGATGTATTATGAAATGGTATGCATGCCATCAAATTTCAATGTAAAGAAAGTTTGTCTTTTAAAAACGAATGCAATGTTTGTAAAATGTATCATATAGAGGTCAATTACCTCGCGATGTAACCAAATGTAATGTATTCGTCCAGATGGATTGGGACGGGTCACTTCAGTTGGTATCAGAGCGGTGGTCTTAGCGAAGCAGGTCTTGCGTTAGTGTGTCTAACTGATAGTTGCTTAGATGCATTAGTGAGTCTGGACTTCGACCGTGTCTGCATGTCAGAAGTTTTGTGTGATGCCCCGTACAAAACCATCGTGTACGAATCATCAACAACAGGATCATTACAAGGTTAAGTACTATATGCGTTTTCAAAAAGAGTTTGCATTCAATAATAGAGTGATGTCTAAACCAACATCGAATGTTTTACAATCCAAAAGCATGCTTCACTAAGTAGAAGCAAATAATAAGTGTATGTGACCACAATGGTCGTTACAAGTCATAGTTCAAAAGTAATAATGTTTGAATGCAAAATAAAGTAGTTCATGCGATAGCAACTCTAAGCAGCGGGTGTCTACAACACGACTAGTACACAGCGAAAGCTAACCTCAAGCACCTGAGAAAAACATGCTTTAAAACGTCAACATAAAGGTTGGTAAGCTATAGTTTAATTATAACAGTATGTAAGGTAGGCCACGAGATTTTAGTGCTACAAAGAGCGTTTCAAAACAGTATGATAAAGTATATGTTAACCGTGGGCACTTGGTAACTAACTTAACGTTTATACCCCCTGAAAGTACACTTGACAAGTGCGTATGTCTACGAAGTATTAAACACTCGTTAAATGCTAGCGCTACTAGCCCGAGTGGGGATGTCAAACCCTATGGATCCATATCTAAGATTCGCGTTCACGGTTCAAAAACCAATGATTAAACGTTACCGAGCTAAAGGGAATGTTTATGCCGTTGTATAACCCACACATATATAAGTTTAAGTACTCGTGCCTAGTATGTAAAACATAAAATCCGCATGTATTCTTAGTTCCCAAAATAAGTTAAAGTAAAAAGGGAATGCTATATGTGATGACCCGGAAATTTTCGACCAAATTTAAACTTAACCTTTATATGTTTCCGACACGATAAGCAGAATTTGTAATGTTGAATCTCAAAAAGTTTGGAACTACATTCATGTAATCAATTACCCTTTGACCGTGTTCGACGATTCACAAACAATTATGAGTATATAGATATGTATATATAATATATAATATTAACTGAAAACATTAACAAAGTATTAGATATATGATACTTTACATGAACGTATTTTTTTCGATATATTTATCGACAGAATTAAGAGATAATATCAAATGATTGAATTATCAGATACATTATGATATGATTACGGGCCTATGTTATAAGGTCCACTGTGATTTAAGAAATCTATTCTTTTTGACAACTCATTACTTAACCAGTATGATAAAGATAACGATATTTATATTTTATTTTATTAAATATATATAACGATTTAAATTAATATTATATATTTTTATACGCGTATTATACGTACATAGTTTTATACTTTTACTATACTTTAACTTTACCTTTACTTTACTTTTATTGTACTTTAACTTTAATAATTCATACTTTAATAATTCACTTTAATAATTCATACTTTAATAATTCACTTTAATAATTCATACTTTAATAATTCATACTTTAATAATTCACTTTAATAATTCATACTTTAATAATTCACTTTAATAATTCATACTTTAATAATTCACTTTAATAATTCATACTTTAATAATTCACTTTAATAATTCAAAAATCTATTATAAATAGAATTCAATAGGTTTCATTATTTTATAGAAACTTGAAAATATATTTCTCTAAACTCTCTCAATCGAATTACATATATATATATTTACTTAGTACTATTTCAAGATATTATTAGTATACATAAAATACTATGACGGAATTATATTCAGACGATTTCAAAATAAGTTTTCAAATGGGATATAGCTAAGGAAATTATGGGTTATAGCTATGAAGGTTATGGGTATTGATCGAGGGTATTGCTCGTGAGGTCAACCTAACGTTTATCATTTTTGTTGCGTCTACGTACTTTCCTGCAATATTGAATCACAATATTGATACGTGAGCATTCATATCTTATCTTTTATATATTAATAGTGTATCCCTGACTAGTGCTCGAGTATATATGATTATGCATGTTTGTATGCTTAGTTTCGTCGTTAAATAGTTTATGATAAATCACGAATTTGATACATATGCTACTGAGATAAGTTATATGATATGCATGTCGTTGAAAAGCTGAAGAAAAAAATTAATAACTTTTCATTTAGAAATCGTGTGGTTTCGATGAACGGATTAAAAGATATGGTCAACTGAATTATCATTAATTTTAATATTATTATTAAAACGATTATTATAACTGTTATCAGTTGATGTTATTACTAAAATTATCTTTATTACTAAAAATTAATATTTTTATTGAAACTGTCATTTTATTATTTTTATCATTATTATTATTATCAATATTATTTTATCAAATAAATATGCGTACAAAGATATTTTTACCACACATAATGTAATTACATTAATAATACATACCACTATATTTTTATGATATTAAGTGAATTTTATAAATTTTATTACTTGAGATATATAAAAGTATATTTTTATCATATATGAATTTTAATATAAATTTTTATTTATTAATAAATGACTTGTATTATTTAGTATAATAAGATATGATAAATATATTTAAATATATAAAACTACTATATATAAGTTATATAATAAACATGTATAGATTTTGAAAGTCATTTTGGGTCAAGTTGACTTTTGTTGACTTTTGCATGTCGGTCTCGAGCATTAGGATTGTGATACACTACGACTTGACCTAAATTGTTAGACAGATATTGACCAACATATAAATATATATACTTAATATAGGTTCGTGAATCCGAGACAAACCCTGCACTTGTTCAGTGCCGTCATATACATAATTGCTACGAAATACAGTATTGTGAGTTTCATTTGCTCCCTTTTTAATTGCTTTTGCAATATATATATTTTTGGGCTGAGAATACATGCGCTGTTTTATAAATATTTTACGAAATAGGCACAAGTACTAAAACTAACTCTATATGGGTTTAAACCAGAAATATACCCTTAGCTTGGTAACATTAAACTACTTGTCTATGTACGGTAGGCGCGAATCCTAAAGATAGATCTATTGGGCCTGACAAACCCCATCCTGACTATGGGATGCTTTAGTACTTCGAGGTTATTTTAAACACACCTGATCTGGTGTACTTCAGAGGGTAAAACATGAACGTTAAGGCTTGTTACCGGGTGCCTACAACTTATAGAATACTTTTATACACTTGCGAGTGTACATATGTTTATAAATGGAAATCTTGTGGTCTATTAAAATATTGAAATGATTGTTATGATAAACCTATGAACTCACCAACCTTTTGGTTGACACTTTTAAGCATGTTTATTCTCAGGTATGAAAGAAATCTTCCGCTGTGCATTAGCTCATTTTAAGGATATTACCTGGAGTCATTCATGACATACTTTGAAAGACGTTGCATTAGAGTCGTTGAGTTCATCAAGATTAATATTAAGTCAATTATAGTTGGATGTAATATGAAATGGTATGCATGCCGTCAATTTTTGATGTAAAGAAAGTTTGTCTTTTAAGAACGAATGCAATGTTTGTAAAACGTATCATATAGAGGTCAAATACCTCGCGATGTAATCAACTATTGTGAATCGTTTATAATGTATATGAACGGGTTCTTTCAGTTGGTATCAGAGCGGTGGTCTTAGCGAACCAGGTCTTGCATTAGTGTGTCTAACTGATAGTTGTTAAGATGCAATAGTGAGTCTGGACTTCGACCGTGTCTGCATGTCAAATGTTTTTCTTATCGTTTTTAGTGGGAAATCATCTACTTACCATCCTTAGGAAATTATCTACTTATCATTCTTAAGTCAAGACGTGTTTTCCTATATTTATTGCATAATAGTGTATAGACGAATTCTTATCTTAGCATATCTGTTACTGTGAACTTTGACTGACATCTTTCAAAGATTCCTCCGTAATTTATGGGATTTTGGTATTATATATACATATGTAAATTATGTATTGAAGAATACCAAATCTAAATTCTACAATCTATTTCATACAAAAAAATTCTTTCCCTGATCATACAAGATGGATCCCTCAACCAGTTCGAGTTCCTCGGATTCCGACAGCTATGTCAATATGGATTTCCACATGAGCTCCGAAAGCAGCGTGACCGGAATGGATCAACCAATTAGCCATCATCTATTCTGGATGAATTGGGGATGGGTTCGTAATCTACTTAACCATTGGAGACAAGAAGAAGGTGATCCCTTTCATCCACCACATTGCCCTCTTGGCAATGAACCTGAAGCACTTACCGGCGAACCTGTCCGAAACACCATTTTCTCTCTCATTTCCAGAGTATCTCGTCATGATTATATACTACACAAAATTCTAGATCTTATTTATCCGCTCGTCCGAACCGACAATCACCCCGGTGTAATAGAAGAAGTCAACGAGCTTCGCGCTCGGGTAGTGGCTTTGGAGAATATGGTGCAAAGGTTACAAACACCAGCAGCAGCACCAGTAGCATAACCAGTACCACCATCAACAATATCAACAGTACCATTACCACCACCAACAACAACCGCATCGCAAACCTCAACTTCACAATCTGTCCCACGAGCATCGACGTCATACGCCATGTAGATACCAAGGAATACCACAACGATGAAGTATTGATTCATAACTTCATTGGGGAAACATTCTACGGCGATTATGTAATTTCTAAAGTTTAGAAATTATCTATCCTCGCCTTAACCATAAATCAAATGAGTTTAATTTAATATTAACTCATTAAATCAATATTACATCTGAAGAAATATACACATATATATTTCCATAAAGACTGTAATAAAATTCTTTTGTACAAAATATTAATTGTGAATTTTTTTTAACGGGTAGGTAATACCCGAGAGATATATAAATTCACAATTAATATGTTACATTCTTCGAATCTGATTCAGCAAATCATCCATTATACTCCCTACTTTCACAACAATATACATTCTTTTATAAAAATCAAAACAACCATACTCATTCAAAATCTAATTACATATTCTGATTTTGAAATCTCAGAATTCGATTCAAGATATAACTGAAATCGTCACTCTTAGATTCCTACATCTTTCAAAACTATACTTTGACTTCAAAACTGTCCTAGAACCTCATTTCTATTCATGGAACTCACAAAAATATTTGTATCATTCAAAATCTTAGAACATCATATGTATATTAACAATTACAATATGTGTTCAAACACTTCGAAATTCCTAAAGACATGCAAGATGATGATCCAACCACATATTACCCACTGTCATGCATCTGAAAAGCTCTCGAAACCAAAGTTATAGTTTAACACGTATCCATGTCAGATCCTTTGATATTTATTACCAAATATAATTTTTCAATCTCTTTCCAAAATAGACAGTTTTGTCACAGCTGCAGCAAATCACCTTCATTTGTTTATACGAATAAACCTTATTATAACAATTACCCCTTCATCATTGTTACCGGGGAACCTTTCATATCTCACCACATTAGCAGTAAACTTATCAACAACTTCATTAACCTTCGACTTAAGCCTCTCCGAAAAGCCACTATACTTATTCATTAAAACCCCATCATGTACTCAGCTACATCCTGTAACAATAATTGTCACACCAACTACTGGGAATTAGCAATCAGTATTTTGAATTTCGCGACAATTTTACGTCAAAAGTTATACATATAACGTCTATCTCCTAGACTTACATACTTCGAATGTGAATTTTCTGAAAAACATCCCAAACCATGAACTAGTTCTTCGAAATTGGAAAAATGCTGATGAAGCAGCAAAAACTGTAAACGACTTTAACAGTCAAAAGTTTGATGATAAAGAATAGTATGGTGATAAAGCTGAGAAAAAGAGAAGGTTTGAAACTGGAAAACGGATTGAGCAGACCATGAAGGAGGCTGTGGACAAATCACAAAGACTAAACCTGCCTTCAAAGGATCCAAATGATTCAGTGTCTACTGAAATCGTTAGCAAACAACTTACTTCTTATTCTAAACCTTCACAGACAAATCTTCTTCATCATCCATATTATCGTATCTTTTATTATAATATCTTCGATATTCCTGAAGATATTTTCACAACTATTCTTATCTGAAATCTTTTATCTCTTCCCAATATCTGCGTTACAACATAAAAAGAAACTGTGTTAGTTTCTAAATTCTAAAAAAAAAAAAATTGAATTTAAAATAGGAATGTTTTTGAAGTAGTATTGGGAACTGAAGCATGAGTTTGTATAATATAATGACACTTGATCAACGTGATTATATTGCAGTAAGTCATGCTGAGTTTCTAATGGAACGTGATGATTCACAGAACATACCGTCATCATGTACTGTTTACACGACTCTTACATTCTACCCAATTTCCAAACATATTAAGAACATATCATCTTGATAGCTCTATATTTTTGGATATTCTGGTAATTTTCCAAATCAAGATCGTGCCATTACGATTTTCTTCTTGGAACATTAACTATGTTCATCCAAAAATTCATATCTACGAATTCTGGACCATTATTCGCTTGACTTAAGGTCGGAAAGAGAAAACAAAAGCATGAAGCTCCGAAATATAATGGAGAATATAAAGCCCGATAACAACCCCGAAATTACAAACCGTGTATATCAATGCGTATAGCAATATAAAGACACGGGAGAATGAAAAACACAATAACCCCAAGGTAATGGTAGAAGAAAATAACTTCCTCTGGTGGTAGATGAAAAAGAAGAATGACAGATATGAAAGTTAAGAGTATATCAAGAATCAATATTGGATGAAGCATATTAACGAATGCTTTAAAGTATGAATTGGGGAGAAAGACTAGAAGGTGTGAGCTGTGGAAATAAAGAAACGAAGGGGGTGAATTTATAGTAAAATATCAGACAGAGAAATCGAGACAGATTATCGCATTTAATCAAAGAAGATCATGATTTCCTTAATCGCCGAAGAACCAAATCTTATTGCAAAGATTTTCTTTAAATCCCATGAATTTCGGAAATCAATCATAACTACGTCATCGGTTAAAACAAATATACGTTTACTCATTTCACTCTCTTGCGATAGCTTCACTTATACTCTTCGCGTAATCAAATTGTTTTATCTATATTACTCAATGATGATAAAACTCTATTTATCAACTCATATTCGTCATGAAAACATTTTTATAGGTAGCCATGACGATCTCGATCAAATTTCGGGACGAAATTTCTTTAACGGGTAGATACTGTGATGACCCGGAAATTTTTGACCAAATTTAAACTTAACCTTTATATGTTTCCGACACGATAAGCAGAATTTGTAATGTTGAATCTCAAAAAGTTTGGAACTACATTCATGTAATCAATTACCCTTTGACCGTGTTCGACGATTCACGAACAATTATGAGTATATAGATATGTATATATAATATATAATATTAACTGAAAACATTAACAAAGTATTAGATATATGATACTTTACATGAACGTATTTTTTTCGATATATTTATCGACAGAATTAAGAGATAATATCAAATGATTGAATTATCAGATACATTATGATATGATTACGGGCCTATGTTATAAGGTCCACTGTGATTTAAGAAATCTATTCTTTTTGACAACTCATTACTTAACCAGTATGATAAAGATAACGATATTTATATTTTATTTTATTAAATATATATAACGATTTAAATTAATATTATATATTTTTATACGCGTATTATACGTACATAGTTTTATACTTTTACTATACTTTAACTTTACCTTTACTTTACTTTTACTGTACTTTAACTTTAATAATTCATACTTTAATAATTCACTTTAATAATTCATACTTTAATAATTCACTTTAATAATTCATACTTTAATAATTCACTTTAATAATTCATACTTTAATAATTTACTTTAATAATTCATACTTTAATAATTCACTTTAATAATTCATACTTTAATAATTCACTTTAATAATTCATACTTTAATAATTCACTTTAATAATTCAAAAATCTATTATAAATAGAATTCAATAGGTTTCATTATTTCATAGAAACTTGAAAATATATTTCTCTAAACTCTCTCAATCGAATTACATATATATATATATATATTTACTTAGTACTATTTCAAGATATTATTAGTATACATAAAATACTACGACAGAATTATATTCAGACGATTTCAAAATAAGTTTTCAAATGGGATATAGCTAAGGAAATTATGGGTTATAGCTATGAAGGTTATGGGTATTGATCGAGGGTATTGCTCGTGAGGTCAACCTAACGTTTATCATTTTTGTTGCGTCTACGTACTTTCCTGCAATATTGAATCACAATATTGATACGTGAGCATTCATATCTTATCTTTTATATATTAATAGTGTATCCCTGACTAGTGCTCGAGTATATATGATTATGCATGTTTGTATGCTTAGTTTCGTCGTTAAATAGTTTATGATAAATCACGAATTTGATACATATGCTACTGAGATAAGTTATATGATATGCATGTCGTTGAAAAGCTGAAGAAAAAAATTAATAACTTTTCATTTAGAAATCGTGTGGTTTCGATGAACGGATTAAAAGATATGGTCAACTGAATTATCATTAATTTTAATATTATTATTAAAACGATTATTATAACTGTTATCAGTTGATGTTATTACTAAAATTATCTTTATTACTAAAAATTAATATTTTTATTGAAACTGTCATTTTATTATTTTTATCATTATTATTATTATCAATATTATTTTATCAAATAAATATGCGTACAAAGATATTTTTACCACACGTAATGTAATTACATTAATAATACATACCACTATATTTTTATGATATTAAGTGAATTTTATAAATTTTATTACTTGAGATATATAAAAGTATATTTTTATCATATATGAATTTTAATATAAATTTTTATTTATTAATAAATGACTTGTATTATTTAGTATAATAAGATCTGATAAATATATTTAAATATATAAAACTACTATATATAAGTTATATAATAAACATGTATAGATTTTGAAAGTCATTTTGGGTCAAGTTGACTTTTGTTGACTTTTGCATGTCGGTCTCGAGCATTAGGATTGTGATACACTACGACTTGACCTAAATTGTTAGACAGATATTGACCAACATATAAATATATATACTTAATATAGGTTCGTGAATCCGAGACAAACCCTGCACTTGTTCAGTGCCGTCATATACATAATTGCTACGAAATACAGTATTGTGAGTTTCATTTGCTCCCTTTATAATTGCTTTTGCAATATATATATTTTTGGGCTGAGAATACATGCGCTGTTTTATAAATGTTTTACGAAATAGGCACAAGTACTAAAACTAACTCTATATGGGTTTAAACCAGAAATATACCCTTAGCTTGGTAACATTAAACTACTTGTCTATGTACGGTAGGCGTGAATCCTAAAGATAGATCTATTGGGCCTGACAAACCCCATCCTGACTATGGGATGCTTTAGTACTTCGAGGTTATTTTAAACACACCTGATCTGGTGTACTTCAGAGGGTAAAACATGAACGTTAAGGCTTGTTACCCTTTTATACACTTGCGAGTGTACATATGTTTATAAATGGAAATCTTGTGGTCTATTAAAATATTGAAATGATTGTTATGATAAACCTATGAACTCACCAACCTTTTGGTTGACACTTTTAAGCATGTTTATTCTCAGGTATGAAAGAAATCTTCCGCTGTGCATTAGCTCATTTTAAGGATATTACCTGGAGTCATTCATGACATACTTTGAAAGACGTTGCATTCGAGTCGTTGAGTTCATCAAGATTAATATTAAGTCAATTATAGTTGGATGTAATATGAAATGGTATGCATGCCTTCAATTTTTGATGTAAAGAAAGTTTGTCTTTTAAGAACGAATGCAATGTTTGTAAAACGTATCATATAGAGGTCAAATACCTCGCGATGTAATCAACTATTGTGAATCGTTTATAATGTATATGAACGGGTCCTTTCACTATAACTCACAATGATAATGTAGTCGTAAAGTCGGTTCGGAAAAGGTGTGCAAGTAATCGGTCCGAAGGTCCTCAACCTAAGGCAAATAGTACTAAGTCAGTAAATCGTCTTAATAGGTTTAAAAGTATGTATTTAAGGTCTTAAAGTTCATCATCATTCATCATCAAACAAAGGGCGTAAAGTAGGTTTCGTTTATGAAAGTAGTTTAAAACAATGACTGATTTGATCAGTCACCACGGTCTCTACCCTTACTGAATTAAGGTGAGACCAGTGGTCATAGCTCTGTATATGAGTCCTTTAAGTGTGGTAAAATTTACAGAAGCAAACTCGTCTTCGTTTGACCGTGGCGACGGTCTAAGTGCGAGTAGGTCAGAAATTTCTGCACAACTTTAAAAGGACATAGTGACGATCAAAGGGCCATAAATCCTAAACCGTAACTCGGATTAAGACGAGTCCTATATGAAAATTTATCTACTCAAAAAGATCTATTTGAAAATTATAACCACAACAGCCCAGGTCTAATGTCCTGTTACAGAATCAGCAAAACAGTAGATATAAGACAGAAAGCAGTAAAATAATGGGTTCCGATGCTCGATGCTTATCACGGTTCTCATCCTTGATGCATATAGCTTCAAGTGTACAACTCATTGATGTGTTTTCATCATTTTCACCAAGGTTAGACCAT